>NC_043706.1:78801773-78823237 GCF_006229205.1 Suricata suricatta
TTCAATGGGGCATTAGTGATAACCAGTTAAATAAATCTAAGATCCTAATGGAACATATATATATATATATATATATATATATATATATATCACAGACTCTTTTTTCACATTTGAAGGTAGTATCAGATTTATACCACATTGTTCAGGAATTTACTTATTTATTTGCGTATTTTATGGGTGCTGTGATGACTCATACGATCTCCTACTAGGAAAATAATATGGTAGATAAATTAATTTGCATTTTTTTACTGAATATACTTAGCTATGTATTTTTTTGTCAGTGTGTGTGTGTGTGTGTGTGTGTGTGTGTGTGTGTGTGTGTGGTGTGTGTGTGTGTGTATTCATGGATTTTATAAAACCTTTTCATTGACAGGAATGAATTAGAAGTCAGATCATGACCTGATATTTTCAGTATGATTTGCATTTAGTAACAGAAAATAGAAGTGGCTTGGAATTTTTTTAGGGGTCTATGGACGAGTGTTCTGATATAAGAAACATCTCTGTAGATCAAGGCACTATAATTATACAAAGGAACATTTGTACCTTACACCTCCCCTGGCCCTCTGGTCAAAACTGGCTATGGAGGAAAGGTAAGGTCTCAGGAGTAATGAAGAAGCAGATTTGCTCCTTCACATGCTTTAAGACTGTAAGATTTATGAGGGCAAGGACTTGGTCTCTTTTGTTTACTGCTCTTTTCCCAGAGCCATTTTTGCTCAACACATAGAGCAATTACTCAAGAAATATTTGTTGCTCATTGATTCAAAGAAAATCAAACCAAATGCCCTTCTCATTGCTCAGAGAAGGGAAAAGAAAGGAAATAAACTAAATTGTTAGGTCTTCTTCCTCTCTAAGCCAGCTGTCTTCGCAGCTGGCAAGATCCCTGAGAAAAAGCTCAGAGACAAAGGGGCCACACATAACAACTTATCACACTCTCTCTATGGCAGAACAATAATAGACATCTTTTCTGTAACTTTCTACATCTTTGTACAAATTAAGAAAGAAGGAAAAGAAAAGAAGGAAAGGAATGGAAAGGGAGGAAGGAAGAAAAGAAGGGAGGGAAGAAGAGAAAAAGGAAGGAAGGAAGGGAGGAAGGAAAGATGGAAGGAAGGAAGAAGAAAAGAAAGAACTAAAAAAAAAAAGTAAAGAAAGGAGGCAGAGCACTCTGAAGAGGCTCTTAGCCCCTTGAAGTAACTCAGGGAGGTACAAGGTACATCAGGCATGGTAGATTTGGAGTGGGGAATGGACCTTGCTAAGCAGGAAGGACTATCTAGAGAGTCTTGACTTGAGGATGAAGTTGACTTGGCTGATGAAGTGCCATCTGACTACTGAAAACATGGAGTCTGCTGAGAGAGAAAACAAACATTTCTAGTCTTGGAATGCTATAACTTTTTTGACAGAGTTTTCCCAGGAGTTACCTATTGTGCTAAAGGAGATAGGAGAGGAAACTCTTCATTTTTCTGATATTTGGATATGTCTTTTCTAAAGGATCCAGTAACAGAAAGGAGAAGCCTAGCATGAGAATAGGAAGTCTTTAGAGCACCTGGGTGGCTCAGTCGGTTGAGCATCAGACTTCAGCTCAGGTCATGATCTCAGGGTTCATGGCTTCGAGCCCCACATCAGTCTCTGTGCTGACAGCTCAGAGCCTGGAGCCTGCTTAGGATTCTGTGTCTCCCTCTCTCTGCCCCTCCCCCACTCGTATTCTGTGTGTGTGTCTCTCTCAAAATAAACATTTAAAAAAACTAAAACATAAAAAAACAGGAAACCTTTCAGCCTATTGATTGGTAGAAAGCAATCTCATAGCTTTGGAGTAAATGACCATTCATAATGGAATGGCAAACGGTGCTTAGGAAAAATGAACATGCAAACTAGATGGTATTTCTAAACATATTTGTGATATTAGTGATAATTAAAATTGCTCTGATATTGCTAACATTTCTATAAAGGAGGAGCTTAAGGCACAACAACCTGAAGGGAAATTTGAAGCAATGTTGAATACCGCTACTACTTAGATTGTATTTAACAGAAAAAAAAGTAAAGATGCTTTTAGTGATATTGATATTTGTATAATATTGAGAAAATATATATTCTCCTTTACAAGAAATGTTATTTTATTTCTTTGGCCTGGTTTAGGTTTTTAAAAAAATTTTTAAGTTTATTTTGAGAGAGAGATAGAGAGAGTGAGGGGGGTAAAGAGTGAGAGTGAGAGCAAGAGAGAGCGAGCGAGAGAGAGAGAGAATTCCAAGCACCTAATACAGGGCTCTCACTCACAAACTGTGAGATCATGACCTGAGCTGAAACCAAGAGTCAGATGCTTAACTGACTGCCCTAGCGTGGTTTGAGTTTTGATGGCAATGCCACTGATTATTTGCTATGTAAAATGATCACTGTAAATGATTCATTTTTTAAATAGTAAAAGTCATGTTTAGAAGAAAGTTGACAGAGAAAGAGAAGTGACATTTATTGAGCCACTTCATACTAAAATCTATTAGAAATCAGGATCAAGCATCATATATTTATGGTGGAAATCTAAGTGAAAATGTAGGTTGATTTATATATATATTGATTTGCCAGAAATATAGTCATTGTACATGCTGCATTTTATAATGTTTAAAAATGTCAAGAAAAAAATAAAAATACTGGTATAAATATTGAATATCTTGGTGCATAGATATTAAGAATAAAATATAAGCAGTATAAAATTGCTTTGATTGACATTTAATGTGATACATTCAGCATACTTTGAGCACCATTCTTTTCTTTGCATAAGTTAGTGGGCTGACTACCCTCCAAAATGTAGGCATTGAATAACCCTTTGCCCAACTCACCCCCCAGACATTCTGAGACAGAATAACAAATGACATTATTCTTAAACAGTATTTAATTGTATCTACCTGCCAAATTTACCAAGTTTTGACTCTGAATGTTTTTACATATTTTATCTTGCTAGTGGCCAGTACATGTTTATTGAGTTGAACTGATTTTATACATGTATGTAAGCTCTTGGGATAATTGAAGATGAATGACCACTTCATTCTACTAGTGTTTATCATTTAAAATATTTTCTCTTTTCCATCTTCTTATCTATTTTTTGATCCAGAATAAATCTATTTTGGGGACTTTCAGCAGAATCAATGCTTATTTGCTACATTGGGAAAAGATTTATTTTGCCTATATTTGTCCAGGCTGATGGAGATGGAGGCTGTATATAGATATATGTATATTTTAGTCATCATTATTTTCATCAGTTTATATAGCCCTCAAATACCGAAATTAATCTCAGCTAAATGATAAAACTGAATTCTGGACTCAGACAAGTTTCTTAGTAAATATTCATGATTTAGTAATAATTATTATTACAGGTGCTGTGTATTGAGAGCTTAATAAATTCTGCCAATTGATAAAATCAAGGATATATCTTCTGTAGCTTGATCTTCCACCAACTACTAAAATACTTCAAGTGAAAGAGAACATATTGTTTTGTGTCACAGTCTTTTCCATTTTGGACTGCATATATTTTAAGCTTTTGGAAAGGTAAGTTAGAGTTAGAAGGAAAAAAGGGAGGGTGTTATAGTCGGAAGAGAGTGTGAAAACACAAAGATCAATTCATCTTCATTTGGGAAAGTGAGAAGATGGCATGATGGGATGCTAGGGATCTGGGTGGTGCAGAGCTGAGGAACCGGGGCTTTATTGTGGGTGAAGAATTTATGCTGAGACAGTACGGTCAGCTTTAATATTACAGTGGTCACTCTGAGAAAGTGTTGATGCATCTGACTTTGGCTCAGGTCATGATCTCATGGTTTTTGGGTTCAAGCCCCGCATTGGGCTCTGTGCTGAATGCTTGCTGGGAGCCTGGAGCCTGCTTCAGATTCTGTGACTGTTTCTCTCTCTGACCCTCCCCGCTCACTCTCTGTCTCACTCTATCTCTCAAAAAATAAATAAATGTAAAAATAAATAAATAAATAAATAATAGTATAGATGGTTGTACAGGGACGTGAACTCTGTAAGTAATTATCATTGAACTATTGCATTACTCTAGGCCAAAAATAAGCTTAGATAGTGATAGACTAGAGAGCAAGAAACAGATTTGAGGGCCATTAAGTGGACAAACTAACAAAGACTCCTATGTTTCTGGCTGGGAAAATAAGCAGTAATTAATATTTACCAACATTAGGGCTTCAAAGAGAAGAAAAAACAGACGTAAGGCTATGAGGGAGGGGGTAAAGAATGAGTTCAAAGCCATGTTAGGTTTATGGTACAAATGGAATACTCAGGTACAGATGTTGAAATAACAAATCAGTTTGATGAAATAATAGAGAGAAGTCTAGAGTAGAACTATTGGGGAATAATGCAAATGAGAAATGAAAAGGGTATGTACAACGGCAGTAGCAGAGGAGATGGTGAAAATGGGACAGAATTAAAAGACACATTGAAGTTAGATTCAGTAAGACTAGTGCCAAATTGATTTAACATTAGAAAAATTCATTGCTCTCACTAAGCACCAGAGCCAGAGCTGTTAAAGGTATGTAATTCTTCAGGTACAATGTCTAACCTTTAAATAGAACTGCAATTAAAATTTAGTTTTATAGAAAATTTTTTCTATATTAGGCTATTAAATGTAAACTGTAGGTCAAAGCACATGTTATCCACTTTAGTATCCAAAGCACCTTGTAATATGCATGTGACCAGTAGATGTTTGTTGAAATGATCTGACATATCCATATTGCGACTTCCATTATATCATACATCTTTTTCAGCATGCATTTACCGAATGTAAGCTGTGGGCCAGACCCCTGTTACTTTTACTGAGGATAAAAAGATTTAAAAATAATATTTTTATATTCAAAATGTCCAGTCTAGGCAAAGACAGGAATATATATATATATATATATATATATATACACATATACATATATATATATATATGATGACAATTGCTATGATAGAAGTAAGCACAGGATGATATGGAATCCTAGAAGAGGGACTTACCACCCAACTGTCATCTTTTTATAGGTGATAACATAGAAGCCAAATGTTGATGCTGGATAGGAGTTAATTAGGCTTGTTGGGCAAGGGCAGTATATAGCTGGTGGTATTAAGGGCATGAGAATAATCCTGTGTGAGCAGGGATTGGAGCCCAGGAGATCTCTGAATAGCACTGGCAAAATGGTTGAGTGATGGAAGGGGGAGAGAAGAGAGAATAATGAACTATGATGATGACTATTCAGGTAGGGACAATATGTATCAATACTATGCTTCGAAACTGGAATCAGAGAAATATAGGAAGAAAGGTAGTTCAAAAATAGGCTATCAGTTCAACATCCAACACACTGAGTGAGAGATATGTGTTAGTAGTCTAACTACAGTAATAAATAATGATTTCAGTAGCTTGACCCCAAAAAAGTTTCTATTTCATCAATGTCACAATTATGGGTGTATGGTGAGAGTCTATGCTCAAAGCAGCCAGTCAGGCACCAAGACTCTTCTCAACCTTTTTTCCACACTTCTCTAGATCCTTACAATCATCTCCTTGGAGCTTATAGATGAGAAAAAAGAATGGGAAGATCCAGGTAAAATTATTTTGTAGTCCAGACCTGAATGGGGATGCATCATATCAGCATACATTTCATGGATCATAAGTTAATCGGTCACATGTCACGCCCAACTCTAAGGGAGACTGGGAGATTTAGTCCACCTGGATGTCTTATAGGGAAAGGAAAAAGTATTTGGTGAACAAGTTTCAGTCTATTTCAGTAGAAATAAGAGGTAGATAGCTAGATTTGAAATCTATCAATATATTTATGAGTCTTGAACATAAAACAGTGATAGCCTAAATCATTTTAAATCATGAAAGTAAATGAAATATCCAAGTATGATCAAATATATTAAAAAAACCCTCAAGAAAACATCAGAATTTTATGGATACTTAGATAAAGACCATAAAAAATGAACAGAACATCAATGGCCAGATAAGTAGAAGGAAGACTAAGAGAGAGAGTATCAAAGATATCAAGGGAGGAAAGAATTTTAGCAGAGGGAGTAGTCAAAGACATTATAAACTTTAGGGTAGTTAAGTGAGATGGGAACCACTGACCACATTCTGAAACTTTAATTTGATATGAATTCATTACATCTTTTAGATGGTTGAGCGACATAAAGGAAGGGGACTATGACTCTATCTAGAGCAATAAATTGTCTTGATTTATGATGTCTCAAATTGTTTTAAAACTTGAGATGGTAAAATTTTCTGTATAACTTAATTGCTGAAAATTTAAATTAGCCTTAACAAAAACTATAAATCTCATTCTAGTTACTTTTCAGGTAACTTTTGCATGTGATGTTTTTTCTTAAAATAAAAAATCAGCAAAAGCCCCTTACCTGTACATCCCCCAGTCAGATAGCAGCTCTTTTGTGGATTCAGAATACATGTAAACTATTTATGCATATGTTTTTCATACATGTATGGATATATACAAATACATCTATATGTACTTTCTCATACAGATGTTTAATTAAATTTAAAATAATGATAAGAGGAGTGAAGTTGGTGGGGCAACAGGGGGACCAAACTGCAGGGCTAGAGGAGGAACAGGGTCCACACTGTGGAAGGTAGGGACTTGATTCTGGGGAGAAAAGAGTTGTGGAGGCTGAGGAGGGGAAGGAGCCTTGATCTTGGATAGGGGAGAGAGATAGAGAAAGAGACAGCAGTACACAGGGGATTGCACAAGAAAACCATGCCTCCAAAATCATGACTGGGAGAAATAGAGTGGCTGATTATCACAAGTTTTTATAAGTAGCAGAGCTCAAAGTTCCAAGTTATGGAAGCTCACGCCATTGCCATGGTTGAGACTGACAGGCATAGTGGTGCTCCTGTGAAGAAGGGCAGAGGCCTGGAAATGGACAGTATGGTCTGAGGATCCCCTGGATCACACTGGGAGGGACAATTCCCCTTCTTGAGGTGCATTTGGGAAGGTGGCACTGCCTCTCAAGGGAGAAAACAGCTGACAGGCACCAAAGTGCTGCCTTGTGCATTAGCCTAGGAACAGAGACACCTGCTGAGGGCAGCAAATCTTGGTGCTGGCTTTTTGCTGCACTTTACCATAAACTCTAAGCTCTTGTGCAATTGTGTGACTGCTTTTGTGGGACAAACCAGCATAAGCCGCAGAGTGGTGAGACTGTTCCTCAGGTGATCACTGTGGGTCTGTGCTCCACGGGGTCCCTAAAATTTGGAGTTTTGAAACCTAGTTGCAAGACTGAGATAAAATACGGGAATACCGTGCTGCTGGAAAGGCAGATGGCTTGGACACAGGGTGAAGACACGGCTTTGACAGAAGCTGGGGACACAAGAGGGGAGATTGTTGCTCTTCTCTGAGGACTTCCTGAACAACTGCAAGCACAAACTCCCTATTTGGGGATGCGAGAGGGGGGTGGTGCCATCCCTCTGCTCATCATCACTGACCAACTGCACTGTTGGTGGGAATGCAAACTGGTGCAGCCTTTCTGGAAAACAGTTTGGGGGGTCCTCAAAAGTTAAAGACAGAACTACACTATGATCCAGCAATTGCACTACTAGACATTTACCCAAAGGAAACAAAAATACTGATTTGGAGGAACACATGTACAGTGTAGCATTGTCAATAATAGCCAAATTACGGAAAGAACCTAAATGTTCAACTAATGAATGGATAATGAAGATGTCATGTATGTGTTTGTGTGTGTGTGTGTTTGTGTATGTATGTATGTATATATGTGTGTGTGTATAATGTATATATATATGTGTGTCTAAATATGTATATATGTGTATATATACATATGTATGTGTATATACGCATACATGTGCATATATATAATGGCATATTACTCATCCCTCAAAAAATGAAATCTTGCCATTTGCAATGACATGGATAGAGCTAGAGTGTATTATGCTAAGTGATATAAGTAAGAAAGACATATACCATATGATTTCACTCATATGTGGAACTTAAGAAATGAAACAGATAAACATGTGGGGGGAAGTGATAGGCAAACCATAAAACAGACTGTTAGCTACAGAGAACTGAGGGTTGCCGGAGGGGAGCTGAATGGGAGGATGGGCTACATAGGTGACAGGCATTAAGGAGAGCACATGTGATGATCACTGGGCACTACACGTTAAGTGCAAAACCACTAAAGTCTATTCCTGACACCAATATTACACCAATGTTAACTAATTAGAATTTAAATAAGAATTGAAAAAAAATGCTTCCCTAACAAAAGTAAAACTAAAGCTAAGCTTTCAAAAAAACATAAATAAAAAAATACAAAAGAAATCATGATGAATAAAAGCAAAATACATAAACACTCTGCTACATATCTCAAGGTTGTGTTTTAAATTATAAAGACCCCTGATGCCATTATTTGGAAATTATATAGTTTCAAGAAGCAATGCAGATGGGTAGTCGGACACATTATCTATGTTTTAATATCAGAATTTAAAATATTTAAACTTTAATAATAAATGTCCTGAAAGTATAGTTATATGTTATGTGGGATTGAAAAAACTGTGAAGAAATAGTTTTCAAATGTTCTCTTACCATTGCTCTTTCTTAAAAGAAAAATGTCTTACATTCCCAATATATAAAATAGTTACAAGAGGTGCTCCCATATTTGATGGTTTCCCTTGATGTTGACCTCGGGGGCAACTCTGAAAATTCCTAAGTCAAAAGGGGTAGAGTTTGAAAACAACTGTTGTGAACAATGTGCTGTGTGGGGTCAAGATGCTTGAGAGTCCTCAATAAGAAAGGGTGAGAGAAAGAAATTAAGCAGGTGGCCAGTGGCAGGTCCTCATACTAAAATAAAAGAAAATGGAAGAGCTGACGTAGAGTAGCGTGTTGGCACTGAAATGGACCATAGGGCAGGCCCAGGCCTGGGAAAAGCTTGAAAGGAGACCTTTGCAGTGTAAGGACGCAGGTCTGAATTCGGCTTCTCAGAATCATTAGACAGAATCATAGAAGGGCACGCCTAAAGATAGAGGCTATAAGTAATCACCTATTGCTCCTATTGCTTGAGGCTAGTCACGCCCTATGTGAGGGTCCTGGGCCCACTCTGTGATTGGTCAATACTCTAAATGTTGTGATTGGCTCCCACTAAAAGTATCAATGAATGGTTAAAACTGCTGTCAATAGTATCGTATAGTAATGATTGGACTCCTGTACCAGTGTCACAATTTCCTGTAACTCCTCCTTCCCAAAACTCATAAAAGCCCTACCCCGCCATGTTCGGGGCTCTCAGCATGAATCCACTGCGCAGGTAAAGTCTGTGAGCACGAGCTTAGGCTCGGCCAGCCAAAACTCGTAATAAAGCCCTTTGCTTTTGCATACGTGACTCAGTCTCCCTGGCGGTCTTTGGTTTTTGGGGACGATATTGGAAACTTGGGTTTATAGCAGCAGACACAGATAACAAACTAAAACAAAACATTCCAGACATTTAAACAGGTAAAGCACAAATGATATTTAGCAACAATGATTAACATTAAATAAAATGAATGAAACTCTGCCTCTTAACTGTAAGAAGAATGATCCATGAAATGCTCTCACCTTGGATTCAAGTGCCATTCAAAATGTATCTCACACCTGTGAGCTGGGCTTTCTGCTTGGTGGTGAGGAGATAAAGAAATCAGACCATTGTCCTTTGACAGGAGTCTTTATTCTTCTTAGAAGAGGAGTGTGCATATACAGATCATGGCAGAGTGGAAGATGTCATCCAAGGGGAGCTCGGAAACAGGGCTTCTAAATCTCATACGTGGGCCAAGGCAGACAGGACACTCTCTTAATAGACAGGACTGATTTAGTGATATACCAACAAAGGGTACTTTGACAAATTTGATTTCAGCAACACCAAAAATGAAAGCAAACTAATAAGTCCAAGGAAGAAAAACAAACTCACATGTATGAACTTAGTATACGCCAAGCATTGTAATCTGCAGTTTCTTTGGGTTATTCCATTGAATGTAGTTGAATACAATTAGCAGTGCATTATGACTTATATACACTTAAAGTGATACTATTCTCACCCCAGATGAACAGGTACTGCTCAGAGAATCTCATCTGGTGATTAAAAATTCCCATTAAGTTGTATCTTATCATCACTGTTCTCCCAAAAGGAATTCTGTGGTCAGTCTTGAAAGTAATGACTTTTCTTCCACTATACATGGAGGAAAAACAGATGTACCAATTTAAAGTTTCATAATATTCTGAATAATGTATAGAAATTATTGTCTCAGCTTGTACAGTCTCAAGATGATGATGAATGGTTCATGTCATGAAATGTATCTGTAAGATCAATATTCCTTTGACATTGATGTGTTTAAAAAGAACATTGAAACTCCTTAGGTGTGCAGGCCCTAGAGATTTCACTACTGTATAATCTAATTGAGAAAATACCCAATTACATGTAAAAATAGGATTTAAACCCAAATTGTGTCATTTCTATTCTTAGGAAAAGAATCTATTTTTTTGTATTTAAAAAAATTATACTTCCTTCTCTCCCCCATCAAATTTCCTTCATGATTTTTGTTTAAATGTCCTTTTTTTCTAATTTGACATAATTCATTAAGACATTAATTATTATTATTACCAATATAAATAATGTAAAGTGACATTTTAAAAGATAATGGCATTTAATCTTCTAAAATAGATTTATCATCTATTAGAAATAAAAGTATCATGTAAATGATGAAATGGACTTATTTCATTGATATAATTAATCTATTAGTGATGAGATAACTAATCAACTTTACAAACTGAAAAGTTAATGAACCATTATATGATCAGGATAATTTGACTGCATGTGGCATAAATGCACCTTGAACTATCTCTAGCAACCAAGAGTAATTTATTGGTTAACATAACCAAGGTAAGGACAGAGTTGTAATAAGGGCTCAGGAGTAAAAGTATTTTCCTTTTTAGTCTACTCCTTTCTTTATGTCAACTTCTCCCATAATTGCTAGACACAGTATCAGTGGTAGTCTCCACCATTAAATTACCTCACGTGTGAAATTAAAGAGGAGGTAAGAGTTCTTCTCTATTGTTCCGCGTTCACAAACCTCAAGATTCTTACAGGTCTCGTCTGAGTCAGATGCTGATTCCAATAATAATAATTACCATGAACAGAGTATCAAAATCTGTAAGAAGATGGCAACTTCCTTTGGAATTATCTAGTTAATACTGGGGCAAGAAAATGGCTAGAACGAGTTAGTGGGAATGTGGTGCACATGTGGTGAATTCCTGCACAGGCAGACAAAACAACAGATGGTTTTTAACAACTATTTGTGTTGTCTTCCTACTTTCTAATTGGCGACCATTGTCCTAGAAGCTTAATTGTACTTATCTTTTTTTATTTTTTTTATTTTTATTTTTTTTGCAGCATAGTAAAAGGGCTTCCACAATTTTAAGGCAGAAAGCAGAATAGTTTAACTCATAGATACTGTGAAAGTTACAGAGAGGAAATCTCAGGTTAGTTTCAAAGGAACACTATTCACTTGAATCACCTTAAGGGAGTTAAAAATCCTTCCAAGACAACTAACTTCGTGCTGACGTTATAGACTGAGTGTTTGTGTCCTCCTCCCCACCTCCCAAATTCATACGTTGAAGTGGAATGCACAAAGGGATGGTATGTAGAGGTGTGGTCCTGGGAAGGGAATTACATCATGAAGGTGGGGCTGTTATGCATGAGATTAGTGCCCTTTTAAGAAAAGACCAGAGAGCTACCTTGATTTTTTTTTTCCATCTTGTAATGACGCTGGAGTCAGCAGTCTGCAACTCAGGAGAGGGCTCTCACCATATAATCTGACCATGCTGGCTCCATAATCTCCTATCTCCCACCTCCAGAGGTGTGAGCAAATGTTTCTGTTGTTGATAAACAACCTAGTTTATGGTATTTTGTGATAGCCGTCCAGGTTGACTGAGACAGATGATAACTAAACTGATATCATGGAAAATAATATGAAGATTTTACTGTCAGGAGTTTTTTGTATGCTAAAAATGTTTCAAAAATATAGTAGCAAAGGGAAATTCTATGATACAATGTAATAAAAATAAGTATAGTAATATAAGTAAGTATATTACACTGAAGCAAGGTTCAGAAAATATTATCTTCCAATCCTTTTAAATACACAGATCTTTTCCTTTCCTACTTTGAATATATGGTGGCTGTTGGCCATTCAACAATTATTAGTATTTTTCTTTTGTGCCTATATTTTGTGAGCTAGATCTGTGCGATCCTAGAGATCCAGTTAGAGGTTTCTGCAAGTTGGGAACTAGCTACAAAAATAATAAAATAGGGGCACCTGAGTGGCTCAGTTGGCTAAGCGTCTGGCTTTGGCTCAGGTCATGATCTCTTGGTTCGTGGGCTCGAGCCCTGTGTCAGGCTCTGTGCTGACAGCTAGCTCAGAGCCTTGAGCCTGCTTCAGATTCTGTGTCTCCCTCTCTTTCTGACCCTCCCTTCCTCTCACTGTCTCTCTCTGTCTCTCATAAATAAATAAAAGACATTAAAAATTTTTTAACATTAAAAATTTTTTTAAATAATAAAATAATTATCAAAGAAACCAAAACATTCTTTCTTTTAATCTCTTTGCTGTCATTTTGGAAATTTTATACCTGGCCATCATGCAAAAACATCAGATGCTATGGATCTATTCTATGAGAGAAAGCTTTAGTTTTTAAGATCGGATATTTACAAGAAATAGATTTCCCAACAAAGAAATTACATATTGGAGTATCGTATAAGTTTACTTATTCCATTCCCTAACAAAATAAGTCACCATATTACAGGGACTTTAGTGGAACCATGCTTAGCTATTTTATATATTTGAGTTGTCAAAGAAAATGATCTCTTTGATATATTTCATTCACTTTTGAAGCACTAATACATTTTCCATTATTATATTTATTTATTTTTAAATTTTTTATGTTTATTTATTATTGAGACAGAGAGAAACACAGCACGAGTAGGGGAGGGGCAGAGAGAGAATGAGACACAGAACTCGAAGCAGGCTCCAGGCCCTGAGCTGTCAGCACAGAGCCTGACATGGGGCTCGAACCCATGAACTGTGAGATCATGACCTGAGCCAAAGTCAGACACTTAACTCACTGAGCCACACAGGTGCCCCAATTTTCCACTATTTTAAAGCAAATCTTGAAGAAATGGGTAGCAATGTCAATTGCATTCTGCATGGACAAAACATAGGTGTCCCTCAGTGAAGCCAGCTCCTAGTTGTCATCTATTGTGTGCACATTGCGACCATCAAAAAAGAATTTGCATTTTATGAGCTCACTTTTGGAAGCTGGAAAGAATGGCAGTGTCTTCAAAATGGTAAAAAGCTGTTTTGCCAGGGAGAGCTTCCACTGGAAGACAAATCTTGGTGTTCTGTGCACAGGTGGAGCACCTGGGATGCTTGGCAACACATCTGGCTTGGCTGCCTGCTTGAAGAAAGGCGCTCCACATGTCATAGTGACTCACCGCCTTCTCTCCTGGCAGGCGGTGTCCTAAGAGCCTCTGCCAGCAATTTGGAATGCAACTTCGCCTACTGCCATGGGAAGATCAACTTTATCAGAGCCCAGAATTCAAAATCACTCATTTCAGTGTGTTTTGTCAAGGGATGAAAGAAGAATATGGACTTCTTCGCTACATGTTCCAAAAGCGACACTTGTAAGTGCTTGATTGTGCTTTGGGAAATAGTTTTATCGTTTTTGTTTTGTTTTGTTTTGTTTTCTTTGCTTCTCTTTTATTGATTTACTTATCATATTTTATGGAGGGGGACAGACAAAAGATAAAGTGCTGTAAAGGAAAATCTACTCAGAACTACTTGACAAGGCAGAGTTGATCCATATCTTGGCTAAGGAAAAGATATATGTGACAATAGGAATGAGGTACTTCATTTGCGACAAAGCCTTGAACTATCGATGCTGCTAACAACAACACAAAACAGAACAAATATACGATGTCCCATCCCTCCTTCAAACCACCACTGCAACAAATACAAATTATTGCATCCAGGTCACCCATTCTGAACCAAAGACTAGAATTAGGTAATTATCCTAAAGTTATAATGCTAAAATACTCATGGTTTCAGTCTGTGCTGAGTGTGGTAGAATCTTGGCAAATTCTCCATGTAAGGAAACAAACAGACCCCTGGAAAAATTATAGAGTCCTCCCAAGGTTACTTTTCTCAAACAAACTTAAATATTGAAATCTGTATCAACAATCCCCTTTTTGTCAACAAAGAACACCACCTTGATGACTTCAGGACAAAGAAGTTGCCATGCCAGGATTTCAAATCAAGAAGTCCCAGAGAATTCAGTTTTTACTTGACAATACATATTCACCTGTGAGAGCCATCTATGAAAACACTGATTCTACTCATTTGTCTTTGTAAATGAGGTTATTAGCATATGAGTTGCTTAAACCACTGAAAATATCAAACTCAGATGTCAAGGACAACATACATGCTTCCAAATTAATGACAACTCTATTTTTCTTAAAGCTGAATAATATCAGACTCTTGTTGACATTTTCCTTGGGGCAGAATTTGTTACTTTTAATTTTTTTAATGTTTATTTATTTTTGAGAGACAGAGAGACAGAGACAGAGTGTGAGCTGGGGAGGAACAGAGAGAGAGGGAGACAGAATCTGAAGCAGGCTCCAGACTCTGAGATGTCAGCACAGAGCCCAACATGGGGCTTGAACTCATGAGCCATGAGATCATGACCTGAGCTAAAGTTGGACATTTAACTGAGGCACCCATATGCCCCTAGAATTTATTTGTTATACTTTCAAAATTTAGATCTTAAATTTTGGATGACCTAAAATTTTTAGTAAGCATCCTTTAATTATATTTTTAAATACATGGGAGCAAGAAAGAAATCTTTGAAGATTTCCTTCATGTTTTGTCTGTACAGTTTTGTGATTGAATAGTCAGATATAACAGTGGCAAAGTTACAGTTCCCAAACTTAAGTAGGCACCCCCAAATGAACAGCAATCTGAACCACTTCCTTTCTCCAGAAAGCTTTGTCTCTAGGTCTCCACAGAGGCAATGAACTTCTTTACACATTGGATTTTTAACCCCGTCATGCTCTTTTTCCTCTCAGTAGATGACCTAGATTTCCTTTTCACAGAAAAGTTTCTTCAACTTCCATCACCAAACCCGTAAACTAATTGCATCTGTAGGTCTACTCTCTCCTTTCTCTCCATTTATCATGCATTTTGGTACAAATGGTTGCAATCCAGAGGGGGCAGTGCTCTGGCTTCAACCATGCTAATGACAACACTTATGAGATGGTAGATAATTCAAATATCAGTGTTCCTAAGAGCCTGGGTAGCACTGAGTTATCCTACCGGCATGATCTCTTCACCTCAGAACTGACATGGGAGAGAAAACTAAACTTTTTCCTTCAAGTCATGATATTATACAGCTCTTTTGTTACAGTAATTTAGCTTTTACTTCTAATTAATTCACTAAGTTTCTGTCACTTTCTG
The DNA here is from genome assembly GCF_006229205.1 of Suricata suricatta. Classification (NCBI taxonomy): domain Eukaryota; kingdom Metazoa; phylum Chordata; class Mammalia; order Carnivora; family Herpestidae; genus Suricata; species Suricata suricatta. The sequence goes on from NC_043706.1 coordinate 78,817,285, forward strand.
TATGATCTCATCTATTGCAATGGCTTCAATTATTTTCAAATGTTACTAATTCTGGTATCAATCTCCACAGCCCAGAACTGCATATCTAAATGCCCCAGTGGATACTTGGATAACCCATAGAAATTAAAATTCAACAAGCCCAAACCTTAATTGATCTCTTTTTACTCAAACTTTTGTGTCTGTAGTTCATCTGAATGGGGGGTAGGGGGGAGGGTGCCTTCAGCAACCCAGTGATTTAGGATAGAAATCTTTGATTAACCTTCAATTTTTCTCTTTCATATCACTCACATCCAAATAAATAAAATTATATGTGGTCTACTTCCAAAAATTTCAGAAAACCAACCACTTCTCTGTATGTCCCTTGTCAAGAATACAAAATATCTTCCTTGTATTGCTACAACTGGCCTCCTGCCACTTTCCCTCATTCTAGTCTTGTCCGTCTCTACTTCATTCAACAGTGCTTAGGATAAGATTTCTACAAGGTAAATTTAACTCAAAATCCTGCAAAGATTCTCCAAAGTTCCTCATTGGAGCGAAGCTTTCTTAGTAGAGGACTTACAAGGTCCTGTATAAGATGGCCCTGATCACTTTTCCAATGTTATCTATTGTTCCTACATTCTTCATATGTCATATTCTAGCTACTTGAGCCTCTTGGAGTTCTGCAACTACTGTCTCTGAAAATCACAACCTCAAATGATCTCTTTCTTATGCTAAAAGCAAACTCCTCATCAAGTGGCTAATGACTACTTCTTCAGGTTTCAATTTAGAGGCAGATTCCGCAAAAAAAAAGCATTCTTAATTCTTTCAAGCCTGGGCTCAATGCTCCTCCTATGTGAAAGGATGCGCTACCTTCACAGTAAATAGCACCAGTCATATTGCCTTATAATGTCTCTTTACTTTTCCTCCTGTCACTGGAGGGGACAAAGTTTATCTTACCTATTCTATATGCTCTATACTCTGCTACCCCGATGTCTATTACTAACACATAGAAGTTCAGTAATATTTATTGAGCACTTTAACATGTATCAGAGAATATAATGAGTATTTCAAATTCCTAAAATGAAACTCATGGAATAGATATTGATATTCTCTAGTATATAGATGATGAAACTAAAGTACAGAGAGATTGAGCAACGTGCTTAAGGTCACACAGGCAGTGAGTAAGAGGGCCAGGCTTATTATGAATGCAGTTCTGCCTGCCTTCAAAGTCTGCAGGCCTAAAGCACCGCACTTGAATGATGATCTACTTCCAAAAATGCTTCCTGTCTCTGGAAGAGTTAAAGATTAATTGACCCTCTCTCATTATGAATTAAATTAAACTGTCTATATGCTTGCTTGCATTCTTATAAAACAGATCTAAGATCTATGTCCCTTGAGTACGAGAGGAAAATCCTGGAAAGGAAGAAAAAAAAGATTATGATGACCACACCAGGGTGAGCGGAAGGCCAGGAAGGAAAAGCAAAGGAGAGAAAGGGAGGCAAGTTATTTCTAGGGCACCTATATGTGAGGTTCACCTAGGAAGACAGAAAAGTGGTAGGAAACTGAAGGCTGACATCAAATATCTCAAAGTACTGCCTCAAACAAGTTCTGAGCCAAGAATTGAAGTCTTTTCATCATGCACTTGCTGTACCGTCCTTCTGGATCCGGACTCAAGACACTCTACAAGCACATTAATCTTTCATTCCAGATTTTGTGGGTCAATTCTACCTCTGATGATTCTGGTCTCATAGATTCTAGACATAAAAGATAAATATCCTGAGAATTTCAGTATTATGTATTAGCTTAACAAAATCCTCAAACTATGTTCTCAGTTTTTCATAGCAGATTATTTCACGGCCACTGTCACCCACATCCTAGTCCATCCCCAGCACCTCCATGCTTTGTCCCTTCGGCAACCATAAGGTCAGAGTATTTCGATTAATTTGATATTTAAACAGACAGACAGTTATAACATCTTTTTTCTGTGAAGAGGCATTTTGAAATTTTAACAATTGCTTTCTATATCACTTGGAGATTCAAACTGTTCCAAAGGTAGGCTTTGCCTGTACTCTTTGATTTGGCTGTAAACACTTTATCTTGTAAACATTTTTCTTTTCAGAGTAGTTCATGGTGAGGAAAAATCCATCATTTCATTCTTAGCATAATTGGTGGTATACATCACAAGATAAATTCCTCCTTCCTCCTGTTATTGGCAGATGTCTTAATTAATCTTTCTTTCATATTCATGAAAGCCTCAACTGCAGGACTTCCCCAACTCTTAAAAAAAAAATCTTCAGTAAAGTTAATAACCTCAGAGAGTTTGCAAAGCTAGTATGGAATTTACAGAACAAAGCTGTGAAGAGCCACAGGCCTTCTCTAATAAAGACATCGCTTGTTTCTACTGCATAGTTTTGCTTACACAGCTTTATAGACGTTCCCTCTGTCTTGAGGGTACTAAGCCCATTCAAATGGCCTATTTTTCTTCGAATTGCTTTTCTGCCACTGGCTTGTTAGCAAGTCTCACCATCTCTCTCTCTCACACACACACACACACACACACACACACACACACACAAACACTCCTTCCCCACTACAGTATTTACCTCCATCCTATCAAGTTCATCTGCCTCATGATGTAGGAAACACACTGCTCCTTAAAAATCCAGCAGAAATGTGCATATTGGAACCTTCCCGCTATGTTTATAAGCTCTGTCAGTTTCTCCTCTTTTCTTTGTGTTCTGTGATATTCAGCACTTTCTGCAAAGAATGTAATGAAAAAAATAAGAAGATCAAAGAAGGTGCTTATCGCCAGCGACATGTCCAAACAGGCACTCTGGCCTTCTCTAATATGCTCATCTAATTTGCTCCCAAGCCCGGGCCTGGAAGAAAAGCATCTTGAGGAAGTTTTCTTCCATGGGCCGAGCCATCTGCTAATGCAGGCCTGTGCCAGTAATTTACAAGTAATGGTTTACAGCTGTGAACCCTGGCTTCTGAGCTGTTTTGGTCATTTAGTAATTACAACAGTTTCATTAACATTTAAAGGGAATAGTCTGTTCAGTATCAATTAGGGACTATCTGCAACCATGTAGCTCCATTTTCATATTTGCATTTGACATTTAATATTCTGCACACATAAATTCTTGGTCTTGAAAATGCATTGCCACAGAAGGTCAAAATTAATCCAGAGCCCATTTCTACCTAGCTCTACTAAGCTTTGGGAAATATTTCTGCAGAGAGTGGGAACATAAAAGGTTATTTTGGGGTGGTTTTACACATCTGAACATTTAAGTACTTTTTCCCACCACTAAAGTTAAGGTTACAGAGTTCTCCTCAATTCTTGTTATATCTCCTGTATTCTGGGGACATTCCAGACTTATTGGAGGCAGATTTGCATAGTATTAAGCAGAAAGATGACATCTATTACTTGCAAATCTTACATAACTGCAGTGATATTTAACTTTAATATTTGAGGGTATTGGGGGATGCTGGTGGATTTCAACACTTAATAAATAGAACTAAACTATGACCAAAAAAAAAAGTCTTTCAAAGATCATTTACATCAGGAAATAGCTTTTGATCTCTAATGAAATTGTTGAGCAAAGGGTGGTTATGCTAGGGTTTATAGCAGAAGAAACAAGAGCCCCGTGGTGATTTGAATTTCATGTGGCTGAGGATGGTCCAAGAATTTGATCCCTGACGGTAAGTGATTTTCGTAGAGGGCAGAGTGAGAAAGAGCAAATTCTGAGGGAGCTGAAGGTTTTTAAAGGAGTAGAAAATCCGAAGCTCCTCTCAGGAGAGAGAGGAACGGTTTGAGATTATTAGGGGCAGATCACAGAAGTCGTCACTAAGAGTGGTTTGAGGGACAGAGGTTAAAACAGTTCGAGCTGAAGTCTGGGGTTTCTTTTGGCTTTTCGTTGCCAGGGTCTGCCTGTGATACAAGGTGAATTATCGAGTATGTGCTATTATTCCAAGGGTCTGAGATAGAGAAGAGCCCACTGAATGAAAGGAGAGTGATGAAGAGCTCATTGTGAGACACCCCCATGGGCCAGTGTAATTGGATTCCGTGCAGGTCTGGGCAGGTAGGAAACAGGACTTACCTGCTGGGCCAGAGTCTGCACCCTGCGATATGTTAATGTGCATCTAGTGCATTGTTCTTAAATAAAGCAAAACAGATCTACTTGCATGCACAACAATGAGGATTAGGATGCTAAATAAAAAGGAAAACAGTCTTCTGTCAAATGGAGATCAAGATTCCCCGTAGCAGACACTGGAACCTGCTGTAACAGAAAGTCTTGCTGGGGTGCCTTCAGATATTTAGTCTCTACCTGAGCTTCAGCAGGTTTTTCAAACAGGCCTTCCTGCTAGATCAGCTTTTCTGATTCTTCAGGATACCCAAGCTGATATTCCAGATACCTTATGTTCCCCTTTTTATCTAGGACTGTTCCCATGAAAGTTTGAATGTTAACACTACTCACAATCTTCTGTTTCTCAAGCAGATAAAGTGACGTCAGGAGCACAGGTAAGGTCAAAATCCGTGGTGATGGTGGGGAATCTGTGTGTGCTGGGGCCCTGAGGTTTGGAAAGAAGCCTCACTTCCCACCTCCTAGGACCTCAGCCTCGGGCAGGTGTAAGAGGCGGAAAGGAGCAGTGCCAGCAGGTAGGGAAATATTCTGACCAGATCGTTTAGATTGTCTTTAACATTTGTATCATGGAATTCATGTAATCTACTGAATATTGGGCATATTTTATAAAACAAATCATTCAGGGCTGGTGTCATTCAGCATCTATAAATGACATTGTCTCACAGATTCCTTGCCTCTCCAGAACCTCTTTGCAACGACTGCCCATTGCTTATTAGACCCATCCAGATTTGCTCTATCTTGTCAAATGCTTTATGATCAGCTTCATATCACTATGCATCTCTAGTTGGTTGATAATATTTTAGTCCCCCCACCCCGACTAGAGTATTCAAGAGGACGGAGTCAAAATCTTCTCTTTTTCTATCTTCAGAGTTCCAAGCTGAGCCCAGCAAGTTATTACTAGCTCTCAAAATATATTCAGGCAAGCAAAGAAAGGAGTCCTAATGATCAGGAAATCAATAAAAAGTAAATAAATAAATCTAGCCTCCAAGATTGAAGGTCAGGAGCATGACTTTAGTTTCTAAAAAATCTAGAGCACAGAATGATATAAAGTCCCAAACATAGGAATTGGAGACCCTAGGTTACCAAAGGAACATGGGTCTTGGGACCAGGGACACATTCCTCAGTTTGTCAGATCATCAGATAAGCAACTTTTTCCATTGGCTCATGCTTATAGAAAGGGAGCTTAGTGTCTCTTTTAGAACTTCAGGCATTTGAAGCAGATGGATGGAATCAGAGCCCTGATTCCAGAGCTCATATTTCCGAACAAAAGGATATTTGAAAGAAAAAAAAAGAAAAAGAAAGAAAAGAAGGAAGAGAAGGAAGGAATGAAGTGAGAAAAAGAAGAAAAGAAATAAGAGGATTACAGGACATGTGAATAATTAAATTAACAATATATTAAAAAGCTCTGATACATTCAAGATACATGATACAATTTATTACTTGCCCATAAGCTAAAACACAGCCTGCTTAATACCTTTCCTTAAATTCCACCTCTATACTAAAAAAATAAAAAAAATAAAAAGCTCTGTCTAGGGGCACTTGAATGGCTCAGTCAGTTAAGTATCTGACTCTTGATTTTGGCTCAGGTCATGATCTCACAGTGTGTGCGATCCAGCCCCTGTCTGGCTCCATGTGAAATGCCCAACAATAAACCACCAGAGTCCAGAGTCAAAGCCAAGCGGCAAGGGTCGTTTATTGCAGGTTCGAACCCGGGATCTCCGCACTCTCCACGCCACCGATAGAGCGGGGAGAGAGAGAGAGCCCCGAGCAGGTGATTTACACTTTTTTTATAGGCAGATACAAACAAGTTTGGGGCGTTCCCCAGCCACAGC
>NC_043706.1:78823337-78824700 GCF_006229205.1 Suricata suricatta
GGTTCGAACCTGCAATAAACGACCCTTGCCGCTTGGCTTTGACTCTGGACTCTGGTGGTTTATTGTTGGGCATTTCATTTGGAGGTTCCACCGAGATCTTTTTCCCCCGAAAGCCACCAGACCCCAAGTCAACGGGTCGCTCCTTCTGACTCCGATCGGTAAGTGAGCCGGCTCAGTCTGTCCATTTCGCTGTTCTGTCGGTGCCTAACTGTGTCTGTTTCGCTGTTCTGTCGGTGCCTAACTGTGTCTGTTTCACTGTTCTTTCGGAAACGCCCGCGCGGGGTCTGGGCGCTTTTTGTGCCGTCTGGACTGACATAAAGCCCTGGCGGACGCGCTATAGGGCAGTCAGTCAGGTGCCGGAGGAGACGTCCCCCGGCCTCCATCTGGGCGCTTTTTGTGCCATCTGGGCACACTGGTGGCAGCAGTGTTGTGCCCCCTTTAGGTACAGGGAGACTGGGGCAGGTCTCCTCTGTCGGACGGACTCCAGAGTATACAGGGGTGAGGGCAGGTTCCATGGCTCTGGTGTCACCACGCGCAGCGATCTATAGGCGCAGCGATTTATGTTTTATGTTTCTCATTGCCTGTTAACCCTTTTCTTTTTTTCCTCTGCAGAGGTCAGACCTAGTGCCACTAAACACTCTTCTAACCTCACCAATTTGCCTCTTAGGTCTCTTTCTCTGGGGACTGCAGCCCCGCCTCAACTGGTCCAGAAGTAGACTCATCTATAATTGGGTTGTTTCATTCCCTATGTCCACCTTCCTATTATAATGCACTGTCACCCTTTTCCCTTCCTCGCCATTGCGCTATTTGCATTAATCTTTGCTATTGGATTGGCAGGAACTGCCCCGGCCAGCTGGGGCCGTGGGGAAAGGTTTCTGTTGGCACTCACTCTGCTTTTGTGGGTAGGGTGTTTTGCTAGCATCCGTTGTTTTCTCCCGTCAGTTTTCAGCTGATAAACTAAGGCTTGACGGGAGGGTCCGCCATCTCAAAGGTTTAGGCGGGAAGATCCCCCATCTTAAAACCCTCCCCGCCAACCCCAACCCATTATCCAATAGGTACTTCCCATAGATCCCCAACTCAGCCTTCTCTTCCCTACAGAACATGGGACAGCATCAGAGCTCACCTCTTTCCCTCCTTCTAACCAAATTCAAGGAGGTCCAAGCTCGAGGTTATAGCTTAAGCTTGGATATCCGCAGATCTAAACTTATCACCCTTTGCCAATCTGAGTGGCCTGCTTTCGGGGTTGGATGGCCCTCGGAAGGCACTTTTAGCCTGCCAATAATTACAAAAGTTAGACTCCGGGTACTCCTACCGGGAAAGGAAGGCCACCCAGACCAGGCACCTTATATCTTCATTTGGCAGG
>NC_043706.1:78824800-78943044 GCF_006229205.1 Suricata suricatta
GCTTTCCAGCTGACCTTCCCTGACCATCTGGCTGTTCCCACCCAGCCATCTGGTTGTTCCCACCCAGGGTGTTGCCCCCCAAGCATCAGTACAGAAGCAGAACAAGCAGGGCGGGTCCAGTTTTAATTTTCTCAGAAATAGTACAGACCAGCTAAGTCTTGGTCTGTCTAGCTCTAATTTTAAGGTTTTGGGCTTCTCACATGCTGGCAGTGTGGAGCCTGTTTGGGGTTCTCTCTCTCCCTCTTTCTCTATCTCTCCCCTGTTCACTCTCTCTCTCTCTTTTCTCAAATAAATAAACTTTAAAAAAAAAAAAAAAGAAAGCTCTGTCTGGATTTCATTGACCTTGGTAAAGAGTAGGCTAGCTCTTGTATCTTAAGGCAAAGTCAGTTGTAGTTCTGAGGTCCTGGGAAAGATTGTGATAAAGAGGTCCTACAGTAGCTAGCAGAGATCAATTCAAAAGCTTGGTTTGTGAAGAAAAAATATTTCAACACTGGAAGACACTGAAAGAAAGCAGTCAAGGGCTCAGTAATGTAATGCTGAGGAAGAGAACTAAGACCCAAGAAATGTAAGGTCATTAGAGGAATAAAAATGAGCCTGATTCTGAGTCCATACAGACTAATCTGTAGCTTCTCAAGTTACCTGTGTCTCAGGCTGGGGTGAACCCTCATCATGGGTAGAGCTGACGCTATAGGATAATGGTTTTAGCCATCCTGGAGAGTCACTTATGACGATAATCTCTTCATGGTTGATCAAACTGCAATATGAACCACACTGAACAAAGCAAAATTTTAAAACTTTACAAAGCTTATGTGTGCTTGGAGTTTTCCCTCTGTATTAATCACGGTTATTAGCTGCTGGGCTTTAAAAATGCATAAGGCACAAGAGTTAAGTAAAATAGTGTCTTGTATCTTATTCACCCATGACTCCATGAAGTCACATCCAGTAATGTGGCTATTTCCATATTTGCCTTCACTTTTCTCTGCATTCAAGCAGGACTGGGTGGAGACCAAGAAGAAGGGATCAGTACCATTGGGCCAGGACAGAAATCAGTCAGATGTCAGTTTGTGGTTGGAAGCAGAGTCCAAATAGGACATTGGGGAAAGAGATATTTCATTATCTCTGCCCATAGCACAAGGAAGCTAAGCAGTGTTGTCTATCTGTTACAAAAGAGAAAGAGATATTGGTGTAGTAAATGACTAACACACTTTCTCTTGAAATTATGGAATGCCCAGATAACTAGAGAATGGAAGAAAGAAGGAAGAAACATGAGTTGAGTCTTATACATTTTATAAATTTTATATCAGGTTCTCTGTCAAAGAATTTTAAAATAGATATAGTCTCTGACTCTCCAAATGGGAAGACTAAAGTCTAAAAAATTAAATAGGCTAAACGTTATATAGGTAGTACTTATCAGAGCTCAGGTTGAACTCAAATGTGTGTTTTTCAAGAACCTACCAGAAGTCTTTAGTGAGTTATTTTATAACATAATGAGGATCAGAAATTAGATTCAGACAAGTCCATATGAATCTATAATGAACGTGCATTTGCCACTCATTTGCTTGTGTTTCTGAATTAGTAACTTCTCTCAAACTGTCTTTTCAACTGTAAAATGGAGCTTTTGTGATATTTGCAGCTTTGTGATGTCAAGTAAATAATAAATTATTTTTAAGACCTCCCTAAATACTGATATTACCTAGGATGCTCATAAACAGTGTATAAATTTCAATAGCATCTTTCAAAATCTGGTCGATAGGGTCTGGATTGAAGCCGGGCTTTGTATTTTTAGGAAATGGCCTGAGACAGCTGGTGAAACACTGAACTGAGGTATATACAGCAACACAGTTCTTATCATTTAATAGCGGCTGCTATTATTAAAATTGCCAGCCTGGTTACTTATAGTTTCAAATATTAAGTGCTCTGAAAGTTCCACAATTAGTCACCATTTATCCATTAGTCTACTCCTATTCATATTACAGCCTCTGGAGCCCTCTGCAGTATTGGGTCACAACTTATTATTTAGTTTTTAGTATGAGAATACCGAAATTTGTCTTTGAGATGGATGTTTTTCTTTTTTTAAGTTTACTTATTTATTTTGAGACAGAGAGTGAGAGAGTGAGGGAGGGGCAGTGAAAGAGAAGGAGAGAGAGAATTCCAACCAGAGCCCATGCTGCCAGTATAGAGCCTGACTCCCACCTTGACCTCACGAACCACAAGATCATGACCTAAATCGAGATCAAGAGTCAGATGCTTAACTGACTGAGTGCCCTCTCTTTCAGATGGATTTTATAACTTTAGATGAGCCCTTAACTTCAAGCATAGAAACTGGATCTTGGCTAATGTAATTTTTTAAGTTTATTTATTTATTTATTTATTTATTTATTTTTGAGAGAGAGGGAAGGAGAGAGAGAGTGAGAGAGAGCAGAGGAGGAGCGTAGAGAGAGAGGGAGAGAGAGAATCTGAACAAACTCCATACTCAGCACAGAGCCTAACATGGGGCTTGAACTCATGAACTGTGAGATCATAACCGAGCTGAGATCAAGAGTCAGACACTTAACCAACTGAGCCATCCAGGTGCCCCTAGGCTAATTTAAGTAGAACACAAGAGGCTACAGCATGTTGGATGATTCAGAATCTCTCAGATAGGGAAGGCGTGGACTAGAGAAGGAGCAATTTGTTTAATAACTCTCACCTCTCAGTCTTTTGACAACTTTACTGTTGCTGGATTCAAACACTACTTCTTGCTCCTTTGACTCCACCAAAACATCTCAGTATTGTCCTTTGTAGGGTTTGTTCCCAAGTCACTTGCCTTTATCTTAGTTACAAGGGAAGCCGAAGAAGTTAGATTCCTATTACCTCGGCCTCTTTCACAAACCATAAGGTATGAGATTTCTCAAACATGAAAGAGTATCCAGCTACCTCGAAGAGACTGAAAACTCTCCACCATAACACCCTTTCTAATGGTCTCCTCGCTCTGGTGTCGGACTGAGGGGATGCTCCAAAATTGAAGCCAGAAGGTGGTGATGGTTGCAAAATTATATGAATGTAGTTAATACGACTGAATTTTACGCTTAAAATAGTTAAGTTAGTAAACTTTATGTTATATATACTTTATGATAATAAAAAAAATCGGGGTAAACTATTGGTTTGGAGAAGAAAGTGATTGATACTGAGCAGTACAAAGGACATTCTATCAAGGTCATGGACAAACAGATGGCACAGTCAAATAAGGGATATAGGGAATGTTAATAAAGAGAACGTCTTCCAAGGAGTGATAGGTTAAGGGAAATTGACAGAAATGATGTAGCCACCCAGGACCAATAAACTAGGAAAGCCATTATCATCCTTTGAATGGCAAGGAGAGGAAGTAGTTACTAGAATCCAAAGACAACAGCTGAAGCCAAAGTCACCTGGATTAAAAATGCTGTGATCTTTGTTTAGAAAAAAAATTAGCCGAATGAAGGCCTGCCAGGAAGGGAGCCTGGAGAATAGAAAAAGACTCTTTTCGGTCTCTACATTTTCTGTTAGTGCCTTTCATTGGTCAAACTCGACCGGAAGTTGGAAGACAAAGGAGCTCAACTGATGTACTCCATAAACGTTAGCCCCCTCAGGCACAGAGTGGGTAGAGATTGGATCTCTAGGGACTAACGAGACACATCAGGGAAGGACTGAGAGAGGCTTTTAAGAACTGAGGGTGGCCTCTGACCAACAGCCAGTGAGAAGCTGAGGCCCTCATTCTAACAACCCACAAGAAACTGAATGTGCCAACAACCACGCAAGCTTAGAAGCAGATTCCTTCCCAGTCAAGCCTCAGGTGAAAACGTAGTCCTTGCTGACATCATGATTAAACCATTGTGAGATTCTGAGGCAGAGGAGCCAGCTAAGCGGGGCCCAGGCTTCTAACCTGCAAAAACTGTGAGTTAATGAATGTGTGTTGTTTTAAGCTAAAAAAGAAAAGAAAACATTGTGATGTGACCAAATTATAAAACTATATATTAACTAGAATAAAAAAATAGCTGCATATTCTTCTGCTCTAATAGAATTTTTCCTTTGATACTTCTATATTTCTTTTTCAATCCCCTTTTTCCTATATATCTTTTAAAAATTATTTAAGCATGGGGCACCTGGGTGGCTCAGTTGGTTAAGCGTCTGACTTCGGCTCAGGTCACAATTTTGCGGTCCATGAGTTCAAGTCCAGCATCAGGCTCTGTGCTGACAGCTCAGAGCCTGAAGCCTGCTTCGGATTCCATGTTTCCCTCTCTCTCTCTCTGCCCCTCTCCTACATACACTCTGTCTCTCTGTCTCTCTCTCTCAAAAATAAACAGTAAAAAATTATTTAAACATAATATTGAATAAATTTGCATTATTGATTTTCTTATCAGCCATTTTCTTTTGTTCACTCGAAACTATTAAAGATATGAGTTGAGAAGGCTTATCAGTAATTGTCCATTCCACTGACCCTTAACCTTGAAAAGAGGTTAATTTAGAGAGGAAGTAAAATTATTGGCTGTAATTTATGTCATTAATTCTTCTTTTTTAATTTAAATTTTAATCAGTTAATGTACAGTGCAATAATGGTTTCAGAAGTAGAATTCAGTGATTCATCACTTACATACAATACCCAGTGTTCATCAGAACAAGTGCTTCCCTTAATACCCATCACCCATCTGGCCTACACCGTCCCCCCATCTCTCTCCCCTGCTGCCCATCTCCCTCCATCAACCCTCAGTTTGTTCTCTATTGTTATGAGTTTATTATGGTTTGTCATTAATTCTTCTTGTCCCTCATTCTCAATCACATGTATGGACAAAACTGAGGGCCACATTTTGGCACAGAGACGATATTTCAGTATGTTTTTTAAAAACTTTTGCATTTAGTAAAAGAGAGAACAGATATCAATATTTTATAGCTATACCAATAAGCCAGGATGATCTTGCTTCAACTGTGATGACAAACAACCCCTCAAATCTTGCTCGGTAGCTTAACAAATTCAAAGTGTAAACTTTGAATTGCTGAAAGCCTTCTATGACTCCAGTGCAGCCACCCTCAGTGGGTGACTTGGGTTCCTTTAACATTTAAAAACATGTTTTTAATGTTTATTTAAAGAGAGAGACAGAGTATGAGTGGGCGAGGGGCAGAGAGAGAGGGAGACACAGAATTTGAGGCAGGCTCCAAGCTCTGAGCTGTCAGCACAGAGCCCAACGCAGGGCTCAAACTCACAAACCTGACCTGGTCATGACCTGAGCTGAAGTTGAACACTTAACCGACTGAGCCACCCAGGTGTCCCAGGGGTTTCTTTCACATTTTAACACAAGGTCTTGTTGTACCCAAGATTTCTTTATCACCCCCAGAAACCAGAGACCGCCAGGGAGGCCGAAGCACGCATGCAAAAGCAAAGGGCTTTATTACGAATTTAGGCTCGCCAGGGCCTAAACTCGGGCTCACAGACTTTACCGGCCTGGTGGATCCATGCTGAGAGCGAGCGAGCCCCAAACAAAGGCAGGGTAGGACTTTTATGAGTTTGGGAAGGGGGAGTTACAGGAGATTGTGACATAGGTACAGAGACTCAATCATAATGGTACAACAGTATTGGCAGCAGCTCTAACCATACACACTGTTCAGAGCGTTCGTTACTTTTGGCGGGACCCAATTACAACATTTAGGGTGTCTTTGAAATTAACCAATTACAGAGCGAGTTCAGGGTCTTGTTTGGTGACTATGGGGTTAACTTTAACCCTAGGTAACAGGGGCTTATCTAAAGTTCCCATCTGCAGGCCTTACCCTTACGAATGTGGGGTGAGGTAGCTGGGCTTTCCTGATTGGATACCCCCGGGCAATGTATGACTGCCAAATGGCCAAATGGTTCCGAAGAGACTTAGACCTTAGACCTTTTAGCTTAGAGGGGGAAACAAAGCCTGTCATGGCATCTGTCAGGTTCAGACTCGTGTTCTTACAGTCTCTACCAAAATCAACCTCAAAGGGCAATAAAGAGCTAGAGATTCAACACAAGTAGTTAAATACTTCAGATTGAAATATTTCACTTTTGCTAACATTTCAGTAAACAAGGAGAGTCCCTTGACCACACCTGGTTACCAGGGGGCTTGCAGAGCTTACCTGCGTGTGTCCAGAAGGAAAGGGGTCCTGGAAATATTGGCAAGCAGCTATCTTGTTGACCACAGCTTCTCAAAGGTGGTTTTGGGTGTCTATTGTTAGCAGTGAGGCAAAATAAAACCTTAAGACAAAGATTTATTTTAGATGCTTATGCCCTCATTCTTTTATTGAAATCTAAGAAGTCTTTTCAGTAAGTTCAGTTTGGTTTTGTTTTAATAGTAAGTACAGAGGTGCCTGGGTGGCTCAGTCGGTTAAGCATCTGGCTTCAGCTCAGGTCATGATCTCACGGTTCGTGGGTTCGAGCCCTGCATCGGGCTTTGTGCTGACAGCTGGCTCAGAGCCTGGAGCCTGCTTCTGATTCTGTATCTCCCTCTCTCTCTGACCCTCCCCTGCTTGCACCGTCTCTGTCTCTCAAAAATAAATAAAAACCATAAAAAATTAAAAAAAATAGTGAGGATACAGATTTCTTCCTTTCACAGAGTCAAGCGCAATTGTTGTAGGAAAGGAAATGAGCGCTTGATCTATTTCTCAGAGTATCAGTGGAAATGACTAAATATTTACAGATGATTTTGACAGTTAACAGTCACTTTCACCCTCATCAAGATCAATACTGATGATACTAGAAAGCCAATTTTTCATTAAGTAAAGTCAATAAAGATGATACAGATCTATATAAAATGGGAAAATAAGAGCTTTGCTGCACATTCTATTGAAACTTACAATACATATAAACAAGATTTATGGGGAAATAGCTCATCAAGATGGCTAAATATAAATAGAACTTTTAAAAAAATCTTCAAGGTGAAGGCATTTCACATTTTATTCATTTCTCTTCAGATAGTTCTATTACTTGGTTTTTCCACAGCCTCTAGAAGCACTATCCTTACACCCTTGCTTTATCCAGGCTGATTAGACCCAGATGGACCTCAGTCCGTTGGATGACCCCACACCGAACAGAATCTCTGTGGATAATAAGAATATTGAGATGTGAGGTGGCATTTGGATTTAAAATTTCAAGAATCATATGCAGTGGGGATATTGGGCCATGTGCGAGGGCAGGAAGGACAGGGAGGTTGCTGGGATATGGGACAGAATGACGCAGACGCAGGGGGAAACCAAAATGGTGAAGCCTGCTGGGTGCTGAAGGAATGGTATTTGGTACGCTGAAAGAGTCTACGGCCATACCACCCTGAACGCGTCTGATCTTGGTAAGCTGAAAGCCCGCCTGCATTATGGCTCTTGGGCTTAGATACCTCTGTGAAACGTAATAATTCCCCGATTTAAGCTTCTTTGAGTAAGTTGTCGTTTGTTGCAAATAAGAATTTTCAATAAAGTACATCTTAAAAACCCACTTAGCTAATACACACATTGTTTTACAGTAACTGCTCTAAAAATTTTGTTACAGAAAATGCCATTAAAAATGGCCTCATATTTTCACAGACTTGGTAACCCTGAGACAGTGCATGACTACCATGTGCCTCGTCATAGCAAGACTAAATAGTAGTGAAAACCGTACCAAACATTTACTATTTATTTATTTATTTAATTTTACTTATAAAATGATCTTTTTAAGGGTTACCTAATGCTGATTTTGGTTTATATAGTAGGATATTTTCATTGAATTTTGCAGTTTCATGAGAGTATGTTGGATCTATCCGATATGAGCATATATTTTTGCAGTGGGGAAAAAAAAACCAAAGTGAAACAAACTTTGAAAAAGGAAGCATTTAAAAAAAAAGGAAGCATTATGTGGAGTAGTTTCTTGAAAGGGATTTGAGCATCTAAGAAGTATTCTTAGCTACAACCAATTATTCCTTTTCTCATATCTGGTTTTCCTTGACTCTTTGTTCCGATGCTTAAATTCTGTCATTATGGACTCATTCATCTGGATAGTATACATTTAGATCTCTAAGAATCTTCTTTAAAATGACCAGTTCCCATGAGGAGTGGCACTCTCTGAAAACCTCATCTATTTAGAACTATAGGAACAGAAACTTCCCTGGAGTATAAACCAGGTGGAAGGGACTAGACTTGCATGTCATTCTCCAGACTAATTAGGGGATAAATAGTTATGTGGAATTGTGGAAGGAGGAAGTAGGATGAAGTTGAAAGCAGTTCTCATGAATTTTTTTTCCCTTTGCGTTTGATTCATGCTAATTTCCCTGTAGCAGAGAAGGCTCTGTCTCAGGAGCATGGAGGGGCAAAGAACCAACGTGAAGGTATAAACTGGGATGGTAATCCTGAATTGTTTCCGACTTGATCAATAACCAGTTGTGTGAGCTTGGGAAAACCATTTTCATCTATCTCATGGGAAAACAGTAGCATCTGTTGGAACAGTAAAGTCATCAAAAGAAATGTCCCTCCTACTGATGAGACACACTGCTTGCCCTATGTGTGCTTTTTATACGCATATCTACAGACATAATTACAAAAACAATTATCAAGTATTTAGTATGTGTTGGGAGCTGTGCCATGTACTTAATGTATATTATTACATTCAATCCTCAAAACAATCCTATAATGTAGGTTCTATTTTTATTTTGTTTTACACAGAAAGAAGCCAAAGACTTGTAGAAATGAAGGAAATTTCCCCAAACCATACAGCTAAGGATCTGGGGAACTGATTCCAGAGCCTATCCTCTTAATCACCTCATTACAATGCAGCCCAGATATGCTATTTTTGTTAAATAATATATTTTACATATGTCTATGTCCTGAACAGATTTAATAAGAAACTAGTTGTCTATTTTGGAGAATATTCTATCTCATGCAGGATGAATATATATAAGATGAAAACAAAGAAATTTAAAGGGCTTGTCTCAAGCAAACTAGATAAAAATAAATCTATGATGGACAAAGTGACCCCTGTGATATACTCATTCCCCTGCCACTCACAGCCTGGAGGATGATTTGAGCCACACCCCTTACCCCACCCCCACAGTGGGCAGCAGACTCCTTGCCAAGTCAGGCAGTAATCATTACCATCAATATTTTTGTACCACCTCAGAACACTAGAAAATTCTGATCTTGCACTTCTGTGGCTACCACAAATCATTAAGTGATTCACTCTAAAATGGCAGAATTCCTAGGATCTATCCGATATGAGCATAAAATGAACATTAAGCCCATGGCCCCAGACTCAGTATTCCATCCTTACTCCTGCAGTAAGAGAAGGAGTAAGAGAAGGAACCTCGCTGATGGAGTGGAGAAGGGATGTAGGGGAGAAAATGCTCCTACTTAAGGTGCCCGTCAAGCTGTGGTCAGATGTCTGAGGTTGTCCAAGGATGCAACTCTTGAGTCTGACAGAAAAACACACACAGGAAGATTCAGTATGCCTGGAGGGAGCTGTATTAATAAAAATTGATTGAGATAACACTGTATATTAATTATACTGGATCAAACAAGTAACTAAATAGCTTTTTAAAAATATATATATAATAAATAAGGATCAATTGAAGACTGAGCAAGACTAAGAGATGACAGATAACAGAGGAGCTCATTTTTGAATTTCCTATGAACTGTCCAAAGTCTTCAAACAGGGCCTCTGAAGCAATGTCACCTGATTGATTCCAGAGTTAAGAGATGTCTCTGTTCTCATCTGGAGTTACACATGCATGCCGTTGTGAGCCACCCATCCTGTTCTTGTGATGTGTAGTAATGTCCTTTGAAGAGTGCCTAGAGTTTATGTGCAAGTAGGTATTCAACAAATGTTTCATTTGCTTTGCTAAATTCTGCAAAATGCAGGTTTGCTTTTACATTTATGTGGCACTTTAATTAAAAGTAAACTCCCTTCTTGTATGCTCTCACTTGCCCTCTCCAGAAGTGACTGTCATTCTTATTCCGTGTGGGAGAAACTGAGGTACAAAGAGACTGCTCAGGGTGACACGCGAGGTCAGGCTCACATGCAGTCCAGTTCTGTTAATTCCCTTTGCAGGGAGGAGCGCCTGCCTCACTTTGTCTTCAACATATTAATGTATTTAGCAATCTAGCCATGTGGCAGATACTTTAACCAAGAATAATACCCAGATTCTGAGATTTGAGCACCAATTATCAGGAGGTTCAAGGGACTGATTTATCCCAGTTCCCGCTCCCCCTCAAGCCGTGTACAGAGCCCTAATGATGAGCAATTGAGAAGCAGCGTCTTTCCTCCTGTTCATTCCTCTCCAACAAGATCTTAACTTGATAAGGCCACCCTGAAAAGGCTAGATCAGCCTTAGACAGGGTAGCAGGTGCATTCATCAACCGCTTTTGTTTGCTGAGTCAGGGATTGCTATGGTTTTTAACTTTTTTTTCCTACTAAAGAAGTTACTTACTTTTTTGTTTTTTATATTTAGGGGATTGCCATCTATTCATGACAGCATTTTCCATTATGGTACCTGAAGAAGGTGTTTAACCTTTTCTCCCAGTTTCTAAAAATCATGTCTTTTCAATAAATTGTATATATTATGCAATGAAATGCTAGAGAATTGTCTTATTACCTCTTCTTCCAAAATACTAGCATATGCCTAATTAATACAGGGATATTCCATAAATCATAGGTGCCAAGGAAAAACCATGTAACTGGGGAAAACTTTCCAGAGAATATCAATCAGATCCTGGTACTTGTCATTTAAGTAGAGCACAATTCTCTCCAGGTTTACCAGCCTCTCTGAGCACCAGCCACAGCATTTAGAAACATTAACTCCTTGCACTCTCAATCCTCAGAATAAAGGACTCTAGCTTGCTGTCCTTTTTATTGTTCCTGGCTTTTGGGGGGGGCGGGGGTGTTTTTACAATGCTTTGCAAGTCAAATGAGTAAGTTCAAAAGAGGGCAGATGCTGACAAAAAAGTCAATGCCACGTCTTTATTTGGCAGCGTTCGGTTTGGCTAATTACTGGGTACAGGTAGGAAACACGGCTAATGGGGCTTGGCAACAGATGGGAGCCAGTACAAAGCTGTGGGTTCTTCCTCTGCCTGTGCTGTGACTTCCTGTGGTGTCGAACAAGTCATTCAACCTGTTTTTGATTCACTTCCCTTTCACTAAATTATGGATAATAATGCCTACTAGGTATGTCATACATTGTTGAGAAGAATAGCTCATAGGAAGATCACAAAGCACTTTCAAAGAGTTGAAACGCTCCGTAGGCATAGGGTCCACAGAATCAAGCTGAACAGGAGGCGATGCCCCTTTCCATCAGGTCTTCTGTTTCCCATTTAAAACCGAAATGAATGCAAATCTGAAAGTGACTTTGCATTTGCCACGCATCCCCTCTGCCTCTCAGGCATTCTATCACTAACTGATTGTAACTATGCAAATGATACCATTATCGGTGGCACACACTGGCGTTTGTACTGCAGCACCAGCCGTTTCAAATGCTTGATGAATCCAAGGCTGATTGGCAGCTCCAAACTTATCTGTGACCTAATTTGTGGTCAGGAAGTACATGCAGATTTGGATAAGGGCAAAACCAATGACAGCAGGCTTTCCTTGAGGTTTTAAAAGATGTGAGGTTTGGTTGCCAGGGACTTAAAAAAAAAATATATATATATATATATATATATATATATTAAAGGTCTGCATCTGAGATCGGGATTGAAAGCAAAATTCGTCAAATGCACCAAGAATTGTGAAGCTCTGGAGAGCTACACAGAGCAAAAGTAATCCCGAGATAAAGAATGGGAACGATTTCTGCTGCAGCTAAAATGATTGCGGAGGGATGATCGGTGCTGATGATTTCCCCATTGTTACGGAGAAAGGAAATCTGCCTGGTCCCCATGCCAAAGAAGCCACGGATTTACCTCAGTAATTCCCAGGTGCTTTAAGCACTGGCTCCTGTACTAAAATAAAAACATAAAGAAAGAAGCCAAATGCTAGATTGCGGGGGTGTGGGAAGGAAGTCAGAGGAGGTTACAAACAGGAAACGATTGCTTGCCAGGTTGACACTATCATCGCACTTCATAGACTGCGCTATTGAACTCTACAGCGGTCCAGTGACTTGCCCAAGTTCACCGAGCTGGTAGGTGGCGGAGCCCTGAGAAAAACACACAGGCTCTGCTCTTTTCACTCTCCCAGGCTGTGTCTAGGCGTTGTTGTCTGGCTCTCTATACCAACCTGCGGGGAGAGAGAAGGCCGGCTGACCTGCGCAGTAGCCCAGGCCAGAGCACAAGGGGAAATCCTTTGGTTGACTTGCTCGGCCGCCCACTGTTTGGAGCTCGGCGAATGTGCCTCATGGGAAGCTCAGTTGTCTCCCTTCCTCTGAGCCACCTCTTCTCTGACTGGTCCCCGCCAGCACTGCCTGTTTGCTGTTACTACTTCCCAGTGATCAACAGCTATTTTATGTTTCCTCCCATTGTGCTTCACTGCACCTTTTGTAGTCCTTCCGCCCACCTTCTGCGTACGGCTCACCTTCATGTTATTGAAGGGCGGTTGTGTTTGTGGCCCGTTATTATGTTCTTGAACAGCCCTATGATGTGGAACTTAAAGGGACCAGCTTGCAGAGGAAGGCACATTAACCATCACTCCTCTCCCTATCTCTCGCTTGCACTAGGACCTCTATCATTGTTGCCTATTCGGAAGTTCAAGCCCAGAGTCTTTTTTTTTTATTTTTTAATCATTGGTTCAAATACCTTTGAGCTAACATTACTTGAGCACTTATCAGCAAGGCACCATGTTAAAAGAGTTACATAATCACCTTGCCTCATCTCAAAAATGTCCCAGTAAGCCAGGTTTTGGTGTTAATTCCATTTGACAGATGAAGAGATGGAAGTTTAGGGTGATAACATAGTCTCCCTGTGTTGCAGAACTAGTACCAGACAGAAGCAGGTCTCAACCTCAGCCCAGGCTGTGTCTAGGCGTTGTTGTCTGGCTCTCTATACCAACCTGCGGGGAGAGAGAAGGCCGGCTGACCTGCGCAGTAGCCCAGGCCAGAGCACAAGGTCTTAAGTCCACTAAAATCTTAACTTCATCCAATTCTTAACTTTACAAATTTTGTGCACGTCTATAGGTTAATTGTAGTTCTCAGAGACCTTATCTGTTCCATCTTAATATTTACAATACTTAGTGCATTGCTCCCTGTGGATTTAGGTAAAACTAGCATAGCTATACTGTGATAGAATGATGGAGAATCAAAACACAAGGTTTACATTTACCATCACAAATCTTACACCTATTTGTTTGGTCAACTTATAAAATGAAGACAAAATTCTTTGTTGTTGAAACACTCTCAAAAATCTTCCTATAATCAGAGAAACTTGGTTCTCTTCTTTCACAGACTCAGATCCTTGCTGTGTAGACACAGTTTAGATCTGCCCAATGGCACCGGAGTCAATAGAGCAAAGTGTGCAGTGGTACTGACATGCGTGTGTGAATCGGACGGAATGTGTTCTGCAGAGTGGAGCTGTCACACTAGAAATCATGCACCAAGATACATGTTCTCAGCAACTTTAACGGTGCCCTCATGGGTATTCTCAGTCCTACGTTAAAATTTTTTCACTATGGCATTTAACAGCTCTCATAATATAGTTTTAGTGTTTGGTATGGCTGGAATTGTGGGCCTCTGTGAAGGCTTGAAGGTAAATAAGAGAAAAAATGCTCTGCTTCCAATTACTCTGTGTTAACTCTTCGATTCCAGTAGCATTTTATAAATATTAGATTGTACCATTATCTTCAAGAGAGCTGTTTTCCTACAATTGCTTAAATCCAACAACTAGCTCTGAAGCTTACTTTCACATTTTAATTAGTAAAAATGCCTTTTGACTTACTGAAAACTCAAAGCCCAAGCAATGATCTATTGGTCATAGAGAGGCGCTACTGAATAATGTTCTGTGCCTTATACACATATCGTATTGTTTTGAGCCATTAGATGCTGATATAGTAGTCGCCTGCAGCATGCTTAAGCAATAAGCCATGACAGGGACTCTCCTAACTGCATGCTGCCTGGGGTACACTTTCGGGGAGTTTTCTGATCACGCAGGAAGGAGCGACTCCCAAATGTACGGCACTACCTGCCTGTTCCTTTCCCACAATATGATAATTATCTGGGTGGTTTATTATCTATCTGTTAATAAGTTACTGTGCATCCTAAGGCTGGCAAAAAGACATCAAATATTTGCAGACCCGAGAAATTCAAGAAAGAACAAGGATCAGAATGTGTATATTCCGCTTTGGGTATTTCAAGTTTTTGTTTCATTATTTCATGCCCTCAGCTCCCTCCCTCGGGGGATTTTGTCCCTCTTGTATCAAGGGTTCTTTCACCTCCGTCTGCAATAACACTTTCTTCTTTTATTTTAGATTTTTAAAAAGCTTTCTCAGGAATTTTGGTGTAGTTCCTGATTCAGCTGCATTGATGGTAATTGAGAGGGGAATACAAACTGAACTCAAGTGCAGCTCCACTTAAATTTACCTCCCCCGAGAGAAGAATTTCCAAAGCTGCCAGTCCAAAGGATCTACAAAATTTGCGTTTGTAGGAGGAGCAGCCCTTCATTATATTTTATTCTTTTTGAAATGATCTGGAGTTCTATGAAAATCATCACAGCTTCCAGAGGGGGTGGCTAAAGATTGTCTAAGAGAAAAGTAATGAGTCTTGGGAGCTTTCCTACTTGTTTAAAAATAAACACTGATATCTCTGGATCAAATATCAGGACCACACTGTCCTGTTTATAGACCTCTCCAAGGGACTTTCTTGAGCATTGAGACAGTCTGTGACAGTCACTGTTTTCTCGTATTTCGTATTTTGGGGTAGCCCCTGCTCCTTTTATGTCCTCATTTCCCTATGTGTAGATACAGATGGACACAGTGTAGAGTTGGGGATAGTTCCTACTGATGGATACAGATCCAGTGATGAATAAATTCAATGAAATAGTCTTAGAGATGATTAGTCACCCCTCACAGAGATTTTTGACTCTCATGAAGTGTTTCCTCTTTTGCATGTGATATGGCCATAATGACACTTAAAGTAGATGCTATTTTGAATAATAAACTGTATCATTATTACCATTTCCTTATTCTGCAATAGTTCACTGGCATCGAAGCTGCCTGCAACGTTCTGGCACTGGTAAGCCGGATGAGGAGAACTAGGGAATAGACTGCTACGTTAAGTGTAAATGCATAATTCGATAGGTCACATTTTCAGGGTATTTGCAATCAGGGCAGGGATAAGTAAGAGTGCTGTTAAATCTGCATATTCAGATTAGACAGAACTGCAAAGAAAAAGTCTTATGAGGGAAGACTTCACGGTGGAAGTTGCATTTCAATAACAATTTAAATAAAAGGAAAATTGATGAGTTGAAAGTTGGAAAGCCAATGTTTTAAGTAAAAGGTCAAAATCAGAAATGTTATCTAGGAATTTGGGAAAAATCATTACATTTTTACTGTAGGCATTAGTACTGTACTTAATCATATTCTTGCTGTTTCTAAGTTGCATTAATGTAGAGTTCTGTAAAAGTTAGGAGGCCCGAGGCCAGTCTCTAAGGTGAATTCTGTCTGAGAACACTTATGAGTTCTAAGTGTAATAGAAATCCCTGAACCTACCCTTTGATCAGTCTAAGTCTAGCTCCTCCTTTCTCACTCTCTCTGGTTGCCCAAAAATGTCCTTTCAAAATTAATTAACATTTTCTTAAGCTTCTTTTTCCCATAATAGTTTCCTATCTTTGCTTTGGTACAATTCTAATTTTCTAGTTGTTAACTCATCTTTGGCCACTTCTTCTCAGTCATTAAGCCATCCTTGAACTCACCAAGTCATGTACCCTTGTTCTCTTTTTTAGCTTCTCCTACTCCTCAGGGGCACTTGGTTCCATGTTGGAATTCTCTTCACATTGCAGGGTTTGGGTTGGGGGACAACGGGTCAGAGATGACTATGAGACAAAAAATTTTTTTTACCAACTTTCTCTTCAGTGATGGCTTGTCCCTAAATTACCCTTATCAGTTAGTACTGGAAGCAGGTTGGGTGATATTGAACAGGAAACGTAGACGCTGCTATTCTGTTGATGAATATTGTTCCCCAGTGTTAATGATATTTAGTAGAAGAAGTGAGGGAGCTCAGATAATCAAGTAAGCACTGGAGAAATCAAGAACAAAATTGAGATTGAATCAAGGCCA
Organism: Suricata suricatta; assembly: GCF_006229205.1. Taxonomy (NCBI): domain Eukaryota; kingdom Metazoa; phylum Chordata; class Mammalia; order Carnivora; family Herpestidae; genus Suricata; species Suricata suricatta. The sequence goes on from NC_043706.1 coordinate 78,840,984, forward strand.
AACTAGGAGAACACTCTCAGGAATATAAAGGAACCTCATACTCATGGGAATGGTCCAAACCTGGGACTGAATTAAAAACGATGCAGTGATATACCAACCTGACCCCCCTTTAGGACTGTGATTTTATTCTTCACGCTTTTGAGAGGTATTGATTAGCTGCTGACAGCTCACAGCCAAGTCCCTCTCCAGGAATTGTCCTTGGCTGAAAGAAGCTGCCTTGCCCATTATGTGCTCTTTTATGGGAGTGGGTCATATCTAATGACCAGCTGATGCAAAGCTCAGTGTCTCCAAACCTTATGTCCAGGGTGACTCAACTCTGGCATGTGTGCTCCAAAGTTATTATGGGGCAATATGTGATGTATATACATGCATATACCAACATGTGACGCACCATCTCCACATAATTTGCATAATAGAATTTAGAAAATGAACACACATATTGCCTTTCCTTCAAGACATTGGACAGAAAACCATAAAACAGTAACACCTCACACTTCAGGGCAAGAAGTAAAATAGTGTCAGCACTGAGGGCTACCAACCATCACTGTTCAAAATGATAAGATGTCTGTTTGATGTTCTAGCCCTAAGCAAGAAGTGACTCTTCCAGTTGAAAAGGGTTTAAATTCTCTCAGAGAGCATGCTGATCCCAGTACACACAGACACAAATCACATTATTGTAACACAGAGCACTTAGTCTAGATTCAATGAACCAGAGCATCACAGGGTCACTCAGCACAGGGCAGGGCTTATGGGAGGAAGGAAAGTCTTCCACAGAGACCAGTGAGTAATTACCTGACGAAGACTGTACCCTAATCAAGGACGTGTTTAGAAAATTAAGATATTGTATCACAAAGTGACCTAAGAAAACTTAGTTATGCACAAGTGTTATGATGTTTTAGGAAGAGCTATGATTGCCACTTCCCCTTCTTCCCAACAAAACAATGATGAAAGTAAGTGTCAGATCAAATTCTACCTCCAATACATGTAAATATTAAGCAATGGTTTGTTAGCAAACTGCCATAGAATATTTCAAACAACTTACTCTTATAAGATGAATGAAAGTTCAGCCAACCATATTTTTAGGTTCTACCATTATGCTTTGCATGTGAAGGTTACTTGAAGCAGATATGACAATATTCTAGAGACTAATGCCTAGATGCAAGGGTATCTAGACATCAAGCCTCAGACACCATCTCTAAAGGGCTGGCTAGAGTTTCATCCCCTGTAAATGAAAAAGTAGAGATTCTCTGTGAGACAATTAAGGCAATCCACATATCCAAATAGCATTACTTTTACCACAGAAAGATGGTTGGTAAAATATATTAATATATATCACTAATTTTACCAGTAAAACCCATCTTCAAAAAGTGTATTAGGCTAAATAGCTATATTATCTAAGTTGATCATAATTACTACAAATTGATGAAGTGATTACATTAATTTGAACCATAGGAAACTGACAATATTCAACCATGTTTGATGAACAAAAATGGCATCTGGTCCTGACCTTTCTAATTAGACATTCACTGCTCCTTGGAGTGCATTTATGATTAGGACATCTGACTATCTCTAAAGTAATTGTCGCATACATGACCTATGCTGAGTCATTTTCAAATGAATACTACTCATCATATGAAGTGATAATAAGGACATTGGAGCACAGAGAAACTTTTGTTTGTTTTTGTAGGAGAAATGGGAAGTGAAAGAACCAGAAGAGTTAAACTGAACCACAACTATTTACCTTGCCATGCCACTAGTAACTACCACCACTTTGTTGATGAGAAAAAAAGATCGTCAGAAATCACCATCTGTTATCTAGGGTTATTATAGGTGTGATCTTATTAGATACTATAGGATGAATAAATCTCAACAAATTCTTTGATTATATTCATAAAGTTCTGGGTTAAAGAAGCCCTTCTTATGACTTCTCTGTGTAGATGGGATGACCTGACTACTACAGTCAAGAGTCTCCACTTCAGCCCCTGCTCCTCAGAGGAAGCTGTTGTGTTGAGACATTGTTGGTTTGGATGTGGGGTAGGCTAAACTACAGAGGGATAGAAAAAAAAAAAAAAGAAAAAGTCAAGGTCCTATGGATAAGAGATTTAAGAGTTAACATTTTTTAAGACCATCGAATTGTATTTTTGAACGATAATTACAGATATAATAAAAACTAAATCAATAAAGTAGACATAACAAGACTCACAAGACCACCATTTATTGATTTTGTAAGCATTACACTAGTACATTTGATGTGCATGGTGTCTCCAAGTATTACTGATTCAGAAATCTGTTGAAGGTGGAGAAATGCTAAATCAATCATGAGGATGGTGACATTTGTACAGAGTGATTGGCCTTTGAACATCATTTATATCTCAGACAGAAGATACATTTTAGTATTAATAGCTGAGGATTGGATAGATACATATCTGCACAAAAACAATTCCAACAAAAATCAGTCTAAGAGAATATCAAAACTATCTTAAATTTTGGAAAGGAACAACTTCTAAATGAATAACAATGCTTTTAAAATAGCTCTTATCTTGACTGTTCATTTTTCATATTTATTAACGCCAATAAGAATTCCGACTATAGTAATCAAAATACCTGGCTTTTTCAACTTTTTCCCCTCAAACTCTATGAGTAAAGATCTCTGAATAAAGATTATGAGAATCATAATTATTCTTATCTTTGTTCCATAATTGCTTTTGGGGGATATAATTTTCTCTGAAAGATGTTGAAACTAAGGCTCAGAGATGCTAAATGAATTGGTAAAAGACACAGTTCCTTAGTGGTTTTTTTTTTCCACATGCCACTTTTAAATAAGCAGTCTTTCATGACTAAACCTTTTTTGTTATAAGAAACTATTCAAACAAGGTGGGGGGAACCCACAAATACTTACTGTGTGCCATCTATATGTTAGGCACATTTTCATATAGTTTATAAGCTGCTATTCCTCTCATTTGATAAGCATTGATGCTGTGATTCTGTGTAATTCAATGAGCTTGCCTAAGGTCACAGGATAGCTGGGAACTTCACATTAAAATCTACTGATGTCTGCCTCCAAAGTCCATGCCTATACCATTGATTCCAATTTTCTCTTGCCAAAAAAATAACCTTCATCACCAGTTGCGTGTGTATGTTAATAAGTTATTCCTGCTTTTCTTCTCCTGAGGCAGCCATCAGCACTTGGCAAAAGAAATAGCTGCTGTGATATTTGACTCTCCCGTTCTGACTCTGCAATAATGAAATATAAAAGGTGGGAGCTAGGAATAGAATTGGATAGATTACAAATGTCAGTGGACTATTTGTGGGACCAGTGCTTCATCTAAAGGCTGCCTTCTCCAGCGCTAGAGTTATGCCGCCCACACTGGGTGCCGAATGAAATTAGAGGTCACGGAAGCCAACAGCACGTCTCATCAGGACGCAAGGCCTTCATCCTTGCTGGGACTGCACTCAAGACCAGAAATGCCATGACCAGTTTGAGAGCATAAATTGGCCTTTGGCTTCGCACAGTAAGGGATTTGGTCTTTGCTCTTCAGGTTGTGCTCGAGGCCCATTTGGCAACCATTCATGTGATGGCCCTGACAGGGCCCTGCCTAACGTCAGGGAGAGAAGCACGACACTCACCTACATTAACAGGCATTTTCTAGCCAGCCAGAGCGGCCCACCCAGGGAGAGCCGAATTAGGGCAAACCACTTCTTTTTTTTTGTTTTGTTTTTAATGTTTTTTTATTTATTTTTAAGAGACAAAGAGAGACAGTGAGAGCAGGGGAGGGTCAGAGAGAGAGGAAGACACAGAATCTGAAGCAGGCTCCAGGCTCTGAGCTAGCTGTTGGCACAGAGCCTGACGCAGGGCTCAAACCCACGGACTGTGAGATCATGACCTGAGCCGAAGCTGAGGGCTCACCCGGCTGAACCACCCAGGCACCCCAGGCCAAAACACTTCTTGATCTCCTTTCATTTTCTTTCTTTTTAATGTAAGAGAAGATTTTTCTTTTCTTTTTCAAGTGTCTTTTTTTTTTTTCAAATTTTTATTTCTTTTTCTTAATGTTTATTTATTTTTGAGAGGGAGAGAGACAGAGTGCAAGCAGGGGAGGGGCAGAGAGAGAGGGAGACACAGAATCTGAAGCAGGCTTCAGGCTGCAAGCTGTCAGCACAGGGCTCGACACAGGGCTCACACTCATGGACCGTGAGATCATGACCTGAGCTGAAGTCAGATGCTTAACTGAGACACCAAGGCATCACCCCTCAAATTTTTACTTCAATTCTACTTAGTTAACATCGTTTTCACAGTTTCTTATTAATTTTTTTCTGTATTTCTTTCCATAACTTTATTTCCTTCTTCTTTTTTTTTTTTTTTTTTGACTTGGACATTTTTGATGAGGATTTGTTTTTAAAGTGCTATAGACATTACAGAGAGGAAAAATTATTACATTATTTACTTTTCTTAAAAATAATACAACATGAACTCTAAACTTTGCTTTTGGACACAATGAAATGAAAAGAATGTGGGCTTGAAAGTCAGGCAAGACTGAGGTTTGAATGTTGCCTCTGTCACTTGATGTCAATATCTCATACCTCAAAGATTATTATTTCTAAAATGGGGGAAGCTATTTACCTTGCAGAGTTGATAAAAGCATGAGAGATTATAAGGCTTCCATCTCAAATACCTAGCCACGGAGAGCACTGATTTAGTTAAGTATGGCTACTATTATTTTGCCTAGTAATACTCTTGTTATTTTCTACACGAACCCATTAAGAACATTGCTGGATCAGAGTTTTATGAAATGCAAAGCCATAAGCCATGGTACTGATCCTAGATAGAGCAGGTCATGATGGCTATTATACCCCGGGAGTCTCTAAGTTACAGTGCCGATCTTCGAGATATGCCAGAACTAATCTCTTGGGGTTCTTCTCTCTCCTCCAGATTTGCAGGTCCCAAATCATCCACTTGGATACATGAATGATTTGGGACACAAAAAACAGAACTGAAGTCTCTTGCTTGTAAATATTCTTTGTATTGCATTGGCAAGAAAGTACATGAATCAGAGGCTGGTGCTGTTGCCACCATTCAGGAGTCATCACATTCTCCACAGTGTGGCTACAGTGAGATTGTTTTTTTAAACTTAGCTCATGTCAGTGCCTGGCTTAAATCTGTCTCCCTTTATTTAAAAATCCCAATTCTGTGTCACAGCCTAATATCCTTTGCATGGCCTGGCCATTACTTATGTCTCAAAGAACATCTCCAGCCTGGGACACTTGTTCATCCGGCTTCTAGCCACCTCTTTCCTTCTCTTAGGACCTTGGCTCTTCCTGTTTCCCCTAAATGGAAAATGATCTGTCCTCTGCTGCAAACGGCTGGTCCTTCCCAAACTCGTCCTTGGCTCAAATATCACTACTTCCAGGAGAACCTCCATGACCTTCTACTCAAGGGTTATGGTTATTTTTTATGTATTATATTGTCATTTATTTTTGCTGTGTAGCTATTCTGAAAATATGATATTATAATGTATTTACTTTCTTACACCCTCTAGAACATTGCATTTGAGAGCAATAACCACCTCATTCTTAGCCTAGCACACAGCAGGCACTCAACAGAGTAATTATTGATTAACTACAGAGGCCTGGAATGTGGGTATATATGAGAGGGCATGGCAAAAGATAAGACTAGGGACAAACAATAGCTAGGTCATAACAGGTCTTATTCTACATACCAGGCTAAAAGTGTATCTTCCTTTTTCTTTTTCTAAAAGAAATAGAAGCTGATTGAAGATGAATAGCATAGTCAGATTTATATAATATCTCAGGTATGTGACTTATGCTTGGATGGGGAAGTGGTAGGGTAGATAAAGCAGGGGTAATGAAACTGGACATTTAAAAAATGAAGACTTGGGACACCTGGGTGGCTCAGGTCATGATCTCGGGGTCCATGGATCTGAGCCCACATGGGGCTCTATGCTGACAGCTCGGAGCCTGGAACCTGCTTCAGATTCTATGTTCCCTCTCTCTCTGCCCCTCCCCCACTTGTGCTCTGTCTCTCTGTTTCTCAAAAACAAATAAACATTAAAAAATTTAACATAAATAAATAAAAAGTGAAGACTTGATAGGACTTGGCAATGTCTTTAAACAAGCACATAAGAGGCTATTGGAAAATAATTTTTGATCAAGAATTGTTGGTTATTCATAGAGTTCTATTTATTTCCATAATTGATTTAAAAATTAAGCTCTAGTAACAGATTATATCTTTAAAAGGATAGTCATATTTCTTCACTTATTCAGATATAAACTTTTCATATTTTATTGAATGTAAGTTTTAGGGCTGATTTTAAAAATAAATATTCATATATATTCTTACATATATGTGGTGTGTGTGTGTGTACATTTATAAGTTGCTCTAATATCATAATATCATTACAAACAATTTCACAAACTGAGCTTGGGCCACGGTTCAGATTTATAGATTTGCATTGCTGTAATAGTCTATTTTTTCCCTTTAAAGGGGAACTATTTCAATAATTCATTACCAAGGTCAATGTCTTCAGAAGACTCTGCATACAATGGAGTCTACTATATCAGAAATATTTTACAAATTTTCTGATACTTATTGCTCACATTTTAACTCTTTATCCAATTACTCCTTTTCCAAAACTATAAGAAAACACAGAAGCAAAATAATCAAACACAAAACAAACAAACCAAAAATTTATGAGAGAAACTCCCAGATTGAAAAAATGATACAATCCTAGTTGTCTTGCCCCCCTTCCTGGTTCACAGGTTTTGATTTAGAGATAACTGCAGGCTGCCTTCATAGTTTTGTCTTGGAGACAAGGAAGTCTAGTTCTTCTAGATCATTGCAGAATCCTACAGCAAAAAAGATTTTAGATGCAAGCCTGGGGGCTTTGTTTGAGTTCAACCAGCCATCAGTTACATGGACCTGGTTGAACAACTTGAACCTGAACAACAGCTGGTCTTATCTGCATACTAAATGAGCTTATTACCATGACTCCTTTAAAGTTCTATCATTCATATTGTATTTTTCTTCCTTTTTTTTGTTCTTTGCCCTGACTCAAAAACTTTTCTTCTTTGGTGAGTAAAGAACTCATTTTTTTTTTTAATGAAAAGTTCATACCTCCAAAGAACTGGTCAGGGCATTCATATTTTGTGGTTGAGGTCAGCGCATGGTTTTACCTTTGTAGACCAGATAAGTTAGTCATACCTGGAGACAATGACCTCTAGTATCTTACTAGCTCCTGCTACTTTCCTACATAACCCATGGTGACTCGTCCAATCTCATTTCCTTCATCTCCTCTACAAGGGGGACATCTACAGATGGAAAATGACTTTCAATTTAGGCATAAAATTACATTCAAATAAACACAGTAGAGTAATCTTGCTTTTCAATGATTAACTTTCCCCCTCATTCATTTTATCCAAAACAAATTTGGGGCACCCAAGTGGCTCAGTCAGTTGAGCAGCCAACTTTACCTTTTTAGCCCCCCTGATCCTAACGTTTACCATATTCCAGGACTTGGGGCCTCTTGCTCCTTCTGCTTTGAATGTTCTTTCCCCAGAACTACATAAACCTGATTAATTCTCATACTGAAAATTTTAGTTATAAAACTATTTCATTAGCATGACTTTTCTAACTATATTATTTGACTATCCTATTTGATATTTTCACAGATTTCTCAAGGAAAGCCAGAAAATTGGAATTTATGAGAAGATTCCCTTTTTCAATGTTACATAATATCACCTAATTTACACTTAAAAATGAATACTTGCAGACCAAACAAAATTACCTAAGTGCTAGCCGTATTTGGCCCACTGGTGATTTCTGTCTTATCACAATCAATACCTACCTTGATTATTTGCTTCTTCCTTAAAATGATCTCCCATTGGAAAAGGTGTTCAAGAGAACAGAGGACTTATTTGTCTTGTTCTGTGCTATTTTTTCAGTTCTGGCTTGCTGCAGATATTCAATTAAAGTTGGTTGAACAAATGCATGTCAAAACCCAAAACTAACACTTTAGTATCTACACATTCCTTTTTTCTTATAAATGCTAACAAAACAATAACAATATAATTTTTTATAGTGCACATTTTTCTGGAACCTGATTTCTCACAATTTATCAACTACAATTTATCATCCAATGTTACTGTATATTCTTCTACATTCTATTCTCTACAATATCAGGGTGCAGCTGCCATATAGAATTCCCAGGAAATGTTGTTAATTGCTCTCTACACTCATCACTCTGCAGGTTTTCAGCACTTATATGCACCGTGAACTTGTCCATTGGCTTGTGTTTAAACTGTGGCTCCCCTGGGACACCTGGGTGGTTCAGTAGGGTAAGCCTCTGACTCTGGCTCAGGTTCATGGGTTTGAGCATGGGCTCTGTGCTGACATCTCAGAGCCTGGAGCCGGCTTCAGATTCTGTGTCTCCCTCTCTCTTTGCCCCTTCCTTGCTCGCACTCTGTCTCTCAAAAATAAATAAACATTTAAGAAGTTAAAAAAAAAAATAAACTGTAGCTCCCCTGAGATTTCTTTTGTGTGCTCACTTCCCTATTAGCTGGGTATTCTTCAGGGAGCTGGATCCGTGGTCATGATATGTGAATTACTCTACTTAGAGTAAGTTAAGGGATAACTGTAGTCTGGTTCGACATACTGCTGACTATCATTTACAAAACAAAACACAACTTGGGCTACTTTTGGACTCCTGAACACAAGTTGTTGACCAAGACACCTGGGTTTCTACCCCTGCATTGCTACTAACTAAGCAGATTTTTTCCAGCATTTTTTTCACATGCAAAATAAAGAAGTTAAATTGTATCTTTACAATCCACTTCCATTAAGACAGTCCACTTCCATTAAGATCATTATTATCAAAAAACCAGAAAATAACAAGTATTGGCAAGAATGTAGAGAAATCGAAATGTTTGTGTACAGCTGATAGGAATGTAAAATGATACAACCACTGCAGAAAACAAGGTTGGCAGTCCCTTAAAACATTAAAAATAGAATTATCACATGATCCAATAATTCTACTTTGGAATATATATTGAAGAGAATGGAATGCAGGTATTGGTACACCCAGGTTCATAGCAGCGTTATTCACAGTAGCCAAAAGGTGGGAGTAACCCAAGTGCCCATACGGATGGATGGATAGATAACCAATTCAATCTTTAAAATGGAGGAAATTCTGATGCATTCTAATGTGAATGAACCTTGAAGACATTATCTGCTGTGAAATAAGCTGGTCACGAGAGAAAAATACTGTATGATCCTACTTATATGAGACGTCTAGATGAGTCATATTCATGGAGACAGAAAGTAGAATCATGTTTGCCAGGCCCCGGGGGGTAACAGAGGCTGCAGAATTATTGTTTAATAGGTTCAGAGTTTTAGTATTGGGATGTGAAAAGAATTGTGGGGATGGATGGTAATGAAGGTTGCACAACACTGTTAATGTACCTCACTGAACTGTACACTGAATTGTGATTATGGTGGCAAATTTTATGTACCAGCTATTTTACTACCATTAAAAATCATTCTAAAAATTGTACCTCAGGACTCTTCTCGTTAGAATGTTTTACAATTTTGGAAGCTCTCACAGAGACCATGCAAAGAGTTGTTTACAGGTGCTTTCTGAGTCAGAGTCTCTTCCCTGAAGGAAAACCTAGTTCTATGGCAAGGCTGGGCAAGTGGTCCTCAACTTCAGTCCTGTATGTCTCAACGTTCTGGTCCCAGAAGATAAAAGAGAGTTTTTCTAATTCTCCCCATCCTGATTACATGTTTCAAAAGGAAATAAGGTGTGTCTGGCAAATTATTTTTTCTTCAACTTTCAAATTTGAGTTTTAGTTTCCTTTTCTGGCTGTGCCTACCAATTCCTCGGCCCTCACCCTCATCACCCACCCAGCATGATAATCACTATTTTTGTAGACATTTTCTCCTTGCTTCTCAAAGAATCAATCTACCCTCTTCTTTCTGCTCCTCTTGCACATTCAGTTCCCCTGAGCTGTGTTCAGCTGTCAGCCTCAGCGATGAGGGGCACCGATTCCCCCAGTTATTAGGGAGCGCTTGGTGCGTCTCTGCTGCACAGATACTGACAGTCGAACACACAGGAGCAGCTGGCTCAGTGGGGAGAGGAAAGGGAGGGGGGAGAGCTATTCATTGCAGTGTATTTATAACTTGGCCCCGAAAGCAGGGATGGCGGTATTCAAATAGGAGAGGGTGAAAAGACATTTTATCCTAATTAAAAAGGTAATTAAGTAACACACCGAAGAATCTAAATCAGTGCTCTTGGTTTTTGTGACAGGTCTGATGGTGTAACTACCCAGAAAGCTTTCTGGAACAACAAATGCTGCTTCTTAAGCTCTGTTGCTTGCTGAGTGGCCAACTATGGATGACAAATTACAGCAAGCATCCTAGACAAGCGTGTTTGAGATAAGTAAAGGTCCCTCTCAAAGGAAGCCAATGCGTACAGGCATGAAATTTCCAGCTAGCCAAGATTAAAACTCAGTGCTCAAATTGCCAATACACTCTGCACCCACGCTTCCCGGCATCCAAGCCGGTTGGCCAATCTAAGCCTCACCTAGAAACCTACTAGCCTTCTAGCATACTCTTCTGACCCAGGGCCCTTCCTGTCATGCCCTTCACTGGGCTTTTGTTTCCAAATATATTCAGATTAAATGCAGCATTATTATTATGTATGTATTTGTTTCTTTTAACAGTTGATGCTGTATCTATCTTCCTGATCAAATCCAAGTTCTGAACCAACTGCTGGTTTGATTTTTAAAATTTCAGAAGTCTCTTACAACTTGTCTCAGAGTCTTGACACAATAATTTATTTGCATCTTACAAAGTTATGTTAGGAGCACTTGTAAATTTCAGATTGTTATGAAATAGCAAAATTGGTTTTTATCTATTCTATAAATCAAGGATACTAGTACTCAATCCAGGGTACTAGTTATGTTAACAACACTGAAACTGTTTTCTTTAGATTACTTCTATAACAAAAATGTAATTATCAAATTGATCTGAGATAATTTTGCTACATATAAAATAGTCATATGCATATGTACATACACATGTATGATTATTTTGTTTCTCCAAAGGAACTGTAAAACACAAATGTAAATATATGTATACATATATAAAGTGCCAGATTTATATAGTTATATATAAGATAATTTATCTTACACTATGTACATGAAAATAAGGAAGAACCTCTCATAGGGCAAGATGCTATGACGATAACACTTTAATGTGACATATGAAAACTAAACTCAATCAAAGTATTTGGAAGAGAATTATTCCTATCAGATGATAGCCCTCATGAATCTGCATGTACATTCTTGGAATGCTCAGATGACCAAGGAAATGCTCAGAGAATGTTTATAGTAATGCATTTGTTTCTTACAAGAAATGCATCATAACGTAGCATACAAAGACTTTCGGGTTCTGATAAATGTGAGATTTGTACATAACCAACAAAAAAAGTAATGTAAACAGTTTAAGTCTCACCTAGCAGGACTGACCAAAAAATAGAGAGTCAATTCTTATTATTTATGATTATTGTGTTTTATACGTCGCCACCAACACTCCATTGGTGAATACAGAGCCATCGCTTCTAGGACAAATACAGGCTTAGATTCCTGTGAGCCTCTGGTCACAATATTTTCATCAATGAATCAATACATAGTCTTGTTTATCTGTGTTTCTGCTTAAAGACACCTTGCTTAATATGTATTGTTGACTCATTACCAATGAACTCAGAGCCAACAGCAGTAGAACTTGTCTGAACAAAATACACATGTTCTCTGAAAGGCACATCACAGCCTTGTGCTTAGGAAGAGTAGGCAGCACTCTAGTACTATGCTTGGAGACCATTTGAAATGACAAAATCACCAACAAAAACCAAAAACGGGCACAAAATAGAGCTTGGTAAGGGTACTTGATTACACTATGGAGGCTGAAATGTGGCAGAGGGTCGCCTTGTTCTACCTCAGTTGGGAACACCCACGTCAGGGGACTTTGCTGCTCTCTGCACGAATGAGAATGACCGTGAAGGCCCTGTGAGTACTGACTTTGGGCTCACAAATAAACTTTAGCAAGTAGGCAAATTTGCAAATACAGAGTCCATGAAAAATGATGATCAACTGTGCCTCCCTTTAAATTTTTGGAAAATGATCAAATTACCTTTATATTTTAATGCAATAACCTATTTTGCCCACCAATTTATAATTACTTTAATTTTATTATAAATGCCAAACTAGGGGTGCCTGGGTGGCTCAGTCTGTTAAGCGTCTGACTTCTGCTCAGGTCATGATCTTCTGGTCGGTGGGTTCAAGCTCCAGATCAGGCTCTGTGCTGACTGCTCAGATCCTGGAGTCAGCTTCCTAGTCAGCATCTCCCTCTCTCTCTGCCCCTCCTCTGCTTACACTCTGTCTCTCTTTCTCTCTTAAAAATAAGTGAACATTAAAAAAATATTTTTAAAACATTTACATTCTTTATCTTCACATTTTTAATTTAGCATTAAAATTTTTTTTTTAACATTTATTTATTTTTGAAAGACAGAGAGAGACAGATCATGAGCAGGGGAGGGGCAGAGAGAGACAGACATACAGAATCGGAAGCAGGCTCCAGGCTCTGAGTTAGCGGTCAGCACGGAGCCAACGTGGGGCTCGAACCCACGAACTGTGAGACCATGACCTGGGTCGAAGTCGGACGCTCAACTGACTGAGCCACCCAGGCGCCCCACAAATAATGTAAATGTTTGACAAATGAAGATTATTGACCCAAATAAGAAACTAAGTTCTCTTGGATATCGTTCCACATGCCAAGTAGATTTTAACTGTTTTTTCAGTAACTACATTGTTTTTCCATTTTTAGTTAAAAATTCTTTTGAGAACTTTAAATGGATTCTTATCTCTGCTCTCTGAACTATAGGTCTGAATGGTCTCAGTGGACTCCCTTGGAATGGGAAGATTTCAGGGGATCCAGGAAGCTGACTCACCCCATGCATTTAAAATGAGTGACCTTACTGAATGTACTTGTTTAATAGAGAAGTTTTATGATTTCAAGGAGAAATTAGTAATGTCTTTGTTAAGTTTTAGAATAAATAAACATGACAATTTTGAAATGATAAAATATGGATAGTGATAATGATGAACATATTTTCAACGAACAGAATTCAAAAATCTTATGATTCCCAAGTCAAGATTGTAAGATATAGTTATATGTACAAAAATTACATGTCTACTCAAAAATTTTTAATCTTTATATTACACGGTGATAAGAAAAGTATGTATTGTGCTTCCTGGAAAGGCTATTTTATTTGAAGTGTCCAAATGTGTATATACTTGGGAATATTTAATTTTGTCTTAATTCAGTTTTATTGAATATTTCTGTGGGTTATAGTGTGTGGGTCGTAGCTGGGGAAAAGGTACTTTGAAGAATAGTAATGTTTATATTTTTCTAGGGCTTTTTCTTAACAATATTTGTGACCTGAAAGAAGCTCTTGATTTTTTCCAAAACCTTAGAACTAGATGGAAAGATTTTTTTATTTTTATTTTCTGCATTTAATATAAAGGTAACACCAACATTTTCCAAAGGGAAACAAACAGAAATTTCACATAGCATTTCTTTTTCTCTTGCCCACCAATCTCTGTAACAACAATGAAAGAAGATATTAGACTCTCTAAGTTCTAAAGTACAAATATTGGCAGTTTTCAGTGTTTTTGGTTGTTGTTTTTTTTTCTCTGCATCTCCAGCCTAATGAGGGTGAACAGTAGTGAGTTCATGAGCTTCTCCAAGCGAGCCTAGAGGGCCGAGCTCATCCCTGATGAGCTCTTCTCTGAAGCTCTGGTGTTTACCAAATGTGTCAGATGGATAATGTTCATTAATGAACCTGAATATCTCGAAGCAGAGCTATTTCTCCAAATATTATGATGCTTTAATGACACTTGTAATAAGACCGCCAAGGACTACCAGCAGCTAACAAACACAGATTTCCAAATGTAACATTAGTAAATGTTTGAATGCAGCAAAACCTTAAAGCTGGTATATGAAAGTTGCTTACTTTGCCTCCTGAGGACCTCGGAAATGAATAAGTAATGAGCAAGACAGCCCCGCATGCAGCATTGTGGAAATGGGGCAGCTATGGCATTTCCAGCAATTGACAGTTCATATGTAGAAAGGGGAGAAAGAAATAAACTTAGGTATAGAAATCCAGAAGAAAGCAGAAATAATAAAAAAGGATAAAAATATATCAAATTATACTCTTTCATGAGAAGGAAAATGAATTCCTGTATGGTCTCCCTAGAATCATCATGAAAATGTTATTGAAGTGCCATTGTCCAGTCCAGCTCCTATTGACCTTCTTACACCAACGCACTGCCCTGGGACTGCCTGTCTGCTTGTGACATGGCTTTCTTCTTTCTACCCAACTCCACGCACTGAGTCTTCAAGTCCGCTTTTCCCTAACTTCATGGAGAGAAAGAAAGTGCATTCAATTTTTCGCTGCATCTCTGTGGAATTCCATGGGCAGCTGTCATATTCCGGAGCCTGTGCTTTCACACATCAGTCGAATATGGTAGTTTCTTTTATTATTAAGTAACTGACATGATATTACTTGGAATCCATATCTGTTCTTTTTTTACAGTAATTTTTACTGTAGAAATGATAAAAACTAAAAAAGCTAATGTCTGCTTCCCATAGAAAGATTAGTGAAATATTTTCTGAAAGATAAGTAAGGACGTGTCTATTAATAATGTGTAAGATGGATTTTATCGTCTTCTCACTATTTTATTTATCCTCTTAGAAATAAAATCCATTCCACCTATCATTCATTCATTCAATAAATATTTATTGAGTGCCTATTCAATAAAGAGTGATGTGTGGGTAATTTGTAAATTATTTATAGTAAACATTTATTATAGACTACAAAAAGCCATAAAAATAACTGTTCTGCACTCTAAAATTTAACTTCCTTTAGAAAATCAAATTATTATCTACCCAACTTCGTGAGGCTTTTACATACAATTGTGTGTGTGTATTATGTTTTCTAAAACATAACAAAGAGACAAATTCATTTCTTATAAAGTTAATATCTTTCTTTGTTCTCTCCTTTCCTCCCACTCTCTCTCTCTTTCTTTTTCATTTCCTTGGAAATTTAATGATCTTTCTTGCATGAAGTTTCCAGAAAATATTTATTACTATGTTTCTCTATTCTCTTATGCTATATAGATTTGAGCTGTCATTATGCATACATATATAAATCATTTATAAAATATATCAATATATAAAAATATAAATATAATCATGGATGTAAATCATATCAATAATACTTACAGAATATGGTAGATCCAGGCCTTCCAACCCCTAACACTCACTGTTCTACTCCCATCAAAGTGTGTGTTTATTTAGGAAAGTTTCTTTGAACCCTCTGTAGTCTCTATCACTACAGACTATAATTATACATTTAAAGTTTATGGAAACAAAGATTAATTAGCCAAATAATTTATTGTAGTGTTTCACACATTCATAATCTTAAAGGCAGCTAAAAATAACTAACAGCTGTTTTTATTATGCCTTTAGTAAATAAAAATTAAGCTTATATTTTGCCCATCATTATTTGGCAGTAAGTAATTATATTCAATAAGCATTTTTTACCTAACAATACTAACTAAGGTTATGAAATTGGAGTAGATTTAAAGACAAAAACACTGTTTATATATTTACATTTTATTCTTCCTTGTTATCCTTAATTCTAAATGTAACACATCTAAATGTAATACCATCCAATTAAGATTCCATTTTTTTTGAGCTCACAGAGAGATGAGTTAAGACATTGTATCTTATATCTAATTAAATAAAAATGTTTATCCCAAAGTTGTATGTGTATGTGTACTTTTTTTTTACTTTATTTGCTACCTTGTTGAATAGAAATATGACACAAGTCCAAAGATCTATTGTCAAAGATTCTAAATTCCATTTCTAAACTCTATTTTCAGTAAGGTGGCAAAACACTGTCCCTAACATACCTTCATTTCTCATGACTATCTTCATTACAGTATATTCTGTATCAACTCAAAAGTCCAAACGTGGGTTGAATTTTTTTTTTTTGCTCCCCACTGTCTTGATTGTGGGTACCAGTTTCATCTGATGGATCCATTCCTTCCATCGCCGTTAGAATCTTTCATGTTGCTACTGATGCCTCTGAACATCAGGCACACCAGATCATCTCTTCCAATGATCTCTGTTGGAAAAATCCACTGGCAAAACCCCATCTCACAACTTTATCAATAAAAATTACTTCTTTTCCAATATCTTGCCTTGAAACTACATTTCTGTGGACTTCTCTTTTTATATGCTCCAGTTACTTACCATTGACTGAATCTTTGGCTTAGAAGGTCTTCGACTCTCATTTTTTCACCACTTTTCTACTTTATCCATACCCAACTTGATTTCATGCCCCTTCCTTTTTGGCCTGAACCACTTCTCAGTCATAGTAGTTATTTCCTGATAGCTAAGAAGGACTGAATCATTCTTTTATCCTTTGACATTCACAGACAGACAGCCCAACTTTGGGTATTCCTCCCAACGTCCATTTCCTTTTGTTCCTCAGTACTCACTTTCCAAGTGTGTTTAATGCAATTATGTGTCATACTTGATTTGTTTTATTATAAAATTCTGATTTTTAGTTTCAGGTACACCTTTATGGAGTTTCTCTTCCCACTTAAAAAAAATTAAATGTTTATTTTGGGGAGGAAAAGAGATACAGGAGCATGAGTGGGGGAAGGGAAGAGAGAGGGAGATGCAGAATCTGAAGCAGAATAGAGGCTCTGAGTTTTCAGCACAGAATCCAACATGGGGCTTGAACTCACAAACCCTGAGAACATGACCTGAGATGAAGTCAGACACTTAACCTACTGAGCCACCCATGTGCCCCTCTTGTCTTCCCATTTTAAATGACTCTTAGCTTCCTATTTCAAAGATTTCTATTCAGAGGATAATAAATCTTGAACAGTAGCATTTTTCAATTTCATAATACTTTAAGCATAAATGGAAGCATTCGTTATCTCTTCACTAGAGTTCATTTTCTTCTCTTTCCAGGCCACAATTAGGATCTATTTCCTACTTTCTTTTGCAGTTAGAATTGTCCTTGTTATTGAGCTCTAACCAATGAATATGAGCATAAGCAATATGTGCTGTTTCTGTTCCAATGCTTTTAAGAAGCCGGTGAAGGGGAGCAGAATATGCCCCCCTAACATGTGTGCCACCCTGGCATGAATCTGAAGGGAATCAAGACCCAGACTATTCAGGAAAAGCTTTTTACCTCCCCCTTAATTGCCTCTAGTAATTTAGAAAGGGCTCCTGTACCAGGAAGAGTACTATTACAAGAGATAAATTTTTCATCTGAAAGACTTATCTGCATGGCAGGGCAAACATTTATTTATCAAACATTTGTTCTTCTTATCTTCTGTGAATTGTCTTGCTTCTCTTTGAAGCTTCAGCCCCCTTTCTTAGCTCAGTCCCATTTGAATGGTTGTCTTCGAGTCCCATGTTTATGGGGTTTTCATATGTACAGAGTTAGATTTGGGGTTTTTTCTCTGTTAATCTGTCTTGTGTCAATTTAATCAGTAGACCAACCAAGACCTTCGAAGTGTAGAGAGAAAATTATTTTCCCTCCCTTCCATTCATATGGACCCCACATATTTTCTTTCTCCTTCTTAAGACAGATACAAATGACAATGAGGCCTTAAGGAATGGTGGATCCATTATATGCAAAGACACTGCACTCCTAAACCTCCTCATGTAAGATAAACACCTGCTTTGAATTGTTATGTGTATGAGAAGTGATCTTCTTTTATTTTTTATCTTTATAATATTCTTCTGTCTTTATTTGGACTATTATCAAAACCTTAAGTAATATCTCATTTATTACCAACACATCAATAACAAAAATAAAAGAATGCCTCAATTTTTAAAATTTTCATTTCATACTTCAGCAATTTGTGAAATTTTTTCCTACTATAGTTTAAGTTTCTGGGTAAAAACTTGCTCCACAGACTGTATTCTTTTCATCCCTAATAAATGATGATACATCTATGCTACTCTATTAGAGAGGAAGGAAGGAAGAAAGGAAGGAGAAAGGAAGAAGAAAGAAAGAAAGAAAGAAAGAAAGAAAGAAAGAAAGAAAGAAAGAAAGAAAGAAAGAAAGAAAGAAAAAAGAAGAAAGAAAGAAAGAAAGAAAGAAAGAAAGAAAGAAAGGAAGGAAGAAAGAATATTATGTTCTATGAAAATTATATAAAACCCCTTAAGATTATATGTTAAGAACTGGCACATAACAATTGTTATCTTAACACATACAATGAAAAATGTATGACAAATTATTTTAGCCTAAGATAGTATCCATGAAAAGTATCAGATCCAAGAATCATACACCTGGGAAGTGTTTTATTGTGTTATTTACTCTTTGCCACCTATTCTAATTATCATGGTTTTAATAGTTCACTTACTACTTTTTCTAAAAATCATTAGAAAGAATCTGTTACCCACATTGGCTAGGTTTCTGACTCTCTAGCACTGATCCAATTAGAAATTGTGAGAAAATTCTAGCAGGCTATTTTACTTTACAGAAATCCTGAAATAAGGTACCTGGGTTTCTGGTTTGTATATAATCTTGTATTCTGGAGGTTTTTTGTTTGTTTGTTTTGGTAAATGAATTGTCTTGAGCTATATATCATTAAAGGTTTTGTTTACGAGGAGTTCAGAAAGAAATAGCCAACATAAAGTAGCAGTGGCAGATAATGAAACAAGTCTTGAAGTATAGACAACACAGGTTTGAGAACCAGCTTATGGATGATCTGCTGTCTATGAACCTCTCATCTAATATTTGTTAGCACATAGCTGGAAAAGCTTCTTGTATGTTTCAGAGCCTTTATTGATTTACGTAGGAATAACAAATAGGACCCAGGGCAGACAGTCTCCTAAAATGGTGTTGATATCATAAGGGAATAAAAAGTATCTCTTGTTTGCTCTGATTCGAGGCACAATCCCCATAGTGTGTAAAGCATTAAGCACCTTAAAACAAGGCTCTTATTGACCACAATGGAAGTAAGAGGAAGACTACTTCTAGTAACAAAATCATTCTGGAAAATTTGAGATTTAACAGCCCATTAACCTGCTATTAAAGGCCACTGATGGGAATTTCTTAGAAAAATGAAGTTGCATTGTATAAGAAGTTAGCAATGACACCACAACGGGAACTTGGCAGTGGGAGGGGGAGAGAAGAGAAGATTCTTATCAAAAGCCATGCTATTAAAGAAATGAAATTGGAGCTACCCAGAGCTGAAGATACAGATTACGGGTAATGGTGCAGAACCAGGTTACATCAGCACTGAGTTTCAGGCAGTTCCCATTCCATTTTACCTGCATTTGCAGAAAGTTGAGCCAGCGTCAACTTCCACTCAGAATGCAGTTGATCACAGTGCTACGGAAAGGCAAACTGACAGTTAAGAGGAAGCAAAAGGTTCAGGGTCATGTCTCAGCTGGGTTTTAATTTATTCTCATTAGACACACTAATACAGCAGAGCATACAGTGGTGGTATTTTTCTCCCCTTTCTTTCCTTTTTTAAAGACCATGAATGATGAATATTAATGCAGTTCTGTTCAGGTTGCCACAGAGTTTCCAGGATGGTGATGGAGGGGGAGGGGGGCTGCCACATTATCATGTTATTGGATTTATTTAAAGAAAGGTTCCTGACAAGGTTCTCCAAATGCAGCCGGGTGAGCAGCCCTGTACTCTTTGTGTTACATAATGTCCCATCTCTGCTCACGGAGTGTAGCTTGATGAGGATGCCATCAGGTGATGTTTCTGACTTAATGGTATTCTTTCAGAGCTAGAGCAATAAACATTAGGGGCCTTATTGTACCCTTTCCCAAAATGTCCCCCAAGCCCAATTTGGGGAGTGTCTTGATAGCCAGTTATAATTTCAAATCCTCCCTCCTATTCCATGTGTTGAAATTGAGGAACTGGACAAAAAAATTAAATTAATAGTCATACTTCCACATAGCCAGTTCTTGGATTCAGCAGCTCCTATTATTTACCTGACCCAGCAGAGCCCTAAGAGAACAAAATAAGATGAATCCAGTGATCTGCTTTGTTTTTCTGTGACAAACTTTGATAAACTTTGATAAACTGCAGATTCCAGGCCACAGAGCTTCAGGGGTGAGTTTTTACACGGCACATAGAGAAGATCCATTGGACCTAGGAGGAAGTCGTTTTAGAGATTGAGAATATGCGGAATTTTTTAATTGAACCAGGCACGAAATGATAAATCATGATAATTACAACTCTGTATTTCATCTACATACCTCTCCCTTGCTATTTCCGCCCTCTGGTGAAATTGTGTACAAAAATAACAAATCTCACATGACAGTAGAGGAACCTCAATTTATCATCTGTGATGTCATAGAGTCAACATGTTATCAAGGAAGAAAGACAGTTTTAAATTATATTTTAAGATCTGAACCTGACACATTCATATAAGTATCATTAGATTCTAGTGATTTTGTTGGAATTAAGTGGTACACTTGTTACACTCATTTTGTTGTTCTAATTTTGCTCTCCTCTCTTTGCTACAATTCTGTATGTCTCAGGGATAGGCTGCGGAAGTGGTGTGCGGTAGCTGTATTACCTGAGGTGAAAATCTCATTATTTCTTCTATTGTACATTTCGTCATCGTTCCTCACAAATGTGACATTCTGCTAAAGTAATTGCACATGGAAAATTTACAGAGGAGCCAGCATCATGGTGAGATATTATATGCAATACAGAAGCCTCCCAGTTTGGGACTCTAAATAAGCAAAATTAAATGGTCATAAATACAATTGGATGCCATATTTTGAAAAGACTTTAAATAATCTTAATACCATAGTAATTTAAATGGTAACCTTTACTGCAGGTTGGATCGCTTTCATTTCTTTTTATTTAAACAGAATTGTAACTTCCTACCAAACATAGGGAATGAGTGTGTAAGTAGATTTGAGCAAAGTAAGTAGAAATAAATTCCTGTTGATTATTTTATTTAACACTGTGGTTTCTCACACAAAGACATTTAATTTCAAAGTGCTTTGACTTGGCCACAGCCGTAATTGTGTATAATATCCATTATCTTTTAATTGGAATTATCTTTTATCTTTGGCTACATTTATCTGAGGATCCCTTCAGAAAGCCCACCAGAAGCTCAAATTCCAATTTGTTCTCTCAGCTTGACTAATGATGAAAAGTATCAAAAACGACTATTATGTGTTTATAAATCACCTCTTTTATCCTGATGCGGCTCTGGGATTTTATGCTAAGTATCATTTCTCTGTGGAATGTAAATGCAAAAGTAACAACAAATTCAGCATAAACAATGGCACAAAATAAAAAGGAACAAAAACATCTTTAGAGGAAGCATCACAAAACCAAAGTATGAAAAGAGGACAGCATAAAATATCGATGAGAAAATATATTTCTCACAGTTAAAAAAAAACAAAAACAACTGTGAGTCAAAAATAGTCTCCATTCCCTTAGCATCAAACAGTTCTGTTTGGAAAAGCATAGAATCTGTGGCACAAAAGCAAATATATCTTAATTGGGCCCACTTTCATCCACCTGCTACTGTTTCTTTTTAGTCACATTGAATTTGTCTAACAACACTTGTTTACATTCCCTTGCTAGCACATTAGCATTTATTTCATTTTATAAAATAAGAAATATGGCCAGTTTAAAATGTTGAAGACACAGTGGCCAAGAAACTTCAGGTCAGCTTGTGGAATGCAGCAATAAACACACACTTCTCACTGTGAAGTATTACCCTTAGATCATAATGTGCTACCAAACGTCCTCGATTAATTGAATCATTCATCCAACCATTACTTATTGAGCACCTGCTGTGTGCCAGGCAATCTGCACAGGAATTTACAATGAAAAGTCCACATGGCATGGCTCCAGCCTTTGTCTCTCCTAGCTCCTCTCCCCCACCTCCACGGACTGTGCCTTTTCCTGGTCTCCAACCAGAGTCTCTTTCTGTCCTCCTGGTTGAGCTCTGAGCTTACATAAAGAGGGATGGTTATTCTACCGTCATATACCACCATCCTCACGTTTCCCACAGCCTCTGATGCTAATATTGAGTCACTCAGTGGCTCAGTGATGATTGTGGGGCTCCTGCATTGTTTCCTCTATCCTCATTCTTGTCGACTAGATGTGAGACCTACTGCTGTCAGTAACAAATATGGGTGCTTGAGATACTGCAGAGGCCCCCGAGGAAGCAATTGGCCTCAGCCTCTGGGCCTCGAAGAGCATAATGGATGGGGCTCAAGTAAGATTTTGCTTTATTGTAACAATAGAGGTGGACTCATTTGCTGCCAGTGATGGACTCCAGGTTCTGGGCCAGTATCTTTCATTCAATCTCTTCATACATCCCACCCCTATCCACCTTCCAATGTGATCAGACAGACCAAATTAAGCTCCACTACCCTTCTGGTTTCACTTTTGGAATACTGGATCTCTTATATACCATAGACATGGCACCAAATCACAGCACAGGTGAATGGTATTTTCTCACTCACCTTGCACATTGGTCCTAATACCTCCTTCTTTAAAAGGTGTGTGATGGTAGTCATCACTTATCTTTAACATACAATAGTACCCCCCATTTGTGGGGTATATTCCATGGCCTCCAGTGGATACCTAAAACTGCCAAGAGTACCCAACCCTATACATATTATGTTTTTCCTATGCAGATGCTTTGATAAACTTTAATTTATAAATTAAACACACTAAAAGATTAGCAACAATAACTAATAAAAGAGAATAATTATAACAATGTACTGTAATAAACATTATGTGAATGTGATCTCAGTCTCAAAATATCTTATTGCAGTGCACTTACCTTTCTTATGATGATGTGAGATGATTGAATGCCTATGTAATGAGATGAATGATGTAGGCATTGGGATATAGGTTTAGGCTACCTTGACTTTCTGATGATTCCTCAGAAGAAGGATCACCTACTTCTGAGGACTGTGCTTGATCACTCCTAGCTAAAACCATGGAAAGTAAAATTGCGGATAAGGGTGGGTAGGTGGGGGACTATTGTATTACACTCATGATTTTCTGCTCATCTTTCTTACCCCTCTTTAAAGATGCATAACAACTTGTTTTTCTCCAAATCATAATTCATATCTTTCTGCATTTCCATGTCAATTGGATATACAGGTCTTACTTAGTTCCAACCCAGAAGTCTCACCTGGTTACTACAATTCTAGTGTCTCCTTTCCTAGTAGACAGCAGGATTGCTCTGAGATCTTGCTTCTTGTCGAGTGAGGTTTCAGATGCTGAACTCCTCAGAGGAGATGATAAGCTCTCCCTTGCTACTGTTATCTGCACATGAGCATATTCTTGAGATCTTTTTACTTCTTGATATCTCATTATCTTACCTTGACATCCCTGGTGCTAATCATGGACTGAAGTTTGACAGACTTCAAGCAGAATAGTAGGAGGTGTTCTTTCTTGACACTGGTTTTCTGCTCAGCTCTACCTCCCTGTGTAGACTTGCTAAGTAATTGACCATACCACTTAGTCCCTCTTTGACTGAATTTGTGTGTCTTGTTCTTAGTCCTGACTACTTCCCTTCTCCTACTTGCTTGAAAATGGATTCCCCTACCATGTCCCAATCCTGACTGACTTTTGAGGTGCAAAATGTTTATCACTCCTTCCACTTATATATTTGGATCAGTTAGGATGCTTTCATCAGCAAACAACAAACCTTGACACAACTGACTTAAGAAAAATTTATAATTTCACAGAATATGAGTCTGGAGGTGGGGCTGTGCCAGGTTTGTTTTATTCAGTAGTTCAATGATGTCATCAAGAGCCCACTTACTTTCCTTCTTTCTGCTCTGCTCTCTATAGCATGTCTCCATGGGTTGGTTCCTTTATGATTACAAGTTGCTAGTCTCAGGTTTTGGTATCATAGTGATATCAGTGGCAAAGATATAAATGCAAATTCCATTAATTATTTTTTCATCCATAAGGAAAATCATCCTCCGAAGCCTCTTAGAAGCTTACTATTATTAAGTCATTGGTTAGAATTGCTTCTTATACCATGCCTAAATCAGTTATTGGTAAATGAAATGGTACAATGACTAGCTTGATCAATCATAATCCAGTCAGTATCTCTAAGAAGGAGCCCAGCCTCCCCAAAAGCCCATGGAAGTTTAAAGAGGAATGAGACTTGTTATTCAGAAGTAAGGAGAGTTGTATCTGTTGACTGTCAAGTCCATTGGCCACATTTGTTATCCATGCATATTCTGGAGCAGAAATCAGAGCTTTGCTTGCTTACTGTCCAGCCACACAGGCATGGTGCATGCATGCCAGGACAGGCTCGCATGGCTGTTGCTGGACACCACTCCATGCTGCTGAGTAACCCTTCCCTTTTGGGCCTCGTTCACAGCTTGCAGAGTAAGGCACAGGCTGCTATTCTCGATGGGCACTTCCTGCTTTCTTATAATAACTGTATTGTTAAATATACACAGGGATATTCTCTTAAAGTATTTATCTTTTCTTAAAATACTCCATTTCTAAAGAGTGATAAAGGAAGAAGAAGGTTTAAAATGTGGAAAGTCATGTTACTCTGGCAGGATTTGCATAGTCTGTTGAACGAAGCAGAGAAGAAAGAGAAGAGTGAGACTATACTCAGTCAATCAATATTTTGGTTTTTGTCTTCAGCTCCTAGTACCATGTCCAAGACCTTGGGTGCTCAACAAATGCTTGTAGCAGAAAGAAAAGAAAAGAAGGGTGTTTACCACCAGAATTGCAAAGCAGGTATTCACATTTTAAAATCAAAGAGAATCAATTAAAATAAGTAATCCAGACTTGAATGAGTTCAAGGACTAAAGTGACTAAACTCAGGAATAGTCCTATAAATAGAGCTTGTTAATATTAAATAGGGGTATATTCCCTCTGAATAATTTGGGCACCTGTATTTAATCCTTAAGCCATCATTTCCTTTAGAAAGAAAAAGATCAGAAGATTCTTGAGATAAGCATGGACTCAAATGATTCTGAAACACAATTTGTTTCATGCCACTTTAGGAAGGTTTGATTAACTATTCTACCCTCATGTCATAGGGAGGCAAACATAAGTGAGAACATCTCAGCACAAGGAAGGCAAGAGCCAGTGGAGGCAAGAAAGAGCCAGTAGAACTGGGATACTTAACAACATAGCTGTATATTCAAGATAAAATCTCATAGATTGTGGTACAATCTTTTTTTTTTAATAGGTGCTATATTATTTGTTTAATCTCCTGATGTTTTGAAATAAATATATACCCAAGATGCTTGCTTTTAAATTTGTCTTTTTCTTAAAGTTTATTTATTTATTTTGAGAGAGAAAGAGAGTAAAAAAGGGTTAAGAAATGAGAGAGAATCCCAAGCAGGCTTCACACTGTCAGTGTGGAGTCCAACCTGGGGCTGAGAGATCATGACCTGAGCTGAAATCAAGAGTCAGATGTTTAACTAACTGAAGCACTCAGGTGCCCATTATATATGTCTTACAAAAATCTTTAAATACAAAACAATATTAAAAAATATAACATAAATACCTATGGATTCTTCATCTGGGTTCATCAATAGTTAACATTTTGGGAAATATATATGCATAATCATCCCACTGCCCCCCCCCACACTATCCATGTATGCCATAGAGTTATACTACTTCTATATATATCAGCATATATCTCCTAAGGGAAAAGGCAATTTTCTACATAACCAAAATGCCATTATCATTTTCAGAAAAGTTAATGTTGATTCCCCAATGTCATCTAATATCCAAATATTCCATTTGGCCCACATGTTTTTATAGCATTTCTTCCCAAAGTGTAGGTAAGTTCACATATTTCATTTAATTACCATGTCCCCTATATCCCTTTTAATTTCTCCTCCTCAACTATCTTTTTCTTTTTTTTCCCATAATACTATGTTTTAAAGAGTCTAAACCTGTGGTTTTGTAGAATGTTCCAGATTTTAACTTTGGATTATTTCCTTACTGTGTTGTTTGTTTCTTCATCTTTTATGTGTCTTGTTGACCAGAAGTTATATCTAAAGACTTAGATTCAGATTAAACATCATTGTGTATACATCATATTGTATTCCTTTATGAACTGCATAATTTCAAGTTGTCCTATTATTAGTTACACTAAGTTTGAACATTTGGCTAAGGTATGATTATCTAATTTACCTATTGTAAAAATATAGTTATAACAATTATTTCATTGTAAAAAATCTATTGAATAATTTTGAGTAGCTACTTTTGTCATTAGTGCCCTCACTTAAAAAAAATTAACCCCTTTCACTCCATTGCTTATCACCAAAAAGTGTTTCTTTTGTATTTGCAGTAAGAGATTTGACATTTTACATGAATAGGCTATTTTTAAAGTGGGTTTAAAAATGTTATTTGTGTTTTTATTCTCTCATATATTAGTGGAATAATGTTATCTTAAAATAGCTCTCTTGCATTCTTGAGATTAATTTCCTTGTTTTGGAAAAAGAACATCAGTAGCTCTTGCAGTTTTTCATTGATTTGTGGTTATAATTTTTCTAACAAGGTGTCCTGGGTGAAGTAAGTGCTCGGTGCACTGCTCAGCAATTTCGGCATGAACCTCACCCCAGCAGGGGACTGCATTGAACAGTTACCACACCAATTGCTCAATCTGCTGAAATATAAATTATAAGGGGCAAAATTGAAAAGCCAGTCAGTATTTTAGTTGGGAAAATATATATGATTTAGATTCTGCGGGAAATTAGTTTTAACCAAGAGAAAAAATATAAATCTAAATTTCTATATAAGAAAGCTAAAATCAAAAGACCCATGGGATTTTTCCTGTGAGGTTTCTCCATAATACAATCGACGTGTGCCTTTCTATAGAAAACTATTGGACAAATAAATAAATACTCAAGCATTTTTACCTATAGCTATTCGACAGTCTGTTGTAATCATAGGATTTTGCATTTTTAAAAAATATCTTGCCATTTGAAGGGTCTTCGTTTTCTTCTTCAGAAAATGTATGACGGGCATTATGGCTATAAAGTCAGTTTACTCAAAAATGCAAAATTATGATGCTGCTATCAGAAATTCTTGACATGCCTGGGAGACTTGATTTGAGGATGAAAGCATCTTATCCAGAAAAGCCTGTATCTGTTGACTTCCTGGTCTCACCATTCAGCCTTTGCATTAATTTTTTATCACCTACATTTGTTGTTTGTGAAGGTGAACATTTTATGATGTGTAAAATAAGAAAATATGAGTGGGAAGTCACTCTCTACACTTTTGTCTACACATAGCTTTTTCGAGCCCTCCTGACTCTTGTATAAGCGTTGGCAGGACAGGAATATATTTCTTCAAATGTAATAATAAGGAGCTCTAGCTTGATATATTTTATCGTTAAGGCATGACAGCTACTTTTCAAAACATCCCGTGTTGTTTTAGCTATTATGACCTTTGTGACCATAAATACTTATAGCTTCACCCAGTTATTTCCATGCAATTTTCTGAGGCTTCAGCACAGACATGCTAATACATTTAGCTCCAAGTCAGTGGACTTTACTGAGGCTGAACCCTCACCTCTGACGTAGAGGAAATACAGGTTAATTAACTACCAATTACATTTGCTGTTAATCTCTTTTCGTTTCTTTTTGTAACTGCTGGGAGTTGGAAGAAAAAAATATTTGAGATTTGACAACAATATTAAATAATCAAATCTCAAATGGTGGGTGAGGCAATTTTTAAGGTTATTTAGCAAACAGATGACCAGCTAGTAGAGTAAAAGTATCAGAGTAGTTTATTATTTACATTTTCCTGAAGATGGCTTACTGAGCACGAGCTTTCATCACTTAAAGCTCTCTCTCTCTCTGCACTCCCTTATGGATGCACGTTATGCCACCTATGTCTTCTTTATACTGAGGATGCTGACATTATTAGGCCATAAGGCAAGGGACTGAATGGTAATGGTGATGTTTCCAACTAGTCAAAAACTTAAAAGCGCATATCATGTTCCATGTTTCATTAGCATCTAAATTATTTATAAACACTCTTAAAATTTTTCCAATTAGACATGATTTACTTTCATAAATCTTGCAGAGAAGAGACATAGGCCACGTTTTTTCAGTGGGAAGGTTCTTTGTGAGCTATGGGTAGAAACATCTAGGTTTTGTAAAATGAATACTTTTGTGTGTGTGTTTGTGCGTGCGCAAGCACGCTCTGTATCAGCTGACACTTGCTGAATGACAACTACCACACTGATACTTAGTGACTTAAAAACAACAATTTTTTAGCTTGTGGTTGTATAGATTAGCAATCTGAGCTGTTCTCAACTGGGTGGTTCAGGTGATCTTGGTGAGTGTACACCTCAGTGTATTGGGGTAGCTCCGCTGTCAGCAGAGACCTGGCTGAACTTGCTGGGATGCCTCAGTCCTCCCTGACATGGCCTCCCCTCATCCAGGAGCCTAATTTGGGCTTGTCCTCCTGATGGGGTTAAGTCGCAATAGAAGGCTAGCCTCTTAGTGACCAGGTTCAGAACTTGCTCATCATTCCCACCAAAATGATGTACAGCCAAGTCCAATTCAGATCCCAGGAAAGGAGATTAGGCTTGGCCTCTTGGTTAGAGGGAGTTACAAGGAATTGCATCATTTGGGAGCTTACCATATACCTAAAGTTTGGGGGATTTAAAGGGTTCTTTATTTGAATATTTTATAAACCAGATTCTAAATATCTAATTTTCTACCATGCCCCTTTCATCATCTTTATTCCTGCAAACAAGATGTTTATATGTTGAAACTAAAAATAAACATAGCTGCTACTTTCATAATAATCTTTGTTTTGCAAAATATCTCACCTTATTATGCACTTAAATTTCCATAAAAATTCATGTGATAAGTGAAGTCCTTGTTGTTAAAAATATTAAATGGCTTAATGAAATAGTTGGAAACCATTTCACCTGAATTTCTCTTGCTTATCAAAATTTTTACTATCCTTTAAAAAAACATGCCCTAACAATTTTCCTTAAACTTGACCCTGAAGCATTTTCTCCTAACTTAGACAGAAATAGCATCTTCAACAGAGTAGGAAAAAAAATCACTAAAAGTACATATTTAACTCAATTAGATAATTAAACTTTAATGTTTACATGCAAAACAATGAAATTTTAGTCTTATGAAAAGTAATTGGTGTGCTTGGTAGAGTTTAAAATAGGCAGGAGAGAAATTTATATAACGTTGTTTTCTTATGTACAATTCTTCTAACTCTGCATTATTCTAATTCAGTATTTATTGCTTTGTCTTGTCTACCAGACACCAAAAAGCTGTGAAAGTTAGCTGTTCTATCAGATTTACTATATTGTCCTTATTTCCTCACATATAAAAGGTGATCAAAAAATGTTTTCCAAAGAAAAAAATGCAAATGTTAAAAAATGTTAAATAAATTGCTTTGTTAACATTAAACTACATTTATTACAAACTGTATCATATATATATCAACTAATTATTTTATATTAAATGTTCTCATGTTTAAGAACATATCAGATTTATTTCTTATGGCTCAGTCTGCCTGGGAAAATACATTCTTATTTGGTAGATTTTAAATAATCCAGGAGGTGTGCCTGGGTGACTCAGTGAGTTAAGAGTCCTACATTCGATTTTAGCTCAGGTCATGATCTCACAGTTTGTGGGAAACACCACATCCGGCTCTGTGCTGATAACACTTGGAGCCTCCTTGCAATTCTCTCTCTCTCTCTCTCTCTCTCTCTCTCTCTCTTCCCCTTTCCTCCTCATGTGTGTACATGCACAAGAAAGAGTTCTCTCTCCAAAAATAAATAAACACAAATAATAAATAAATAACCCAGGAAATCAATCAGATTTACTTGGGCAAAGATATGTAGTCATGTATTTGAGTTATTATTTTATTTTATTATTTGTATACTTACCATTTAAACTACATTTTTAAGAGTAATTTTGCTATAGAAATTGAAATGTCAAAAATACTAATATTCTATTGAAAAATCAAGCTACTCAATGATGTTATAAAATCAAGATGAAAAATCTATGACTTTAAAATGTAATAATAACAACAATATAACTTATGGAAGTATATAAATAATTGAACAATGATTACTCATTGATATTGATTTCTATATATCCTCTTAAGACTATTCTGTGGAAAAAGAGTTTCTAAATGGCTTTTATGGAAAAAAGCATTACAAGATCAAAATGTTTGGAATATGCTGCACAACATAATTCTTTTGGGAGGCTTAAATTCTCATTAATGTCTCAAAATTTCCACAGTTTAATACAGTGGCTTCTACATGTTTGGACCATAGTAATTCTAATAGTAAATGGTAACATAGTTCCACTAAAGATGTTTTTTGAAAAATAGAATTATAGAAAAAATCAGTTATTAAATATACTACATATCAGACTCAATATGTTCTGAAAATTTGTGGGTTGACAAATATAAATACAAATTCACTTTGAGTTGCTCATAGAAATTCATCTTTTAATTTTTGAGAAGCCTTGCCTCATTTCCTTTATTAAAGATTTTATAAAGATCTTAACACTGGTTTGTAAACCATATAAAATGCTAAAGATTGTCATTACAGTACATTTCCACTGCAATTTAAATGACATTTGCAGTGGTTGTTAAGTTTGCTGAAATGATACTGTTCCTCTAGAAGTGGTTCATGTTTTGTGAGATACTTGTAAATGATCCTACAAAAGTCTGTCATAAGCACGAAGATAGACTTCTATGAAACAACTACAGACTATTACTCCTGCATGTTCAGAAGTTATAGTTAGATATATTTTGGAGTATTGTACAAATGCAAATAAAAACATGTTAGTACACATCATTGTGGAATTTCAGATGTAATTTATATTGTCAGATATGTGAAAAAGGCTATTATCATAGTGAATTTCAATTTCAGCAGCATGGTGGCTTAACAAATATAAATTACATCTATATGTATTGTTAGAAGCCATCCCACTCATCTTGATCTTCACTTTTCAATAAATTCAATATCCTCCATCTGTCTACACCCACCCATCTGAAAGATTGACAGAGGCTGGAATTATATTGTTATATTTGATCCAACGTTATGATTAGAATAATTGTGTGAATTCTTCTACTGCTATAGTTATAGTAACAGATTCCCTCCATTTCTGATACCAGTACTAACAAACTGATAGCATCACCTTGGATAGGCTGTTTTTTTTTTTTTTTTTAGGAATTAATAATTTCCAATAATACCAACCTGGATCACGTGAGTGATGATCTACCAAAAAACACTGTAATATACTTGACTGAAAAGAATCATCATGGGACACCTGGGTGACTCAATCGGCCAAGTGTCCAGCTTCATCACAGGTCATGATCTTGTGGTTTGTGGGTTTGAGCCCCATGTAGGGCTCTGTGCTGACAGCTCAGAGTCTGAAGCCTGCTTCAGATCCTGTGTCTCCATCTCCTTTTCCCCCTCCTCTGTTCATGCTCTGTCTCTCTCTGTCTCTCAAAAATGAATAAACATTAAAATTTTTAAATAAAAGGAAAAGAATCATGATAACTAGAAAAACTGATATGTGAATTCCATTTAATTTGGTTTTTATACATTTTAGAAAATGCAATGTATTTATTTAAAAAATTCAAGTGATGTTCCAAATACTTAAAAGGATTACTTTGCAGACCCTAAAGTTCTATTCAATTACAGGATTATATTATCCTTTAAGGTAACAATAAAAAGGATGTTAGAACAGGAAGTGCAGTTTTTAAATTGAGAGGCTTTTGTTGTCTTCTTTCTAAGTAAAGGGAATTGGAAAAATAGGCAATGTCTTGGCTTTCAAGAAGAAGCACTGTGATCGATTTTAAGCTGAGCAAGATACCGCCCTATGTGGTTGTGCTAATTAGACCAATGTCAAATAGCCAAACAGATGTATTTATCTGTCATGTGGAAAAAGTAAGAGATTCTGTTCAGGCAATGTTTTGTGTAACACATTATTTTCTATATCTGCTACTCTGAGTATCAGAATCTCGGCTGTAAATACTACTGTGGTCCTTCTGGTTCACATTCATTTACTTAACAGTATCTAAAGGTTTTCTACATTCCTCCCTTCTTGACTTTCTTCCTCTCTCTTTTCCTCTTTTTTCTTTCTTCTTCTCTCCTTCCCTCTTCCTTCCTTCTTTATTCTTTTCTTCTCTCCCTTCTTTTTTTCAACTCATGAGTTTATAAGGAATGCTAAAGTATCAGCAGAAGAATTAAACATTGATTATGGAAACAATAATGCACAACTAGCTGTAACAAAACCAAATATATAATGATACTTTAAAATAAGATGTAGCCTAGTAAAAGAAATTGTACTTAGTAGAATCAACAGCAAAATAATTTAGGTATTATGTATATAATGAGGTGGGTATTTTGGCCTATTTTAAGACACTGTTTTCTTTATAAAGAAGACAGGACTTTAAGTGTTTGAAATGGAATGTGTGTGTATGTGTGTGTGTGTGTGTGTGTGTGTGTCTGTCTGTCTGTCTGTCTGAAAGACAGTATAAATGTTGGCCCACAAGAAGAAAGACTTTATTCATAATAAAAGAATACACAGGCTTTGTTCTTCTTTGCAAATTGTTAAAATGAATCCAGGGATGGAAAAGTCAGAAACCTATTTCTGTACATCTTACTCAATATGACCCCTAACAATATCTTTATGGAGGTTATAAACTAGGTATTACTGCATCATATAATTCATAGTTCTGCCTAATAGGAAGGAAAAATATTGCTTCTCTATTTTTTTCTTCTGCTCGCTGTGCCACACCCATCTCGCTAATTAATTTCCTTAACCTTGAAGATAATGTAATTCCTTTTTTTATTTGAAGAAATAAATTTGAAGATAAATTTACATCATATTAAATGAAAACTGCACTTCTGAGAATATCCCTGAAAAGCACCACAATATTTGCTTTAGCAAAAGAATAAGATCCTTTAGAGAAAGAGATAAGTGTAGTGATAGGAAAGGAAAAAGTCAAAATATTGATAACAATACAGCTCTTGAATTTTTGTCTATGATTCTAATTAGTTACATACAATCAGATAAAGATCAATACTTTTATATGTCCCTAATTTTAAGATTTTTTTTCCTGTGGGAAAATAATATGGAAGTTTACTCATTCTTATTTATGTACCTAAAATATTCAGGAGTTTATAGAATGTTACAAAATCTGAAATTTAAACACATCTTTAAAAATTATTTTAATGTTTATTTTTGAGAGAGAGAGAGAGAGAGAGAGAGATAGAGTCAAGCAGAGGAGGGGCAGAGAAAGAGGGAGACAGAATCTGAAGCAGGCTCTAGGCTTTGAGCTGTCAGCACAGAGCTCAGCTTGGGGCTCAAACTCACGAACTGTGAGATCATGACCTGAGCTGAAGTCTGACAATCAACCAACTGAGCCATCCCGACACGCCTAAATACATCCTTTTAAAAAATAAGTAAATCTTATAGGTAATAAGGAAGTGTTGTTGTTTTCTTATATAGATACAGTTATTCAAACATGGGTCTTCACATTAAAGACAAAAAAAAATCTAAACAAATTGCAGGACCCCAGGTTATTTATTCCATTAAATAAACACGAATTGTAGTGTATTTGACTATTCTTATTACCTGACCATTAGTAGGTGTTTCAACCTAACATAATTTGATGTTGAATTAATGAATATATGCAATACCACAAAACCAAACTATGTCAACATAAAATAATCATAAATTTTAACTGAATAGGCCTATTCCTCAAAACACTTAGCATGGCCTCTCGAACATTTGGTAAAATGGAAATGAAACAATAGTCTATAGGGCCTCTGTCTCACAACATTTAGACAAAAGTTCCAAGGAGTTTTTCTTCTTTCTGTACTAACGAGTCACCTGCCGGCCCGTGATCTTCCCATCCTGTAGAGGCCTGCCAGCAATATGACAGCTGACAGACCAATACTAAGCAGCTAAAAGCACAAAATTAAATAAATGAAAGAAGAGGGTCTGTGAAATATGAAATTTCTCTTGGCAGACTGTCGTAAAAATAACCCTACCAGCTTGGAGTAAAGGATGGCTGGTGTCGTCCTTGCTTCCGTTCTTCCCTCCCTGCCCACATTTCCCAACCGCTCAATCTTTTATTCTCTACCAGATTCCACAGCCTAGTGTTTCTGGACAAGTGGAGATGCATCGGCATTTGATCATTTCTGCAATTAAGGATTTCTTCAAATCGGTTTTAGTTTCATCTGATTCTGTGATTTGAAAGATTCTAAAGGCTTGGGAGTTTGGGGTGGGTTAACTGGGAACACTCAGCAGATATCATAGAACTGTTTCGTGCCTCTCCAAACGGCAGCATGTCAGAAGTGTGGTGAGTGGTTTTATGGCATCTAATAAATCAGAATTTTCAAATAGTGTTGAGTCTTTGTTTTCAAAATGGCTCTAAAAACATTTTTAAGTATCATACTGTACATAGAATATTTGGAAAGAAAACAATTAGAGGAATACATATCCTCTTAATATTTTAAAATTATAAGTCACAATAGAGTGTTTTATCCTTCTGCCTTGAGAGATAAACCTTCCTAATGACAATATTCTAAAAAATGACTCAGGTATGTTATTTATATAATAGAATGGCAGCAAATACAAAGACAGTTGAACTTATTATTCTTGACTAGGTACCATTAATGGGTTGGTACCATTCAGACCAGAAATGCTTAAAGATGTGGATAATCTCATAAATTATTATATATTAGCCCATAAAATGTATCCTTCTTGCTCTTATTTCAGCAAAATAATCTCCTAGGTAAATAAAGACTTTACTAAATTTTTATTCTTTAGAACAGAAATATATTTTCTTCTTAATCTTCTAATGTAAATGAAACTAAATGTAAGACTGTAAGAATGTAAATCAAAATAAATGTAAGAAATCAAAATTGATTTTTCACCTTTTCAAAAGTAAACTTTCTCTTAAGTATTCAAAATTAATCTCTGCATATAATCTCTCCTATAATTTAGGATCATTAAATAACAGTTGCACAAACATATGTAGAACTTTAATTTTTATAAAATTAACTAAGTTGTATATAGCATATTTATATAAATAAAACCCTCCATAGTTCCAGCATGTCTCTCTGGTTGGCATTGTCAGGACACATGGTCGTGCATGCTAAATTGATACCAACATACACACGGACTCAAGAAGAATGAGAATTGCAAAAGGTTTTCAGCTGCCATGTGCATGACACACTACGTTTTTAGTGTTCTGGAACCATGAACGGGAATGTGAACAGAAGCAAGAAAATTGATACTCAGCATTCCTGGATAACAATACTTTGTCATGCAAGAATCTCTTGCAATCCTACCTGAGAGAAGGATTTGACACGTTAATTAATTTGAACTTTTCTTACCTAAGCATGTCTGCAGTTCAATTCATTGCCGTCTGAAATACTGTCCATCTCTAAACCGGGCAGGGACATAAACCCCAACCCTTTACTATAGGCAAACATGGTTACCTTTGGTGTGGAGGAAATAGGGGAGGGAGGTGGAGCAGTGTGTCCTCAGAACTTGAAAACTGTTAGTCACCTAAGAGGGTATGTGGATCCCAGGCTGCGCTGTGTGTCCATGCTGACCACTTGATCTTGAGTGAAAAGGGCATCTGTAGTCTTTAACACATTTATTTTCTGTGGGTCTGTGATCCGTGAGGCCCTCTAAATCCCAGGATGGCAAGGGATTCCCCTGCCTCTGTAGCACAGCATTAGTACATCACTCCACGACAGGAAATGGCTTCTTAGGGTAAGCGCAAAAGCGTAACACACACACACACACACACACACACACACACACACACACATACACGCATATATATATATGAATATATACCTGTGTATGCATGAATATACTTATATGTTTAATATGCAAATATGTACTAGATTTATATTCCTTTGCCTTCCTCTTGAGCAGATTCATACATAAGTATTTTCCCTCCTCAATTATTGTTACACAAGAAGTAGCTATGACTGGAAACAGGGAAGATGCTCACAGACTTTGTCTTTCCATCAGGAAAAAAGAGGTATATAATGTCTTCGGTATTTGTTACGTGTGCTTTTATGCCAATAGTATAGGTATGTGTATAGGAAGTACTTGAAGAGAAAAACTCAAGAATGTCTCAGCTCCTATCTCTGCCGAACCATAAAAGTCCCTTCTTACATTACCATCACTGGTCCTGGTGAGAGCAGACAGAAGGTGGCATCCTTGTGGAAGTAACACGTACACTATTGCATTTTAGCTGACCAATAGGACGCATAAATCCTGCTATGGAAGAAGGCTAAAGGCCGCAGGCTCTAGGTGGGGCACTGACAGGCACGGAGCATGAGAAATCAGCCGTTCTCTGAACCTAGTAATGCAGTTCCGTGAGGGAAAAGAAACTTGAGGGAGGATTTAAGTGAGAGATGGTCATGGAAGTGGTAGGGTAGCTGGAATAAGTGAGTTGATGAATTTAACCTAGAGTTAACCTTTTTAAAAATTCTTTAATCCAAGCTGCATTTTTTACCTCTGGGTTTTTTCAATCTAAAATTATCCTGGGATCTTTGGGGGATGGCAGTTTTGCCAATATTTGCATGCTCATGCAGCATCACAAATAAAAATATAATGGTTTAATGTTATATTGGGGAGGATGAACGCTCAAATAGGTGAGCAGGGATTAGCTGCCTTCTGATTATAAAGAGGGCTGTTAGAGCTTAATCCCCAGGAGCTATTTGCTCCAGTGTTTTTAATGGCCCTTAATAGCTCAAGCCTGCATAGAACACATATGCATGTATTTATATTTGTATTGATACATATTTCATGTATCAATTTCTATTCCCTAGCTGGAATTTGTGCTGTGAATTACTATAGTCCTCTTTTGTCTAAAATGTAATTATCTAATTATGTGTTCTGGGAGATGGCATAGCTAGACTCATAGTGCACCAATTCACAAGCATTTAATTTTTGTTTTTAATAAGAGACTATGAGAAAAGGGATCTTTTTCCCTCAGGACGGGGGACGCAGTACTCGTGCTTAAATGGTACTTTCCGAAATGGAATTTTCCTTGCCAACTCCTCTGGGCATCTCATTAAGCGTTTCTAGTACTACAGGGCAGTTTTGCCCTCTGATTTGACCCTTAAAGAAATCCTGTTAGTAAATCACGGGCTAAGAAGTCATGCAATGTGAACCTAAAGTAACTATGTGCGTTAAATAGTGCTATCAAGAGCTCGTCTTTAATTCTTTTTAAGGAACGACAAAACCACTGCGAAGTATCCTTTTACAGGTTCACTAAGTTGGTAATATTATGAGCAAGCAATGATTCATCCGAATAATTTGGTTGAGTCAAAGGAGCTAGTGGCAGCCGATAGGATTGGCCAGGAATCACGAAAAGGATGAAAACGAGCCTCCACGGAAGCACGTCAGCTCCCCTCCCACGTTCACGGGCTTTGAAAGGTTGGAACCGCACAGTTACTTTAAATGGTTGAATGTTCTACGTCTCCTTTGATAATGAAGGTTCGGTTACAACTGTGGTCTGGTACTCTGATAGGTGAATAAAAACCTGATTAAAGTGCTATATCTCATGCTAAATGTCGCATTTAACCGGTTGGCAAACATTTATCACTTCATTTCCCAGTACAGTAAACAACTCGTAACTCACCGGTTACTTTGATTGACAACAGCCTTGGGCATTTCTTAGCACTCATGTACTGTACTGCGTGGAGTCAGACTTCCATGGTAATTGACTTCAACAACAACAATAATAATAGAAATAATAATTCCAGAGTTAATTTAAAGGGGCAAAAAGAAGTAAGTCAAATATGAGGACAATAAATTATGCGGATTTCTCATTTAAGTGAGTAACAGGCTTAATAGCTTTCTCTAAGTACTGAGATCATTCAGTTGAACATCTGCTTTCCAGCTGTGCATATTGATATATTACCAGGTTTTTATTCCTTTCTACTCTAAATGTATCCATAAGTTTTTTGTAATTTCACTACCTGACTTTGTGACAAAGCCTTGATTGTGAAAGATATAAAAACGTCACA
The DNA here is from genome assembly GCF_006229205.1 of Suricata suricatta. Classification (NCBI taxonomy): domain Eukaryota; kingdom Metazoa; phylum Chordata; class Mammalia; order Carnivora; family Herpestidae; genus Suricata; species Suricata suricatta. Next base: position 78,879,156 of record NC_043706.1, read on the forward strand.
ATTTCTGTAGGCCAAATTATGCCCAGGATATTATTTTTCAGTTGACTCCAAAGACAGATGTCCATGAACAATTAAACCATTCTCGAATCACACCTTGTTCCAGCTGGGATCAGAGAATTAAAAGGAAATGAGCTCTCAAAATTTACCTACTTCTGGAGTTCTCATAGTTTCCTTATTGTGCAGAAATTTGTATTAAATAATTCTATCAATGGAAAAGTGATATTGTGCATTGCTTGAACTTCTGAAGTTGGTTCTTTGATATAAAGTTTAGTATTTCTTCTTTTATAATAATTCATATAGCGAGCATCCACTTTCAGAAAAATCCTCGTAGATGGCGATTCAGTTATCTCAAGTTTGCTAACTCCCACGTCTAGTCTTAGAGACTTTAGTCATAAAGCACCACACTGAAACAATCTGGGCTGAAAAATGTGAGGCTTGCTAATCAAAATGGATGTAACCCAATATCTCGTCTAATAGGGCAACATGGAATGTGTTCTCCCCTTTCAACAAAAAAAACTCCCAAATAAGATGTTATCTTCTTCCCGGCAGCCTTTATCGTTACTGTCACCATAGCAACTAAATAGCTCAGAGTTGCAACCTAAACAAGGGACCAAATAACATGAGCTTATGAGCCACTGCATTATCAGTGTTCATAAGACAGTAATTCAAAAACGCTCAAGTCATACCCACAAAGGAAAAGCTTTTATTCTCTCTCTCCCTGACCAAAAGCATGGCTAATAAAAGTCTTGCACCGTGTTCTAGGCTTTATGGATTAAACAGCTTAAGATGTGGGATGGTGTAACCTGAAGGGAGCATGTACTCATCCGAGTCCCACGATGCACTTCACCGTGGCAATCTGCTGGCTGGCAGAGTAACACATAACTGAAGATGATATTTATTGATTGATTGGTTTAATTTTATTAAATGACACTAAACAAACATGAGTTGCTTTTTTTTTCTTAACAACATATGTAATTAGGGGACTACCATATATGAGCATATAAAGTAGGACACATTTGGACTGCTCCATATGAGTTCTATAAATAATAGACCCTTGAGCCACCACAGTTTTTCAGATTCTTAAAAGAACACTATAATCTTTGAAGTATTTTCAAAATTCTCTACTTCATTATTATTCAGAGAGCAGTAAGTTTCTGATGGACATCTGAAGAGAAAGTTAATAGTAATAATAATAATGATAAAATTAGTAATAGTTACTAATTCTTACATAATTTATACCACTCACCTTGATGATGCCTTATAATTCATACTATTGTTATCTCCATTTTACAGATGAGCAAATAGATTCACACAGTTTAATTTCCCAGATTTAGGAGGTAGAAGGGCTAGGGTTTGAACACATGCCATCCGATTTCAAACTCTGCTTTCTATCACTGAGTACTGTTCAGATATTTTTGTTACTTCTCAGAAGTTCCAATAGTGTGGCTAAAAATACAAGTTGATGTGTATTTCTTGATCTCCTTTTTATAAATATTTATTGACTGTGTTTACTTTTTTAAATTTGAAAATAGAATTATATATGATTCAATAATTCCACTACTGAATATATAACCAAAGAAAATTAAAACTAATTCAAAAAATATATGTTGTTGTTTTTTAAATTATTTAATGTTTATTTAGTTTTTGAGAGAGAGGGTGTGAGCGAGGGAGGGACAAAGAGAAAGGGAGACACAGACTCCGGGCCCCAAGCTGTTGGCACAGAGCCCAATATGGGGCTCAAAGTAATGGACTGCAAGATCATGACCTGAGCCAAAGTCAGACCGTTAACCAATGAAGCTACCCAGGCACCCCTATGTATCCTTGTTTATTACAGCATTGTTTACAATACCCAAGGTATGGAAATGACTGAAGAGTCCATCAATCAATGAGTGGATAAAAAAGTGACAGATATATATATATATATCGAGAGAGAGAGAGATCTATCTCTATCTATCTAAAATAGAATATTAGCCATAAAAAAGAGTGAGATCTTTGGATTTGCAACAACATGGGTGGATGTAGAGAGTATAATGCTAAGTGAAATAAGTCAGACTGAGAAAAACAAAGATCATTTGCTTTCAGGCATATGTAGAGTTGAAGAAACAAAATAAACAAAGGAAAAGAAAACAAACAAAAAAAAAGAGACTCTTAAATGCAGAGAACAAACTTGTGGTTGTCTGAGAGGAGGGTGTGGGGTACAGGTAAAATAGATAAAAAGGGTTAAGATTACACTTACTGTGATGAGCACTGAGTAATGTATAGAATTGTGGAATCACTATATTGTACACCTGAAACTAGTATAACACTATATGTTAATTCTATTTCAATTAAAAATGTGCTATCTTTTTTATTATAATTGCATAATATAAATATATATTTATATATATTAGATGTTTATTTTTTGAGAGAGAGGGAGACAGAGTGTAAGTGGGGGAGAAGCAGAGAGAGAGGGGCACACAGAATCTGAAGCAATCTTCAGGCTCTGAGCTGTCAGCACAGAGCCTGATGCAGGGCTCGAACTTACAAACTATGAAATCATGACCTGAGCTATGGTTATGGATACATAACCAACTGAGCCACCCAGACACCCCATGTGGAATTTATATTTAATTTAAACTCCGTGTTTTTATATCATTCTTGGCAAGATTAATTTTGGTTATCGTGCATAGTCTTCTATTTTTAAAATGGTTGTTTTTGAATTCCTATGGCTTACAATATTCACGCATTTAATACCTATATCCGATGTAATATCATACTTAGCTCTTTAAAGTTAGCCAAAGTTTCCCTCTACCCTTGCCCCGCAGGAAACAAGCTTACTGATGGAGAGGAGATTGCAAGCTGGATCATCTCAAAGTACCCTGGTCAGAGAGCTAGCGCAAAAGGTAATTTAAAGCGACTGAAGTTTTGATGATGAGAACCAACCAGAAATAAAGGTGGCAATTCATGAAGGTAAATCTTAGCATGAGGGGAAAGAAGCAAACAAGCTGACAGCAGTTCTCTCCCAGCCTTTCACACTGTGTGGCAGGAAGAAAAACACATCAGAGTCAGGAATCTGAAGTGGATTCAGAACCACGGTAGTTCCTATAAAAGCAAGAGACTCTCTAGGCTAGTGGGAAATCAGAGAAATAAATATGAGGGCTCTAGTTATATGCTGTAGTTATGCTACAATGAAAATTGAATGGTGAAATAATTATGAAGTCAATGTACTTCCCTACAAAATTATACAGTTCTAGATACATTTCCTAGCCACTTAACAGACAGCATTTAGGTTTTGTTCCTTTACAATCAACATAGATATATTTTATAAATAATGAAATAAATGAGACAAGGCTTTGTGTTTTTACCTGAAAAGCGTTAACTTTCTTTCTGATAAACAATTCTGGACATATGCTAAGCTAGTCTACCCAAGGTTAAGGTCATTCTAAGACCTGGAAGGATTGTCATGGGAGTAGAGATTCAGCCACATTCAGGATCAGCTTTGGAAACTTAGATGCAGATGGATCGTGAAAAGTTTGAAATCCTGAAGGTTTTGCAACTTAACTAGGAAATGAAGTAGGAAGAGTTCTTGTAATTACAACACCGTCTGACAAGTTCAATGTTAAAAACAAGTACAGGGTGCACAGAGAACTGCTATTCCAGCCAGACTAGAGGAAAAAGGGATGAGGAAGAAGAAGAAGGCAAAGTATGATCAAAAAGACTTCTGAACAGGTGTGGGATCTCAGTTAAGATTTGATTAATGAGAAAGATTTCACCAGCCAGGGGTCTGGGTGATAGCAGTGATGCACAAAAAGTCCAATGTGGCACTTCAAAGATCCTTAAATGGGTAAGCATGGCCGCATGGTAAAACTTCAGGAGTCAGAAAGTTTGGGTCTGCAGACTTTGGCAGATACCATATCATGAAAGCTCTTGGCTATGCTTTGGAATTTGAATTTTATCCTGAAGGCACTGGAGAGTCAGGAAACACTCTAAGCAGTGATATTTTTTTGTTTAGCTCTTTAGGGTTTTTAGAGGTTTGAATTTTAATTCATCTTTCAGCAAATAGAATGTAAAGAGGATCAGAAGTTAAAGCAGCCAGGAGCCTAGAAGACCACTTACCATAATTTAGGTAAGAACCGATGGAGCTGAGGAAGAGAGAAACTATGGGAGGGTCAACAGGAAGTGATGCAACTGAGCATAATTAGGAGTAACAGTGATGGGACTTGCTCCCCACTGGGTTGGGAGAGAAGGGAAAGAAAAGCAACAGACTGGGAACAGCAGTAGTGTGAAGCCCTCTTAGTTTTGGGACACAGGGATTTTCCAGCTCCTGACCCATAGTATAGAATATCTGCAAGTGGAGATACCTCACTGGGGACAAATTAAAGAATTGGTAGTAAGGATTGCTAATGAATCTAGGGAATTCTTGGGAGGTTAGCCGGGAGGAGTTACTGCTTCTCAGAAAAAAAAAAAAAAAGGAGGAAGATGAAGATAGCACTTTTTCAACACACTTTCCTTCATTTACCTTTTAAGTCAAAAGGAAGAAATAAAAATAACTGAGTCTACAGTCAGTGTTCAACTAGATGTATACTCTTAGAATAATCATTGACTTGCTATCCCACAAAACTAAATATTACAATTTCAGGTAATTTTTCTTCTCAGTTAGATTTTTTAGGGTAAAGATTGTGTCCTATACCATAGTAACAGTGAAATAAAAAGAAATAAAAAGGTATGTTGTGATGTTAAATCTTTATTATTTTGTTAATGTTTATTTACTTTTGAGAGAGAGAGAGAGAGAGAGAGAGACAGACTGTGGATGATAGAGGGGCAGAGAGAAAGAGGGAGATGCAGAATCTGAGGCAGGTTCCAAGCTCTGAGCTGTCAGCACAGAACCTGACGCAGGGCTCAAACACACTGACTGTGAGATCATGACCTGAGCCGAAGTCAGATGTTTAACCGACTGAGCCACCCAGGCGCCCCCCACCTTATGTTAAATCTTTAAAAGCATCTTCTGTATGGCTTGTGAATTCAACTCAGCACATAATAATATTAAAACAACATTTCTAAGTTGTAATCATCCACAGAATTAGTATTTACTAAATACATAAAATCTGCTAGGCTTTGTTTTAGGGGCTAAGGATGCAGCAGTGAACAAAACAGGTAAAAATCTCTGACATCATAAAGCTTAAAACTCGGGGGAAGGACAGATAATCATAAGATAAATGAGGAAAATAAATAATATGTTAGATGATGGTTAATGCTGAAGAAAACATGAAGCCAAAAAAAAAAAAAAAGGTGACAGAAAGTTTCGGCAGGTGGCTACAGTTTTAGATAAATTAGCCATATCTGGTCTCACTTAAAAGATGATATATGAGGGGTGCCTGGGTGGCTCAGTCGGTTAAGCCTCCGGCTTCGGCTCAGGTCAGATTTCATGTTGGTGGGTTCGAGCCCCGCATGAGGCTCTGTGCTGACAGCCAGTTCAGAGCCTGGAGCCTGCTTCAGATTCTGTGTCTCCTTCTCTCTCTGTCCCTCCCCCTCTCATGCTCTGTCTCTCTCTGTATCAAAAATAAATAAAACATTAAAAAAAAAGTTTAAAAAAATGGAATTAAAAAAAAAAGGATGATATATGGATAAAGATCCAAAAGAGGCTAATGAGTAACATTAAAGATATCTGGGGGAGACCTTCTAAATCGCAAGAGAAGCACTTGTAAAGGCCTTGAGATGGGAGTATGTCCGATGAGTTTGAGGGGCAGTGGCGACAAAAGGTGTCTGAGTATAGAGAATAAGAGAAAAGTAGGATGTGAGATCAGAGAGATAGCGGTGTGGCCCATCAGGTAGGTCCAGGCATGTTAAGGTAAAAATTGGCTTTTATTCTGAGTGAGACAGGAGCATTGGAAGGTTTTTAGCAGAGAAATGCTATAGTCTGACTTATGTTTCAAGAAGATCACTCTGGTTGCTGTGATATATAGCTATGAGAGATGGAGAATAGAGATATAAGAATAACACTAGCAGAGGTGGAGCAAGGGGGAAAGCAGGAAGAAAACTAGGGGCCATTTGCAATTATCTAGACAAGAAATGAGGGGATCTCCAAACTCAGAGAAAGAATGTTGCAATGTGGAAGGTTAGAAGTGGTCAGTTTCTGCATACACTATTAAAGTTTCCATGTTAAGGGACAAAAGCCTAAGTCAGAGAAGAAAGAATATGTGTTGATGTAGGCCAAAACTACCTTACCTCCCTAAACCAGAAATTTCAAGGCCTGCAGGTAGTAAGCTAGATACCCAGGAGATCTGATGTGTAATACCAGTGTCTAAAAGCCTGTGGGCTCAAGATCAAAGAAGATGTTTCAGTCTCAGTCCAAAGGCCATGAAACACCAATGCTCTAAGTCACATAGGCAGGCAGGGGTTTCCTCTCAGCCTTTTTGTCCTACTCAGATCTTCAAATGATTGGATGAGTCCTGTCCACCTTAAGGAAGGCAATCTGCTTTACTCAGTCAGCCTCTTCAAATGTTAATCTCATCTAGAAATACCTTCACAGGAACATTCAGAATAATATTTGGTCAGATGTTTGGGCATCCTGTGGCTCAATCAAACTGACATATAAATTAACCATCACAAGACCAACTCTCATATGTACCTTCTTAAAATATACTTAATCTCCAAACAAAAATAATAATTCAGTCTTAATTCTACCTAACATGATACAACTATCTTGTATAGAACTGAAAATGTACCATTCCCTTTCCCAGAAGGTTAAGTTCTTTAGTGATGTTCACTCTTTTTTCTGATATTTCATAACTAATTAACAATACTTAAATATACTGTGATATAAAGTCAAGACATCTTATGCTATGTGATGAAAGAATACAAAGGGAAGAAAAGAAAGATAATTACTTACACACACACACACATACACACACACACACATACTTAGAGCAAGATAGAGAGGACATACTCATGACTATTGTAGTCCTTATTTGTATGAATGGTTGCATGATCATAGCTAATATTTATAACTACCTCTCTCCAGTTCCCATTTTGTATTACCTCCTGAAGCAAGCACTTCACCTGGTTGTGTTTCCTTTCCTGGTGGGGTAACCCAAACCTTCATTGCTGAAGAGCCTGGCCCTTTAGTAAATCTACCTGGGTTGAATTTTCCATTGTCTGTACTCACAGGGGATTGTGATACTAGAGATACCCTAAGGGATCTCCAGAAATACTCTTTCTTACTTCTATTTTGGAATAGTAATCCAATTTTTCCTTGATAGTCAGAATTAATCATTCCAGCCAGGATAGTAACTCTCTTATTTGCCCACTAATTCAAAGCACGAGTTGCCAAAATGTCTGGGCAGCAATCTTCATTTCCAATTAACTAGAATCATTGTTGTGTCTTCTGGTAGAAGTTTCTTCCATTGAAACTAAGACAAAGCTTACGGTCATGGAAGCAGGAAACAAAACTTTTGCTGGTGGACTACTAAGGTAATAGCGAGTAATTCCATTTCCAATTCTACCTATGATTTCTGGGCCTCTGAAACTGACCATGAGAGAAACAATACCGTATATCTGGAAAGAATCTTGCCTCAAACCCTAGCTGGCATTGTACTTTAAAAGGTCATTCAACAATTCTATTAAGCCAGCTGCTTCAGGATGGTAGGGAAAATGATAAGACTAGCGAATTACAGTAACATGGGCTCATTAGCATACCTCTTTTGCTATGAAGTGAGTTCTTTCTCCCTCAGCCCTTTAGTTCTATTCAGATCTTCAACTGATTGGATGATGCCCAATGAGGAAGGGCAATCTGCTTTACTCAGTCTGCCAATTCAAATGTTAATCTCATTTAGAAATACTCTCACAGACATAACCAGAGTAATGTTTGGCCAAATGTCTACGCATAAAATTATCCTCACACCAAGCTTTGTCTAGCTTAGCTTTAAGAATGAATGTGCAGTCAACAAGGAAACCATCAATGGAATGAAAAGGCAACCTACTGAATGGGAGAAAATATTTACAAATCATATATTTGATAAGAGATGATATCCAAAATACATAAAAAACTCATACAACTCAATAGCAAAAAAAAAAAAAAATCTAAATAGGCAGAAGACCTAAATAGACGTTTTCCCAAAAAGACATACAGATGATTAATATCTCTTATTATCAGGGAATTGCAAATCAAAACCACAATGTGATATCAACTCATACCTGTTAGAATTGTTATTATCAAAAAGACAAGAAGTAACAAGTGTTGACAATAATGTGGAGGAAAAGTAATCCTAGTGCATTGGTGGTAGAAATGTAAATTGGTATAGTCACTATAGAAAACAGTATGGAGACTTCCCCCCAAAATAAAAAACAGAACCACCATATGGGTGTAGCAATTTCACTTCTGGGAATTTATATGAGAAAAAAGAAACACTAATTCAAAAAATATATGCACCCTCATGCTCATTGCAGCTTTATTTACAGTCATAAAGACATGGAAACAAGCTAAGCATCCACTAACAGATCAATGGATAAAGAATATATATAATGCAACCATAAAAAAGAATGAAATCTTGCCAACCTTACCATTGGAGGTAGTATGTACAGACCTTGAGAGCATTATGTTAAGTGAAAAAAGTCAGGCAGAGAAAGACAAATTTTATATGATCTCACTTATATGCGGAATCTTTAAAGAAGGAGGAGAAGGAGAAGAAGCAGCAGGTCATATACACAGAAAACAGACTGGCAGTTGCCAGAGGCTCCTGGGTTTGGAGATGGAAAAGATGAGTGAAAGAATTCAAAAGTTACACATTTTCAGATGTAAAATAAGTCAGAGGGACGTAATGTATAGCATGGTAACTATGGTTAATTATATATTATTGTATATTTGAAAGTTCCAAATAGAGTGTATCTTAAAAGTTTTCATCACAAGAAAAAATTTTAACTGTGTATGGTGAAAGCTGTTAACTAGACTTATTGTGGTGATGATTTCACAAATATCGAAATATTGAATTATTACTTTGTATGCCTGTAACTAATACAATGTTATATGTCAATGTATCTCAATAAAAGAAGCAGCAGCAAATAGGAAGAAGAAGAAGAAGGAGAAAGAGTAGGAGAAGAAGGAGGAGGTGGGGAGGAGAGGGAGAGGGAGGGGGAAGGGAGGAGGAGCAGAGGAAGATGAAGAGGGGAGGAGGGGGAGAGGAGAAAGAGAGAAGGAGGAGAGGAAGAAGGGGAGGAGGAGAAAAGAGGAGAAGGGGAGGGGAGCAGGTAGAGGAGGAGGAGGAAGAGGAAGAATGGATGTACATGTAAATCATGCCTGTCCTACCAGCTTTAGTGGGGATAGAGTTTATTTCAGGGCCAATCTAGAGTTTAGGTCCAAGCATTACCTTAAGGTCATAGTATGAGTATAATAATAAGTTAGAGAGAGGGTCTCAACATTTTAGTGTACCCTGTTCTGTTACCATAACCTCAGGGCAGGATAGAATGAAGGAAGTAGGAAGTCAGAAAGAAGACATAACCTTGCTCCATGAGAGACAACAGTGATAAACTGAACAAAGCATTACCTAGTGGAGAAGATTCTTTCTGTACTTGACACTGAAAATAACATACAAAATGCAATTAAAATTTTTTATTTTAGCTCAGGAAGGATGTTTAGGTCTGAATCTACATAATGGTTATTGAAAATATTGTGCCATAACCTTTTAGATGCTGACCTTGATGTTACATTTACTGCCTTATTGGCACCAAACTCTGATAATCTACTAACAGATGGTCAGGGTATCTTGGTATGCTTTCTAGTCCCTTGTCTATTTGTGCATCATTTGACAGGATACTTCTGAGGCAGCAAAATTTAGCTGATGATGTTATGGTTCATTGTTTCTAGCAATGGTTTTGGCTTTATCTAGAAGTCTTTGATTCAAATTGACATATGACTCTAATCTTATTCAACCTGATTGTCAAACATTAAGGATGTGACAACTCTTTAAAGTTTCAAGATCAATTGATGTCTTCCGCAGTGCATTTCTTCTGCAGTGGTCTCATGTTGTGGACATTTTTTGAGAGTGGATTTACAAATGTTATGAAGATTAGTTAACTTTTGAATTGAATGCATTCAGCTGAACAGTATTTTAATACTATACCTCTGTATTCCTGGCAAATATAAAAGTAGAATCAAGTGTATCATTATTTATTTAGAGATAGATGGTGGCACAAAACTTTATCACATTTTTAATGGTAGTAAGTTGTTCTCCTCATATTTTTAATAATTCCATTGTAACATAGCAGAAGAGTAGAGAAATTCAAAGTCTAAGATAGTTTAAGGTTAGCATGCTATAATGAAATATCTGGCAGAGGTCAGTTTATTTCAAAGGCCTTGTAAGGAAATATTACAAATATAATTTGGCAACATACATTCCAAGGGTCTAAATTTCACATTTGTCCTAAGAATTCTATTATCTTTTCCCTCAATGAAATATCAGAAATATAAACCAAAATTTAAGTATAAAGTTAATTATTACAAGATTATATATAAAAGCAGAAGTAGGAAGTAATTTTAAATATAGAACATTTGAATAAATTATGACATATTAATATGATGAATTTTAATGCAATGAATATTATAAGCCAGTTACATGGTATCTCCAAAATATTTACAAATTATTTCAACTATGGGTTTGTGTATTTATGTATATACAAGTAAATGTAAAAATGTCAATAGTGACCTTGTTTTTTGGAATTTACACGTCCAGGCAGCAGGAAACAATGTGTCTTTAATGGTGAGACAATAGGTGCTTTTTATTTTTCTTTTATATTGAATTTTTGCCAGTTTCTGCACTGATACATACCTTGTAACTTAAAAGAAATCCACAATAGCTAAGACATAACACATAAACATAATTTAGTTGTTAATTCTGTGCCACCAATAGACTTAACAGAGGATTTTTAATCTCATTGGTAGGTGAATAAATGTACCCAGAAAAATTACTCTGAGTTTTACCTCCTTAAGGACAAGTCTCATTATGATATTCTAACAAACCCAAAAGAGGCTTTCTCTTATGCACTTTTTAGGAATTTAATAATTAAATGAGTAAATATTTTTCATTTTGGAAGTTTCCATAAGAAAAAATCAATGCACTCAGTTATTTAATTGGCCTATTATCCCAGTATCTTCTGATTTGAATGGTACTGGTGCCAGAGTCACAAAAAAAAAAAAAGAAAATAAACAAACATACAACATTTACTGAATCCGTAAAAACCAAGCAGAGGAAATTGTTATTCCCCACAAAGTATCAGATACAAGAAAGGCAGGCATGATAATAACTTATATGAAGGTTTACAGCTCATACAGCATCTACTAAACTGATGACACTTCAATGACAAACATTCTAGTCACATCTGTTCAATAAGAATTTTGCTCTATGTAAAATGCTAACACATATTGAGGGATGTTTATTGACATTATAAGCTTTTTTTTTATTTAACAAGTCAGGCAATCATTTTATTTCAGTCTTTTTGTATAAAGTGTGTGAGCATTTTCATTTTTACCACTTGACTATTTACTAAGGTTTCCCCGTGTATGAATGTCTTGTTTTAACCTTATTACTTTTTTTTTTTATCAGTTTTCCATTTCACTGGGTTCCTCAGCGAAACCCAACAGCCTAAGTAACATTAGGAAAGAATGGAGCTCTGATGCTGCGTAAGTCTTGAGTCTTTGTTCTTTATGAAACATAAGGGGAAGCAAGCAAATAATAAGTCCAAATTTCCACCCCACTTCTTTCTTGTTACATACCTTTGATACTAAAGCTTAGTAGTGATCAAATTGGCAGGGAAAAAAAATAGTTCTAAAACTTTTAAAAAGTAAAATAGAGAAATTTTGCTGCATTTAGAAGTTTTACCAAAAATAATTCTTCTGAGGACCTGATACCATTTAAACTAAAGTTTTAATTTAAAATGACAGTGTGTCATACTAATTTTGAGGTTATGCTGGTTCATTAGTTAATAGCTTCAATGTCATTGATACCATCAAGTAGACTGATAACACCAGAATGATTTATCTAATATAAAGTTTTTCTTTCTGATAAGGTTTTTCTGGTATATATATATATATATATATATATATATATATACCTATATATATATATATATATAGGTATATATATATATTGCTTCCTAAATTACACAGCTATATCAATCTATTGTGTAAATCAAAAATAATAGAAACAAAGGCAACAGATTAAATGATATTAATTAGATTCTTATCTATTGAAGTGGATCAGACTTAGGGACATGATTTAACTCCTAAGGGATCTGGAGTTTGTTCAATGATTTTCACTTTGAATATCTTGATTATACTATTCAGCATAGTAAATAAAAACACGGATTATATAAGATGGATTTTCATCTCTCATCCCATTTATCAGAATATGGTTGCAGAATTAGGAAAAGAAATGCATTTCAGGATGGTCTTGTGTTAAATTCCTAGGATGGCATTCTGGCTCTATATGTTCATAAATCCTCTCTTTGAATATATCTCCCTGTTTCTAACATCACCATGACCACAGACGCCATTTACTAAGAACACAATTATGTTTGTATAAGAAAATAGAAAATATATATTGGTCTCTGTCCCTGGTTTCTGGCATAGGGCTCCTAAAACCTTTGCAATTTCTTAAGCGACAAGGGTATCTTTTATTCTAATGAATCAGTGCTAAGTGGGCTTCTGGCTTCTGAATGAAGTCTGTTCCTTGTAAAGACCAATCCATGATTAGAAGGTTGGTATTTTCAGCCCTGCCCCCATTCTCTTAAGAAGAAAGAAGGGCTGGAAATGGAGATCATGACCAATCATGCCTACATGATGAAATCCCCATAAAAATCCTGGGGTTCAGACAGTGTCTAGACTGGTGAATGCATTCACATACTGGGGTGGTGATATACCCCAGCTCCACAGGACAGAAGCCCTTGTGCTGAGGACCTTCTCAGACTTTGCCCATGTGTCTCATCTGGCTGTTAATCTATATCCTTTGGCATAGCCTTTAACAAACTGGTGAACATAAGTCAGTATTTCCTTAAATTCTGTGAGCTTCTCTAGCAAGCTAATTGCACCTGAGGAGGGGGTCATGATAACCTCTGATTCATAGCCATGTCAGACAGAAGTTGTAGGTAATCTGAAGACCTACTACTTTTAATTACCATCTGGTCATCTTGCAGAAGGCAGTTTTGTGAGACCAACCTCTTAACCTGTGGGGTCTGATGCCATCTCTAGGGAGATATTATCATAATTTAGTTAAATTATAAAACACACCCCGCTTGTGTCACTGAATTGCTTGGTATGGAAAAAAAAAACATATATCTGGTGTCAGACATGAGTAAGGGGGGGAACCCAAGTGGAAAGCTGGATTTTCCCCAAACAGTCTGGTTCTACACTAGCCTATTTTCAAAAAGCTTGGAGTGTATAACTGTCCTCCTGAGAAGAGGGCCATGCATGGGTCCGGCTAGCAGCTATGCTCCCAGTGGTGTTGTTAGGTAGCAAGAGGTTGGTGCTGCACAAGGCATGATGGAGGCCAGGCTGGCCTGAGATGTAGAGACTTCCTGTGAAAAGTGGCAGCTCTCTCGTTTGGAAGCTGCCGTATGCAAACACAGCTGGAGGTGCAGATAGCAGACCTGAAGCAAAAGGGTAAGGAATCTCAGAAAAAAATTACTTGCTATTAAAAGTAATACTGATTTCAATCTAAAGAAAGCAAGAAATCCAGACTGAAAAAACTGGGTTTGTTCTAGTACTCTAGGTCCTAAGGAGTTCCCATATGAATTAGAGTGACCAGGAAATAAACAATTAGTCTAAGTCCGTGTACTTTTTAAGATTTCGTTATTACAAAGAAGACAACACAGCACTGTGCAACAACGAATTATGGATTAAAAATCATTATTTTTAGTTTATATGAAAAAATATTGTAGAGTAACTGAATTTGACTTAGTTTCTCTAAAACTTTTATCTCGTCATGTATAAAATTATAGTATCTATTCTATTTTCTATGAGGTCCAAATGAGAGAATACATTTGACAGCAATATTTATTTCTCATAGTGCTGGAGGCTGGGAAACCCAGGATCAAGGCACCATTGTGGGCCTGTTCTAGTGACTGCTCTCACTCTGGATAATAGTTGGCAACTTGTTGCAATGTCCTCATGTGGTAGATGAGGCTAGGGGTTTCTCTGGAGCCTCTTTCACAAGGTGATTAATCCCACTCATAAGGGCTCCACCCTCATGACTTAATACCCCCCGAAGACCTCACCTCCAAATACCATCCCCTTTGGGTGTTAAGACTTCAATATATTAATTTGAATGAAGACAGATATACATATAGTAGCAGGTAGTTTTGATCTGATGGGGAAAATAATTTATGCTTTAATCTAGGTTTGTTTTTTTACAATGTATTTGTGTGAGAGATATACCACCTACCTTAGAATTGTATTATCATTACTGCCACATTCTACTTAATTATAGTAGACTTTTCACTTGCTGCACTGGTTTTTGTTTGCTTGCTTTTCTGGTTTTTGTTTTTTGATTTTTAGGACCACCTTCGGTTTAACTGCCTTTTACATCCGATTGTATGTTTCAAATACTTAAATGCCAGCTCATACACTCTTAAATAAGTTCAGATTATTACCTCTGTGATATGTCAGTTTTGTTTAATCTTAGGTGTTAAAGCCCTAAGAATTTACTTTAACTTTTGTTTTACCAATAATATGTTGTAGATTTGAAATCTACAGGGAGTACCTGACCTCCTGATTTTATTACGATATCTATTTTCGCTTACAGCAGCTTTTCCATTAGCTGCTAATCAATTATACAAATATGTAGTAAGCAACTTTTACGTGCTAGGTCCTCTCACAGGTATTGAGGATACAGAAGATGACCTCACCTCCACCTCTCACTATATCCCGAACTAACAGTCAAGTGGAGCATATAAACAGACTATTACAGTTCAGGGTAATAAATAAATGATAGAAGTATAAAAATGTTGCTATATTAAGTGAAACACATTGGGCAGAAATAAATCTCTTCAGGGCAGAGTCTGCAAAGTGTGACACTGGCCTGATTTTCTCATGCTGGGCACTAGAATCTTGATACTAAGTAGTCAGACAGAGTCAGCTCTGATTATAGAGGTTAGAGGGTTTTTGTTTGTTTGCGTGAACATTTGTCTTTTTCCTTAGGGCTTTGTAGAGATGACAAAATGATTTGTTGACAATGAATGAGCGCACACGATGCAATGACAGCTATTTTATAGCCTTCTAGATGTATGAAATATATATCCACAGACAGCAAACTATAAAGGATATATAATAGATTCTGATATCAGTGTCTTTTCCTCTCTCAATAGGAACAGATAATAACTCTTAACCAGTGCAGCTACAGGGATAAAAGATTCCCTTCAGTGCATCCCACATGGCTCCCTCCCTGTGCCATCTGCCTTAACATGTGCACACCAGTGCTTAGAAAAGACCTCTAGAGGCCTAGGGCACAGGTAATCTGTTGACATCCTCCCCCTGCTCCTGTACAGACTCTATGTAATTTAAAATGTAAATAATACTAAATTCTCAAAGAAAAGTTAATAAAAGTTCAGTGTAACCTTGCTTTTCTGTTGTCACTATGATCATGCATTTTTTAACAGTTGTATTGAAGTCCACTTTACATATCATAAAACACACCCACTGACAGTGCACAGTTCAATGAGTTTTAGTAAATTTATGGATTTGTGTAGCTATCACCACACTCCAGTTGTAGAACTTTTCCATTGTGCATCAAAATTCCCTCCTGTCTACTTATGATCAATCTTTTCTACGATTCTACTACTCCCAGTCCTGGTCAGTCATTGATCTGTTCTCTGTCTTCATAGATTTGCTTTTCTAAAACTTTATATGGATGGAACTATGCAATATATAGTCATTTGTTTCTGTCAATGCAGTTTTCTTTTTGTTTTGGGCTTTTTGTTTTTGTTTTTTTGGCTCTTTGTTTTGAGATAACTACAAATTCACAGGAAGTTACAAAAATAGCACAGACAGGTCTCATTTCCCCTGAATTGTATTCTCCTCAAAGGTGACATTTTATGTGACTGTAGTCACATAAATTAGATGCATTCATTGACACAATGTGTGTGAATAATTCTAGGCAATTTTGTCACATCTGGTAGATTACATATGTAGACTTGTATTAATGTGTTGAATGTTACATAGATGAAATCAAACAATGTGCAACTCTTTTATACTTAAATTATGTGCAGTAAATTATATATTAATTATACCTCAAAAAGATGTTAAGATAGGAGTGGGCAAAACACTGATTTATGCAAATCAGAAGGAACTTGCCTCGTACTTTTGAAACAGTAATGACCATCTGGACATAAAATCTCTTTTGTCTCAGCTTCTCATGGAGGAAGGTTGACACAGATTGTGTTTATATCAATATAATACATAAGCAGATTAAGGATGATAAAAATAACTCTGTATAAAAGTTGTGACAATAACCCTGCAAACCACTTGATGGTGAATGTACTCCTGTTTACTGAAACATTTCAGCAATTCACAGGAAGTGCATAATGCATAGGAAAAGTGTCAGATGAAGACAGATGATATAATTCAGGATTTCTATCCTGGTCTTTCCATTTATCAATGGGAAGGAAGCCATTGCAGTAAAGATACAATAGCTGATCATTCCCTTAACATTTCCCTATAGAACAAATTATTTTGATTTTATGTATAGTGGTTTTTTTTTAGTATATCTCTTTGTACAGACATTTAGTGATTGCCCTAGGCATCATTTATATATATATACATATATTATACACACATTATATATATATATATAATACAATCACAGTTTACTAATGTCATCATGTTATTAATGCAGGTGAAGTCTAGAAAACTCAACTTTCTTTTAGTCCTCTTCTCCTCCCCATTATAATATGATCATCTTCAATATTGGTTCAAAATATAATGGGAACCATATCAAATAATGTTTTAATTTTCTGCATTGTTGGCTTCTCCAATATTCAGTCTGGGACATATGGAGCTGAAAGAAAGCCCAGGGAACTTACCACTGAGTCCTGAAGTCTAACCAGTCTTCTTTCTTCCCAACACCTTTCAGAGTATAGATGTATATTTATAATTTATATGTTTATAATTTATTTATTTATATTAAAATTTATTTATATCATGTTATTTATTCTTAAGTTTCCAAGGATTTTATCTGTTGTGATTACAAAGACTAGCAAGAAGTTGTTTATCCATCTTGTCACTGCTCCCCCAATACTATTTTTTATGTGTCTTTATTTTATCTCTATTACTAAATTACTATATAGTCATAGAGTTTTTAGGCAGAGGCAAAAAGTTAATACATTCATATTAAAAATTCAACACATCATGTACCTGAGGGCTCAGTTGGTTAAGGGTCCAACTTCGGCTCAGGTCATGATCTCAGGGTTTATGAGTTTGAGCCCCACGTAGGGCTCTGTGCTGACAGCTCAGAGTCTGGAGCCTGCTTCAGATTCTGTGTCTCCCTTTCTCTCTGCTTTGCTGCTCTCTTTCTCTCTCTGTCTCTCAAAAATAAATAAACATTAACAATAGAACACACTTTTAGGAAACATAGTTCAATACTCTTGGTTGTTGGTGTCCAAGAAGGCAACTTCACCTTGGGCTTCTGCTCACTCTGAGTCTCCCTTATTACTAGGCTTCCTCTGTATTCATGTGCTTAGCCTTGAAATACTGAACCCCAATCCTTCATTACTGCTATATCTACTTCCTTGAATAGACTCTTCAAAATGTTGTGTGTGATTGTGTGAGGTCACACTTCCATGAGTTTCTAATAGTTTCCTCTCTGTGACCACTGTTATTTTTGATAATTCCCCTGGAGAATTTTTTTCTTGAACTACATCTACATAAATATACCTAGAATTTCCTTTCTCAGGTACTGACCTTCTAGTTTCCTCACATAGCCAGCTCCACCTGCTGGCCCCTCAAACTTCCCTTCTTTTTCCTCCAGAATCGACCCCTTTCCAATCTGTCTTTTGCCAAGAACACCACTGGACCAATTCCAATTTGAACTTTAATAACCCCTCATGCCCTTGCTTCCAGCTCTAACTTCCCTTCTTCTGAAATCTCCTTTGATCTATTTCTCTGCTCTTCCTACTTCACGTCCTTCACCAATTTGAATAAAGGAAAACTGTTAAAAGTTTTTCATTTTGAAAAACTTAAATTTTCCTGATGCTGAATTTGGTATCCACCAGATCCCACTAATGAACTCAGCAGGAGGAACAGTTTCTTGGTATTCCAACTCAAATTCCTAAATGGGTTGTGCACAGGGACACAGATAAATACAAAAGTCATGGTATATAATACCCTTCATATATCTAGTACATGCTTCTTTCTTCTAAGTCCTAGAAGAACTTAATTAGATATGTGTGAGCCAGCTTCCAAATTTAACACCTATTGATGTTGATAATATTAAAAACACACTCAGAAAAACTGAATTTAAAGGAACTATTAGAGCCTAATTAATTTATAAGTTTTAAGCAATTCATTTACTAATGTGTTTAATTATCTGGTTATTAAAATAAAGTGTTGAGGTTAATAAAGGAAAGCTCTTCTAAAAATAATAGCATGCAAGTAAGAGATGAGCAAATGCAATCACATGTTCTAGAAAGGGGACTTCAAAGCACAAAGTATTGGCCTATGCCAATCCACTATTACATTAATATTTGACTGTCTCAGGTGGGCTAGTGCTCAGCTTATTGGGAAATGCAAATTAATTTAAAGTTTCTAGGGGTGCCTGGGTGGCTCAGTCAGTTGAGTGTCAGGTCATGATCTCACAGTTCGTGGGTTCAAGTCCCCCGTCGGGCTCTGTGCTGACAGCTAGCTTAGAGCCTGGAGCCTGCTTCAGATTCTGTTTACCTCTCCCTCTCTGACCCTGCCCTGCTCATGCTGTCTCTCTCTGTCTCTCAAAAATAAATTAAAAAAATAAAGTTTCTATTTCTTATTCATATAACTGGAACAAATAAATTAATTCTAACTGTATTTATTTGTATCTGTAATCTTATAAAGTATATGGCCTATTATTATGTTGTAATCAATTTTATTAAAGTAAAATCTACCCCCCCAATAGGGAACAAAACCTTCTATGAATAGATTAGCCAATGAAGTGGATATTCATCTTGTCATACAAAATTAGTATTACAAAAAGTTTTCATTCTGTGCTTCAGTTGAAGATAATCTTTTAAAAGCCTATCACAAAATAACACAGTCTTAGATAACTTTGGCTTCAGCTCTTTGTTTTTATTTCTTGTATATGATGCCCCTGTTCTTCAGTGATAGAATTGTAATTTTTTTATTTGACATGCACCATCGCACCTGCGGCTACAGGTAATTACATAGTAGAACTCCTGAAGTCCTTTGACCCCCTATTAGAATGTACATTCTCTTCCACCCATCAGTTACCAAGTGTTCACTACCTGTGGAGCCTTGATGACACAGCTCAGTTCTGCATGTCAAATAGTCACTTTAGTCCAATTAAATTCTCATTGCATGACATTTTGGACTGCTGAGGAAAGGTGGAAGAAGTGGTACTTCCATTATGGGCTTTAATAGCATGCCTTTTTGACACAAAGTAAAGATAAGTATTCAAAAGTGGTGCTGTGTGGCTATTTTCTCTCTTAAAAAATAATTATTTGGCAGTGCAATATTTTCCTGTCTCAAACACCATAATAAATAGGAATTTGACGATAGTGGTTAATATAGTAGCACCATGGACTGAGGTACTGAGGTTTTACTATTGACCTCTCACCAGGAATTAGACCTGCCAGGCTATTTCCCTGATTAAAACTTGATTAATCACCTGTTAACTTGTCAGATTTTACTCACTGTGGCAAAAGACACTACCCATGAAGAACAGGTGAAAAAGAAGTAAAGAAAATACCATTTGTAGATAATCAGATCCTTATCCAACTCCCATCCCATGGATTAAACTATTTTGTGGGTATTTCTTCCAATGAATAATACCACAGACACCATCAAAGGGAAAAATTACCTTTTATATTTAAACTCAATGAAAATACCCCAAACCAAGACTCAGTTTTCTTTCTCTCAACTCAGTCCTTCCCTCCTGAACTCACATTATTTTTAGGAAAATTTCACACAAACATATCAAGTTCTATCACTTTGTTCATGGTCTTCAAGGATATTGACTTTTTCCTGGTAAGTTTCTTTATTTGGGTACTACTTTCTTTTTCTGTACAATATCTGCTTTTCTGATCTCACCCCCATCACTAGTCACAGTGGACCTTTGTAAATCTGAAGTGCCATTCTATTATACCATGCACCAAAATAAACTCAAAATGGATGAAAGACCTAAATGTGAGACAGGAAACCACCAAAACCCCAGAGGAAAAAACAGGCAACAACCTCTTTGACCTCAGCTGCAGCAATTTCCTACTCAACATATCTCCAAAAGCAAAGAAAATAAAAGCAAAAATGAACTATTAGGACCTCATCAAGATAAAAAGCTTCTGCACAGCAAAGGAAGCAATCAACAAAACTAAAAGGCAACCAACGGAATGGGAGAAGATATTTGCAAATAACACATAGGATACAGGGTTGATATCAAAAAATCTATAAAGAAATTACCAAACTCCCCCAAAAACAAATAATCCCATGAAGAAATGGTCAGAAGATATGAGTAGACACTTTTACAAAGAAGACATTCAGATGGCCAACAGACACATGAAAAGATGCTCAGCATCTCTTGTCATCTGGAAAATACAAATCAAAACCATATACCACATTAAGATATCACCTCACGCTGGTCAGAGTGCCTAAAATTAACAACTCAAGAAACAATAGATGTTGGCAAGGATGTGAAGTAATGGGAACCCTCTCACACTGTTGGTGGGAATGCAAACTGATGCAGCCAATCAGGAAAATCCTATGGATGTTCCTCAAAAAATTAAAAATAGAATTACCCTATGGCCCAGGAACAACACTATTAGGAATTAATTGAAAGAATACAGGAGTGCTGGTTCATAGGGGCTCATGTACCCCAATGTTTACAGCAGCTCTATCAACAATAACCAAACTATAGAAAGAGCCCAAATGTCCATCAACTGATGAATGGATAAAAAAAAGTGTGGTTTACACATACAATGGAATACTACTTGGCAATGAGAAAGAATGAAATCCTGCCATTTCCAACAACATGGATGGAACTGGAGGGTATTATGCTCAGTGAAATAATTCAGTCAGAGAATGACAGATATCATATGTTTTCTCTCATATGTGGTATTTGAGAAACTTAACAGAAGACTATGGGGGAAAGAAAGGGGAAAAATAATTTCAAACAGAGATGGAGGAAAACTGTAAAAGATCCTTAAATACAGAGAAAAAAATTGAGAGTTGATGGAGGAGTTGGGGGGAGAAGGGAAAATGGGTGATGAGCATTAAAGAGGGCATTTGTTGGGATGAGCACTGGGTGTTGTATGTAAGTGATGAATCATGGGAATCTACTACCAAAGCCAAGAGTACACTATGTAGCACTGTATGTTAGCTAACTTGACAATGAATTATAATTTTAAAAAAAGAATATATTGCCTTAATTCTATATTTTATCTATAACTTTTCTAGATAAGAATAACTTTGGTCCAGAACCAACAATTAAGAAAAATGAAATAAACCAATCAATTAATTAATTAATTAAAATGCCATTCTGGGTTGCTTAGATCAGTGGGGCTTTCTCCTTCCAACAATCCTTGTCTATTTCATTCTATCCTTGTAGTAACCACATGAATCTACACAAATCATTATAATATTTAATACTTAGGGTCACTATGTTCACAGATATATGTAAAATAAGTTATAATATTAAATATGCATAGTCAATCTCAAGAACATGTAATGTTTAGATATTATCGTTCTCTCCAGGTTATATTTGATGGTCAAGGGTTTCTTCTCAGGTTAGAGTTACAGTTGTCTATAGAGTTTTAACTTTTGATTGTGTCAAACGATGCATACACAAACTCATTTAATGCTGTCTTCTATAACCCCTTTCCTCCAACAAGAGGGAGATGAAGTGACATAGAGATTTCTGGCTGGAAGTTGTGCCTGTCACATGGTCAAACAGGAAGGAATCAGTGGGCAGTAATAAAGACGAGTGGATACATGCTCAGCCTGTCAAGAACAAAGAAAGTCAGGGGGGAAATAACTCTTTTAGTAGATGTCAACAAGTGGTACAGTAGAGTGCTCTCTCCATCGGAGATAGAGAAAGGAGTAATTATATAGTCTTAGGAGAGAGCTCAGTTGTCATTAGGTTTATGTGGTTCGTTCACTCTTTCTTTGAAAAAAAGGAATTCAAACAAAGGATAAGATCATAAAGTAACATTGTTTACTGCTTACATCTTCAGGCTTCAGTAACTTACTCAGGGGCATAGGGATCTAGTAAAAAGAGTCTCATTATATAGCTCACAAGATGCTGAGTTAAACACTGACCAAGAAGGAGTTTCTTAGGATTTTATGCACAGTGTTTTAGACTATCAAAGATCATCACTATATAAAGAATATTATAGAAAACACATCATGTTCTGGCTACTTCTTATATGGCCAAAAGTCCATAGTATAATGGTTTTAAAAAAGAACAATAGGTCGTCATGGGTTTTTTTTTTTTTTAGTGCATTAAAAGAAATTTATAGTAACAGAAAAACTGTATCCCATTTAGGTGATTTTAATCTTCTACTAGTATCCAAAATATGTTCAGAGATCTTGTCTTAGGTGTTACTGTGTTATTACCACAAAAAAAAAAAAGAAAAGACGGAACTTTGTAAGCAGAGGAAAATAAAATGAGACAATGAGAAAGAAAGAAAACCTCTACTGGTTACATATTGTGCAATCATCGTGTGTTTATACCTGCTTTCTTATTGGGATGAGAAGCCAGCTCAGGTGTTTCAGAAGAATAAGTGTCTATATGGTCACGGGGACATGTGGGTTCCATCACAAGTGTTATTATATTTCCTAATAGGAATGATTTTGGAGAAGAATACTCATTTAAAAGCATTAGTTCTGTTGTGCTGAATAAGAAAATTTGTTTCATTGTTTGACAACCAGTAGTACATTATTAAAATTGACTAACAACAATAAAACCAAAAATGGAAGTTCAAAATTAGTGAGAATTGCAAAACTGTTCAATCAAGAGTTTGTGTGAAAGAATAGACTTGATTTTTAGAGATGGAAGATTGGCAGATTCAGAACATAAGAGCAAGGACAGCATGCAGTGGGCACTGTGAGAGATTTCAAAGACACTGAGCATAGGATTGTGAGGTCTGGTTTAGAAGGACAGATTGAGGGCAGATTCCTGGTCCACTTAGATATATAATACCTAATTCTTTGTTTTCAATCCAACTGCCCTTTTAACCCATAAAATATGTTAACATGACCCTTATTTCTGCTTACAACATACACAAAACTTGCCCTACGTGTTAAATACCATGGGGAAAAAGAGAATATTAGAGAGAGGTCATGCACTAGAAAGGTGTGTGGCAAAGTCTAGCTGCTTTTCTAGTAATTGAAAACTGCAATAATAGGGATTTTTTTTGGCTTTTAACTTCATTGAAAATGTGACAATGAGCCCTCATGATGCAACCTAAAATTAGAAGTTCATGTACATTTTTAGTCACTGTTTGATGGAATCAAACCATTCTAATATGAGACAGCCCACTAGGGGAAAGCCATTTAGTGCCTTCCATACAACATTTAGAAGTGTAAGTCCAAAAATATCTTGCCTTAAATACTTCCTACTTCAAACACAAAGCTTTCTAGTAGAAAAACAAGGTGATTATAGACTCTGGGATAAAGTTGGAATAAAATTATTTATAAATTATTACTCCAGACCAAATGAGCCCTACAATTTCAACGGAGAAAACAGACACTGTCTTTATACCATAAACATAAAGGGAAGATGTTTTTATCCCACTGCCGTCTTTTAGGGGGTAATATTTGCAATTAGTTGAAGGGACTTAGCAGATTAATGAATGAGGGAGTTGAAATGAACGCTATTGTCAGTCAATTTGATTATCCTTTGAATATGCACATGGACAGCCTATTTGGAAGGCTTGAGGTCTAAAATAAATGTTCTTTCTTCATATCTTCACTGAAAACTTGTATATTTACATCCTCAGTTATTTAAGACTGTCAGGTGGAAAAGTAAAATTCTAGTTCTATTGTGTTAAGTCAAAACTTACTGCAGGGGCACCTGGGTGGCTCAGGCGGTTAAGTGTCTGACTTCGGCTCAGGTGATGATCTCACGGTTCATGGGTTCGAGCCCCACATCAGGCTCTGTGCTTACAGTTAGCTCAGAATCTGGAGTCTGCTTCACATTCTGTATCTCCCTCTCTCTCTGACCTTTCTCTGCTCTAGCTGTCTCTCTCTGTCTCTCAAAAAACAAACAAACACATAAAAAAAAAACGTACTGCAAAGGAACAAACAAAAATGCCAGATCTGGGCTCCATTAAAGATGTAACAATAGAAATGTGAAGTTCAATGAATATTTGTAATTTAAGTTCCAATTATTTCAAGGTCAAAATATTACTGCAGACTAAGAGAGAGCACTATGTTCTAATTCTATCTATATTTATTTACCATCTGAACTTCTCATTTGTTAAAATGGGAATGATGATGAGTTTTGTACAAAGTATATGAGCTAACGATAAAGAATTTAACACAATGCCTGGATCTTGTTAAGGAAGTGCCTGGGTGGCTCAGTTGGTTGAGCGTCCGACTTTAGCCCAGGCCATGATCTCACAGTTTGTGGGTTTGAGACCCTAGTAGGGTTCTGGGCTGACTGGTAAATCCTGGAGCCTGCATCAGATCCTGTGTCTCCCTCTCTCTCTGCCCGTCCCCTGTTCATGCTCTGTCTCTCTCTGTCTCTCAAAAATAAATAAATATTAAAAAAATAAAATAAAACTGGCTACATTTTAAAAAAGGAAGCACTTGTCATTCTACATGAACATAGCATTTATAGCATATTTTGATTACCTAGTTATTTGTTGAATTGAGTTATATTACCATCTACTGGGAGACAGAGATGATACTAATAACATCAGAGATTTTAGTTCAAATAAAAAAGTGATTAGGACCTGTAATAAACATAGAGGGGACCATTAAGGGATTTCTTGATTGACTGCTGTTAAGGCATGTAGGGATTCCAATATGACACAGTCTAAAATACACTAAAACAATGGCTAATCAGGTGAAGAGAGAGAGCAACATAACTTCTATGATTTCCCCTCAGAATGGAAGCTGAACAGCAGTACCTGTTTTCTCAATCTCTGTATTAACATTGAAGAATGCAATAAAGTTGAAATATTATTGTGACCTCAGTCTGTGTGGACAAATAACCCCCTTGGAAACTTGAAATGAGGAATGTTGCCAAATGTACCATGGTTTCAATATTTAGGGCCTTGTTTCCAGGATGGGGGAAATCATTTAGTCCATGTACCTCACTTGAGAAGTGAGTGCACTGAGGCCCTTAGAGAGCATGCAACTTGCCCAAGGTGGTAAAGTTGGCCTGTGGCAGACCTCATGTTCTGGCCAGAGTTTTACCTTACAACCTAAATATCCAGGTATTACCATGAAGATGCTATTTTAATGACTTCCCATTAGATATACTCTCTTTGTTTTGGTAAAGTCTCATTATTTTATGTGTATGTCTCGATTACCATATACATATACATGTTTTCCTTAACATGGAAGGAAATGTTTTTCTTTCTGAAATCTGGAAAATGAAAAATATTTTCTATTATTCCACATGAGAACTCATCTTACAAATTCAATATCTAAAAAAAATAAAAAACTAATGAGATAAAACCTTTCCAAAAGAGTAAAACACTCTCTTATTTCTATAGCTGATTTGAAAAAAAGAAAATACACACACACACACACACACACACCCACCCATATCTTCTTTTTTGCTTTTCAGGATTCAAATGAAGGCAGAAAATAATGTTGGTCACAATATGGTGGTTTTGATATGACACTTCTGAAGGATTATCTTAAAGACAATTCTGGAGATTTCAGGCATGACAGAAAAAAGAAAGAAATTAATGAAGCAAAAAACTAGTCAACAATACTTTTATATTTTAGAATCAGAGACAGTGTTGAACAATAGGGCTCACCATCAGGTCTAAGATAGAGGCAAAGGGAAGAGAAAAAGACAGTTGTAGAAAAGGAAAGACACAGCAGTACAATGTAACAGAGTGGGAGGGAAAGAGCAAGTGAGACAGAGAGAAGAGAATTGCATATGGAGGGGAGGGGTGGAATGCCATAGATAATGACTTCAGCTGTCACTCAGGGTTACCACTGTCATACATTGATCTAGCTTGATCCTCTACCGTACCACTCCCTTTTATTTTAGCTGTCTGGAGGAAAAAAAAAAAACCTCTAGATAGCTGGCATACTCAGGTAAAAATGTATCTTTAACTGGATTAAAATGTACAGGGATTTTTCAGATAACATGTTTTCCAAAGCCAATACAAATTTTCCTTGCAGAATTTGCAAGAGAAGTTAAAATAGCTGACTAAAACCCCTTTTGACTTACTTTCTTTCTATTGATTTTAACATTTCAACCAAAGAAAAGATTTAAGGATGCCATCTGTAATATGCTCAAAATCTTTCTAGCTACAAAAAACATTAAGTCTGTTCATTTCCTAATTCTACAGTTTTAATTTCATCGGATTTACTTTTTCACTATGATAGTTTTGTTTATAAGTACAAGCACAATTGATTTCTTCAACTCATAATTTTTAACTGTCAAGACCATTAACATAGCCTAACTACAAGAAACATTAGCAGCAGCCTGCCTGGTACCATCAGTGTTTATAATGAAGGTGGAACCAGATTTCTAGAATGACGTTCTCAGTCTTTGCTTTTTATAAATTGGAGAGAAGGAAAATCTAGGCTTTGTCATGAAAAAGAATAAATAAGGATATAGGAAAACACCAGTACATCATGTAAATACAATTCAAAACAAAAAACTTTTTGACTGTAAGACCTTGAACCAGAAATCTAGAGTTATGGACTCATGTTGACACTTCCCACCTTTTTTTTCTTTTAATAAATACACCTACATTTCCTGTTTTAGATCACATCCACATGTTCTGTTAGAATCTCTTCTATCATTAAGACTGTCTCTTTGTGAGCTAATGATACTCATTTCATGGACCTTTTGTATCCCTTACTTAAGAAAAAAGGGAATCTAATAATTTTTAGTGTAAACATAAACTGACTCAATAATTTCTATTCAGCTCGATTGGAGAAAATTTCTTTCCATTTGTCATCGGAGAGACCACAATACTAGTTGTTTCTGCATTCTTTTCAATGTCAGATAAATTGGAGTTTCATGCTACTCTTCTGCTTTCCTTGAGTGTATAACCAAGTTGCAAAGTCCACGGAGAAATTTGGCGTGATTTGGAGTCTCTCCTTAAACAGGCTAAGACTGGAGTAACAGGGAGGGAGCAGGTCAAAATGAAAGAGGATTTGCAGAGTGGCACTCAGACACCTGCACACCTGCCTGCATTATACCTGGCTCTAGTGGAGAGTGTTATTAATCCTCCAGTTTAATGAGCACCAAGCTTTCGCACAAGATTTAAAATAAATCTCCTATCAGTGTCCCTTCACAGTGTTACTGCAATTGCATATGCTTCCATTAGACCTTGCAACTGGTAAAGAAAATGAGACATTTCAAGACTATCGAATACAGTGAAGCAGGGCAAGTTAGTTAATATGGATTTTTCCATAATTTTGGCAGAAAAGGAAACCATTTGTGTGTGTGTTTCATATTCTCCCTAGCTTTATGGATCTACCTAAAAAGGATATTGTCTTATTGCTTATTTAGTGTATGAGAATATTATCATAATTATTTTTTCTCCCATGTCACCAAATCTAAATTAGATTTTTTAATTATTCCTTCTCATCACTTTGCTCTGATCCTTTATAGAACTTAATGAATGTTTGATGGATAAATTAACACATTTCTGAGTCTTTATTCCAGCTTTTAAGAAGAAAAAATGAGACTATTCTAATGCAAGATTTCAAAATAGTTTGCTTTAAATACAAATTCAAAGCTAATATGAGTTTAATGAAATTGGAAAAATATCTTCTTCTAACATTTTGGTAAAATTGTAATGCATAACTAAACAAAATAGTTGTATGTGTGAAATGTTTAAAGTGAGAAATGGTGAAAGAGAACTCACACTGGCAACTGATTCAGGAATAGGCAATGCATTAAGTCAACAATATGACCTGATTTTAACTTCACACATTAGAGGCCTGAAGATACTAACTGGATGAAGCTTATGAAGCCTTGGAGAGCATTGAGTTCTTTTAGGAAACAGGGATTATGAAACCTCAGTCTGTGTTTCAGTATGGACTCCTGATCCATAGCCTTTGTTAATTAGTTAGTTAGTTTGTTTGTTTATAAATGTTTATTTATTTTTGAAAGAGAAAGAGAGAGAGGGAGCAGGGGAAGAGCAGAGAAAGAAGAGGACAGACAATCTAAAGCCAGCTTTGTGCTGACAGCAGAGACCCCCATGTGGGGCTCAAACTCATGAACTGTGAGATCAAGACCTGAGCTTAAGTCAGACACTCAACTGACTGAGCCATCCAGGAACGCCGTGGCCAATAGCCTTTCTTGCAAAAGCTGCAAACAAATTTTAAAGCGGTGAATTAAGCAATGGAAACAGTTATAATATTTATCCATATATTCTGGCCTTTAAATAGTAACACTAAATATCTGGGGTGTCTAACCTTGCTTATGTCCGATTTTCATGTTTATTTTTTCACTTGTTCACTTCACTGACCTTCTGTTCTTTACTAAGGATCTGGTGGGAAATAAATAGAAAATACAGATATCCTCCCAGGGAATATACTTAAATACAAGTAGAAACACTTTCTGAAACTGTTTTGCCAAAAGAACTTGCTTCATACATGAAGGGAAAAGACAGCGTTCATGCAATTGCAATCCATTCACAAGTGAAAAGTGTAATCCATAGATAAAATTATTGATTATCAAACATCTATTTTCTTTGAATTTTTATGAAATAATCTTGATTTGATATCACCTGGCAGAAATTTAGTGTCAAAAGGGAGAGTGAAGACCCTAGGGAGAGTAGCTCCTACATAGGACATATATGTGCTCAGAGAAGGTGATACTAGGTACTTGGACTCCTCAACTGTTGGATTGAGTCGAGTCTATAGAGAATGAAATGGAGAAGGAAAAAGCACTTTATTTTTTTGCCAATTGAGAAAAGAAAGTTCTTAATGATTAAAATTGCAAGTTAAGGGCAACTGGGTGGCTCAGTTGGTTAAGTATCCTACTTCTACTGAGGTCATGATCTCATGGTTCATGAGTTCAAAGTCCACAGTGGGCTCTGTGCTGATGGTTTGGAGCCTGCTTCAGATTACCTGTCTCCCCCTCTCTCTCTGCCCCTCCTCCACCTGCACTCTCTCTCTCTTTTTTCGAAACTAAATAAAACATTTAAAAAATAAAAATAAAACTGCAAATTAAAATTACATTTAATAATGATTCATCTTGTTTGGAAGCTAAAAGTTAAATAATATGAGGCAAGAACTGACAACCTTGCCTATTTTGAATAATGACAGACCAGGTGTGCTCCACTCTTGTGCCATAGCCACCACACCTGCATGGAGTGTCCTCTGCAACTACTGTCACCACACTAGCTAACTTTTCACATTAATATTCAATGTCAATACTGACACAGATATGCTGGCTTACCAGCTAGTTTCCTGACCACGTGAGCAGCATAGTTTAAAGGGAAGGAAACAATTGGGTATTTACCCAGAGAAAATGAAAACACTAATTCAAAAAGATACATGTACTCTATGTTTATTGCAGCGTTATTTACAAGAGCCAAGATATGGAAGCAACCCATGTCCACACACACACATATATACGATAGAATATTACTCAGCCATAAAAAGGAATGAGATCTTGCCGTTTGAAACAACATAGAGGGACCTAGAGAATATAATGCTAAGTGAGATAAGTTAATCAGAGAAAGACAAATACTGTATGATTTCACTTATATGTGGAGTCCAAAATGAAACAAACAAACAGAAGCAGAAACAGACCCATAAATGTAGAGAACAAACAAATGGTTGCCAGAGGACAGGGGGATGGACAAAATGGGTGAAGAGGAGTGGGCGATGCCGTCTCCTGGTTATGAAATGAATAAGCCACAGGAATAAAACGCACACCTTAGGGAATATAATCGATGGTATTGTAATAGTATTGTTTGGTGACAGTAACTACGCTTGCGGTAAGCATAGCATAACATAGAGTTGGGGATCACTATGTTGTATATTTGAAATTATGTGTCAACTATATTTCAATAAAAAATAAAAGTTAAAAAGTGAAAGGAGAGAAACAGCTACATGCTTTATTTTTATTTTTTTAATTCAAAAAAATGTTTTTACATTTTTTTTTGAGAGACAGCCAAGTAGGAGAGAGACAGAGAGAAAGGGAGAGAGAGTATACCAAGCAGGCTCTGCACTATCATCACGGAGCCCAATGAAGGGCTCCAACCCATGAACTCTGAGGTCATGACCTGAGCCAAAGTCTGATGCTTAACTGACCAAGTCACTTAGGCACCCCCCCTAAAAAGTTTTAAATTACACAGTTAACATAAGCCCAAGGCAAAATCAAATAATAAATGCATGTAAAGTAAAAAATGAAAGTTCTCTATCTTTCCATAATATTCTACCCCAATTAAAACCACCATTAAGAATTTGGTGAATGTTCTTTGAAATGTTTTTTTGTTTTTCTTTTTGTTTTGTTTTTTGTTTCTTTTTTTTTTTTTACCTAAAATGTACCTGTACACACACATTTATACAGAAGCTGTGAAAATAACATATACATCCATACATATATTTTAAAAGTTTAAATATACCATTGCCATCACTTTATGCCATATATATGTAACCTGAGAGTATTATATTGTATGGACATCATCAAACTACTGTTGGTCTAATAACATAGAGTAATTTTTGTTGTTGTTGTTGTTGTTCTTCTGTGTTTTTTGTTTTGTTTGTATTTTTGCTACTCCAAATTGCATAGCTGAAAAGTCCCAAGGATCAAGAAGTGGTTTTTCTCAGTAAAAAAGAGACATATTTTTCAGTTTTTGATGCGCTTTGCTAACTAGCCAGAAAACTTGAATAAATTATACTTCCACATAAGTATATGAGAATATCTCTATGTTCTCTCCCATGCTCAACACAGCTTTTTATATAAGACCTGAATTACTCTTATTTTATTTAATTTTTTTCCCAAAATGAACATTTCTGTGGCTTTTATTTAGGTAATAATAAAAAATTAAATTAAAAAATGGGGATGAGCTCACAATCATTATTTCAAAAAGTACAAAATTTATGCTGATTGATACACAGGGTAGCCAGTATTAAAATTTGGGGAACTATCTTTCTAGATATTCTCTTTTTCACTCACTCTTTCCCATTTTTTCTCTCCCCTCTCCTCACTTTAATTAAATGGGACCATACTAAATGTGCTGTACTATAAACTTCTTTGCTCAATCAATTCCTTCGTTCTACTAGTTGGTAAGATTGATTTAAGACTAGGGAATGATTTCTCAATAATCAATATGATGTTGATTATTTTAATTAAGCTTAATGCTTTTATAACAGTTTTATATGGTTATGAATGCAATTATCAGCGTAACTACTCCATAAAAACTCTCATATTAATTGCAATATTAGAACGCCTGACCAAAAGGGTTTAAGCTGTGCGGATGCATCAGCTCACATTATAAAGATGCTGAAGGTAAATGCAAGATGCCTCCTGGGCTGGTTAATCTAGAGGCTTCTGGATTGGCCTCTTTGAAAAGTCTCTGAGCTTGACCCTAGGGGTCTCAAACAGCTGTTCTGTCCCCACTTTGCCCTTCTACAGGGAATAGCACCTAACGGCCAGATGAAAAGCATGCTTTCACCTCCTTATTGCTGTTTTCATCAGGGAAGAAGTCCCTTCCCATAAGCCAGAGGGAGAGCTGCTCTTAGAGCTGGTGCCTGTGCCTTGGCTACAAGTGGCTGGTAAAGCAAAAGGCTGGCATTTTCAGTGTCTGCGGTGAGAAAGATTCCTTCAGCAAGGGGAAAGGGAGAGCAGAGGCTGGTGGTGATCAAGGTTCTGCCACAGTGCTGGGGCCTTTAATAACTGTAAGTGCTTATTGTCAGGATCACAAGATAGCCACATCTCTCTTCTTTGGTACACCATTTTATTAATAGGAATTTTTATCTTGATTTTTAATTCCTTGACACAAACTACATGAACGTGAGCATGTCCTTAATTCATTTAAGCTACTTGAGGTAATTCTCAGCATAGATGTGGTTGTAATTGTTATTCAATGTTAATTTGTTTTAGTGCTTTTGAACAAAAAGAAAAAGCGTAATATATGATAATAAATTTGAATTTATTATTAAAATTGCAAGCGCACTTCTTTTAAAACATCAACTGGTGATTTATTATTTCAACATGAGAGAATGTCGGTTCAAAAACTTGCGTTTATATAGACATAATTTAAAACCTCTGCAACCTTCAGTTTCAAGAGGGCCTTTTTTATTTGTCAATGTTTTTCATATATAGTTTCTATCATACAAACTACACCTATAAGTGAGATGGAGCCCTTTATCTTATGTTTAGTTTTTGGTTATTTCTTGGATATATATCCCACTTCCTAGAATGGAACACGGCAGCAACCCAGTAAATAACAAAGCAGTGATAGCTGACATTTATTGTATTCTTACTCCACACCAGGCATTCTGCTAAGAGCCTTGCATGTGCCCTGTCATTGGAACCTTATAACACCTAAAGTGGTAGGAGCTATTATTATCTCCATTTTCCTGATGAAGACACTGATTCTAAGAGATTGAGTGGTATGGTGATGCTCACCTGGCCATAAGTGATCAACCCAAATTATCCTATACTGAACAATCCAGATTGAGACTCTATGACCTTATCCACCACCTATGCCTCTTAGGGTTTTAGTGCAAGACTGACTGATTAGCCACAACCTCCAAAATACAAATCTGTGAATCATCACATTAGATCCCAGCTTGTGGACAATGTTATAAATGTTTAAAACTTCACATTGGACATGGTTCAAGGGCAATTTACATCATATGGGTCATAGTTAATGTGTAAATGATACTGATGGTATGAAATTGGAAATATAATTACTTATTAGACAACCTCGCTTGCCAGAATTAAGAGAATTCCCAGAGAGATGGCTTCAAATGAACAGGATTTGTGATTTTTGCCTGAACTTTGGGAGTAGCTATCTTTTCTATCCTCTCTTTTGTGTTATCAATAATGCTCTGCTCACTGGGCACTCCACTGTGACCTTTGTCCTGATCAGAAACATGACTTCTTTTGATCATTGTTGTATATATTTGGGGACCGTGATATTGTACTATTCTTAAAAGCAGAGAGCTGCAATTCAGCTTGACTTTTAACATAAATATCCCTGTAAACTAACCTAAAACATAACATTATCCAGCAAACAATAGAATTTCCTCCCGTCCCCAAAGCAGTTCTCTCAAAAGTGTGTATAAATGGGAGTTTTTCACCAAGCAGCTTGAGAACACTGCTGAGGCCTTTTTATAAAGCCTTCTTTGAACTAACAGAGAGTTCACAACTGTTTGTGACTCATTGTTGGGAACTGGACAAGCACACCCCGTGCCCACTGAAGACCACAGACCCAGTGGAAGAGGGGAGAGTGCTCCAGGTGACGCTTGCACCATCAACAACTATTGCCCTTCACAGAGCAATACAAGTAGAAAGGGTCATTTGAGCCCAAGGGAAACCCAAACTCAGAGATGATGCCAAAAACAGAGCAATGGCTCCCTACCCACAACCTCTGGGGAGACACAAGTCAGAAGTGTCCCCCACAGACATGACTCAACCCAGTGAAAGGGTTAGCCCTGGACCGTTTTCACGGCAAACATCACAGAGGGGAGCCTTTCCCGTTACTGTAATCTGGCATGCAGATAAAGGGGTAAGTTTAGGAATAAGTTACCTATTACTGGTTTGGGTTTTATTTTATTTACTTTTATTTTCAATATTTAAAAATTTGAATCTATAAAATTAATAACCTTATCCAGTGTCCATTAAGGAAATAATACTCATGAATCTCAAAGTGAACAATTAGCAAAGTAAATTATAATGTGATTTCAATAATAAATCAAAATATGCTCACATACATACAAGTATGTATATACATATAATATAGAATTATAAAACTTTATTTTTTGGTGCTGTAGATCCATTTTATACAACCCCAAAGCTCTTATTCATGTAGTACTTATACTCTTCACTATTATTAAGATACCATTATAGACTGAATTGTATCCACTTCCAGAACCACTTCATGTACTGAAGCTTTAACCTCCAATGTAACTATTTGGAGACAGAGCCTTTATTTTTATTTTTTAAAATGTTTTTATTTATTTTTTGAGAGAGAGACACACACACCGCATGAGCAGGGGAGGGTCAGAGAGAGATGGAGACACAGAATCCAAAGACAGGCTCCAGGCTCTGAGCTAGCTGTTAGCACAGAGCCTGACGCAGGCTCCAACCCATGAACCTCGAGATCATGACCTGAGCTAAAGTTGGATGATTAACCGACTGAGCCACTCAGGTGTCCCTAAGACCAAGCCTTTAAAGGAGTAACTAAGGTAAATGAGGCAGTGAGGGTGGGGTCCGACTCCAATATGACTGGTGTTCCTATGAAAAGAGGAAGAGACACTGGGATGTATGCACACAGAGCAGAGACCATGCGAGGACACAGTGAGAGGCCGTGATCTACGTGCCAAGGAACGAGGCCTCAGGAGAAACCAGCCCTGTTGCCAGCTTCACCTCAGACTTACAGCCGCCCAACTGTGAGAAATAAATGTCTGTTGTTTAACCCACCCAGGCTATGGTATTTTGTTACACAGTCTTAGCAAACTAATACAGGTATCATTACTTCTATCCACTACAGGTTTTACTTTAAATTAGAAGTTATATTCTTTACATTTTACATATGAGTGCTTTTTTCAAAGTTTATTTATTTTGAGAGAGAGACAAAGCAGGGAAGGAACAGAGAGAGAGAGAGGGAGAGAAAGAATCCCAAGCAGGCTCCATGCTCTCGGTGCAGAGCCTGACATGAAGCTGGAACCCATGAACTGCAAGATCATGACCTGAGCTGAAGTCATGAGTTGGGTGCTTAACCAACTGAGCCACCCAGGCACCCCATTACTTATGAGTTCTTAAAGAGAAAACAGCAATATCATTTTAGGGTATAACATGAAGAGAATCTTGAATGTCATCTACTTCAATAATATTTTTTTTACATATGAGTTAACTATGGTTCAGAGAGATTCGGTGATGTACCCAAGGTCACACAGCTACTTAGTGGCAAAGCTGGAAGCAGACCACGCATGTCCTAATTCAGAAATAAACCAGGTTGCTTACTGTTTTGTAGACTCACATAATTTTCAGTGATAAGAAAAGGGATATCATTTCATAATAGCTCACTTACTACAGTATTTTGTGGCCATTTCTAATCATGGTTTCTCCAGGGACACATAGAACAGCTAATGGTTCCTGAAATGCATGTGATGTTTCTTTTCTTTTAAAAAGTTTTGTGATTATTTCATAAGTTATGGTTTCTTTACAAAAACCCTAGTGCCAATCTTTTTTAATCCTTCAAAAGTAGTAATCTCTTAGAAGTGATTTGATTTAATTTAAACTGTCACTTCCAAGTGGAGGTTTTTTTTTTCAACAAACTACTTGTCATTAAATAGGGATTTTTTAAATGTTTATTTATTTATGAGAGAAAGAGAGAGAGAGAGAGAGAGAGAGAGAGAGGTAGACAGAGGATCTGAAGAGGGCTCTGGGCTGACAGCAGAGAGCCTGACGAGAGGTTCAAAGTCACAAACTGTGAGATCATGACCTAAGTGAAAGTCAGACACTTAACCGACTGAGCCACCCAGGTGCCCCCAAATAGGTTGTTGATACTATGTCATCAAATGATAACGTAGAATATAATTAGTCCTTGCAAAATTTTCTGGCTTTAAATAATAAAAATACACATGTTAGATATGCTTACCAAAAAAGATGATGTATCAATGCATGAAAATCACTGCATCTTTATAAATATTTTCTTAGCAAGCAGAAAAGTCCATTAATCTAGAACCAATTGCAAAGAAACAGTCTTCATCCATGGGGCCATTGGGGTAGCATCCTAAATGTATTTTAGGACTTAAAGAAATGAAAAATGGTCAGTTTTATTCCTATTAGCTTGCCTTATTTTCTTAAACTACTCATATCCTTTATTATACTCATCGATCAAGGCTTGCCTACAGTTACAAAGTGGAAATAAAGAAGCACTGAAGCAAATGGGGAGAAAATAGTAAACTGTGCCTCCCCTTTATCATTTTATCTGAGGCTGTAAGTATGAAGGAGTTATGGATCTCTGAAAATAACCCTTCTTCAATTCACATGTAGCTCCTGGGGAAAATCTGTAAAGGAGTAGTGATCTGATTCATACCCCTGAATAAAAAAGGACAATCTTTGTGAAATAGTCAATTGATCAATTTCATATATTTGTGCATGAGAGCTGAGCATAATGCTGGAAATAAATCCACTGCTGGGGCACTAACACCCATAAGTCAGTCTGGCTCACTTTATTGCGTATAACTCGTTTGGTGCCCTTGTGGAATCTGTCACCTGTCATATTTTTACCTAAACCATTAACCATACTGGTAGATAACAATTACATCCCATAAAACAACTTGTGCAACCTAGATGAAGTGCTAAAACTCTATGCCATTCTCATATAGCAGACAGATATATATATATATTATATATGTATATATAAGAATATGTACACAACACGACCTGCTTTCCCTCAGTACCCACCTATGTGGATCACTTGGTGTATGCACTGGTCCTCTTTCTGCTAAAAAGGTTCCATGTGTAAGAGGTGCTCTCTGTGGTAGTTCAGAGCTTGCAGGTCATCTCTGTGATCATTCTTTGTCAAACCTTTGTGGTAGACTGTTAGAGATTTGAGATTTCTGAACTATATACAATGACTCCAAAACCATATCTGAGTTAATCTGAGAGTCAGTCTCATCTAACTTTCCCATTCACTGTTCTTTGGATGCCTGGAAAAAAGACAAGCTCACGTTCTTTTTAAAAACCTTGAATTTACGGTTCTTTCTACTGGAACCATCTGTCTTGTTCAGGGTTCTGCCCAATGTCACTTCTGTGAGAGAACTTTGCTGGCCAGCATACTATAGCAGTTCCTTCTTACCTACATTTATATTTTAATTTTATTTGCCTTAACAGTACATACCACTATATCAACTTACCTTAGTCATTTTTTAAATTACTTTTTATTCTATCCCCCAATTATATCCATTCTAAGAGAACAGAATCTTGGCTTATCTATTTGTTGCTATGTCTACAAGTTTGTGAGCATTGTCAGAGACATATTAGATATTCAATAATGTGATGCAAAGAATTTGTGTAATGTATTGAAATAGTTAATGACAAATACTTTGGAAACTGTCTAGACTCTCCTATCCTGATAAAACTCAGAAAACTGCCTAAATATTCTTATATGTGTCCTCTTGAAATAGCTATTGTATGCACATGACTTGTTTTTAAAGCGTTGCTAAAAATGCTAATAACATTCTCTGGTTTTCTATTGTCAAAAGTCAGAAGCACATTTTCTGAGTTTTGGAGGATGTTGGGGTTTCTTGTTTTGTCTTTTAGAGTTACTTATGTCCATTTCTATTTCTAGGACACGGGCTGAAAAGTTCCAAAATCATTTTTATTTTAAAGCAATTTATTTTATAATGAATATGAAGATATTTAATTAAAGAAAACACAGAAAACTGTGCAACAGGAGGACCTGAGTGGCTCAGTCACTTTAGCATCTCTTGATTTTGGCTCAGGTCATGACCTCACAGTTCATGGGTTTGAAGCCTGTGTTGGGCTCTGCATGACAGCACGGAGCCCGCTTGGGATTCTGTTTTTTCCCCTCTCTCTCTGCCCTCCCCTGCTCTCTCTGTCTCCCAAAATAAATAAATGAACTTAAATAATGTGCAATAAAGAGTGAAAGTAATAGTAATATATATTGGATCTATCCAAAAACAACTCTTGTGTATTTTTATAGATTTGACATTTATTTCTGCATATGTATAAATACTTTTTAATAAAAGCAAAAACAAATTCAGAAACAAACGTTTTGTCTCCTGACCTCCCAAGTCCTAGTTGAGAAGTAAAGTGGAATTTCTTTCTCCAGTCATCAAGAGTTACAGGGGCGCCTGTGTGGCTCAGTCAGTTAAGTGTTTGACTACAGCTCGGGTCAGGATCTCACACTTTGTGAGTTTGAGCCCTGCATTGGGCTCTGTGCTGACAGTTCAGAGCCTGGAGCCTGCTTCAGATTCTGTGTCTCTCTCTTTCTCTGCCCTTCCCCCACTCACACTCTGTGTCTCAAAAATAAATTTTAAAATATTAAAGAGTTACAAAATTACCCCCGCAGGCAGGGGACGCATAAGAAGCATGGAGCAGACAGGGAGATTTTGTTTTGGTAACTTCGGGGGTTCCCACGGAGTTCTGTCTGCCTTATCCGTTCTGGGGAGAAAAGTTTCCTATAACAGATTCCATAAAATAAAACAGTAATGTGAGGGACTGGCTATGTGCCTTAGAAAGAAAACTGAGTCCTCTTCTTTTATTGTTCTAAATAGTGCATGTTAGCTAAAGACAGCCAAGTACTCTAGAACTGGGCTCATCTGCCTAAGCAACTTGTTAGTCTATAGATGATATAACTAACAGTTAATAACACACTGATATTTAACACCGAGCTTTCACCTGAAGTCAAATTACTGCTCTATAACTGTGCTGAGTTATCCTGCTTTTAACTTTTGGCCTCTCAGGTTTGTGCCTGTAGGGCTCCTGGTAAGAAAGTGATGTAACCTTCAGATTGGTCAATTGAGAAGCATTTAATATAAGGATTCTTTAAAAAGATGGGGGTAAGGGTTCAAGAAAACTCTTAAGGCATGGGCTGGTAAGAGGAGCTGTCCACACTAGACCTGAAACAGAATCACCTGTATGAAGGTTTCCCAAAAAAACTGTGGACCTGGTTCACTTCTAACATTTGTGCAGCCCTGAGCAAGAGTAAAAATTGTGGCCTACATATCACGCACGTAAATATTTAAATTATAAATCAGGTTAACTGAAAGAGAAATATTAAGTATCTGTCCTCAATGGCTATATCTTTATAATTACATGGAAGGTCATATTTGTGTTAAGTATTCTCAGACTCCATGAAATTTTGCACTGACACATTGCAGTCTGAGAGGGCAAGCTGCCACCACTGGCCCACAGCTTCCTCCTCCTCATACCCCTCCTTTTCACACCGAAAGATATTTTTAATCACATTTAAGGTCACTCCAGTCCATTATTACCAAACTCTGTCTCTGTCTTGATCTCCATCCCCCAAAGAGCCGTACAGTTCATTTCATATCCATTTCACCAGGAAATGCTGGACTTTTGTGTATCAAGACTTGGTTCAGATCATAGAGGCTGGGCTCTGGGTGCGCATATCCCCTTGGCTTGCACATGCCTTGTTCTGTGGAAAGTGGCAAGGCCAGACAAGGGCTAAAACAAGATCCTCTTCTCCTCCCCATATTGCCATGGCCCAGCTATCCCTGCTTTTTGAAATTTCAAGTTATGCCACTCTGCTTTTACCAAACCTACATTAGTTCCTATTTTGGTTGACTGAAAGAAATCTGAAGAAGATTTCTGCATTAAAAAAAAAAAAGGCAAAGTGAAAGTAGCACCCTAGCAAGCTAGAGGCAGTGCACAGCCCAAGAAGCAAGAGTGGCGTCGCGGGGTCCCATTCCCGGTTACTGTTCACAGTGTCTCCGTGTCAAGCTTCCCAAGCTTTGAACTGCATCTGTAAGCATCTGTGCTTTATCTCAGTTTATTTTGTGCAACTGTTAGCAAGATGTGTCCTAAAGTATTGGAAAAGTCTAAGAAAGCTATTTTTGGGGGCTGGGAACACTAAAAGGTTTGTTTTGGGTTTTTTTCCCCTTTAAATTAATGGTAATTGCTTCTTTGCCCTAGGTCAATTTGGCTTACCAAAAGTTTCCCAAGGAATGTTTTACACTTGCATAGCAGGGGAAACATATATTATTGTGGATTTCAATAAAGAGCCACCTTCGTCATACATCAACAAAGGATGTAGAGAATGATGTTCCTTTCTCTCTTTCCTCCTTCCTGCCTCTCCTCCCCTGTATCACTGCCCCCATCCCTGTTGGCCCAATCACTGGAAAGCCAGAGGCAAAAGGGCCCCCTGAGAACATGTGTCTGAATGGTCACACACACCTCCACATAGCAGGTAGAGAAGAGAGAAGTCAAACTTTCAGGGTCAAACTGAATATTTCCAGACCAGGTAATAAGTAATTGAGAGGACAGTCTGATGACCTAAAGAAGAAATAATTTTAACAGACTGACCTTTGTTTTGGAGGCTCTGCCAATCCCTACATATATACACTTCTATGAAGAGCATCCTTGTAAATAAAATGTTCTACTTAAGATTACTTTTAAGGATCTATTCATAAAAGATTTTCTTACCTAGAGTGCCATAACAGCCTCCTGTCTGGTCCCCTGAGCTCTGCTCCTGGCCCTTTCAAATCTTCTCTCCACTCCACACAATGGCCAGAATGATCTTCAAACTTAAATTAGATTACATCACTCGTGTTTTCAAAGTGCTTCCATGGCTTCCATTAGCACTTAAGGTAAAATATAAATCCTTGCCTGTGGCCAGCAAAGTGCTGTGTAATCTGGCTTTCCTCTTCTCACCCCAGGCTCCAAATTCACCTCGTGTCCCTCTTCTTATGACTTGCTTCTTTCTGACCATACATAACATTGTTTTCAAGGTTTCTAAAACACCCAGTCTGTTGAGCACATCTGATGTCAGTCTTGTGATGAGAATGCAATATTCATCCCCTCTTCTCTAATTCTTTTAAATTTTAGTCAATGAGAATAAATATGTTCCCCCATATGAGGATTTAGACAGGTCTTGAATTTTTCTTGTCACTCTCAGATATTAATTTTTTTCTTGTTGTTTTTAGGAGTGGAAACAATCTTATTCCAGTAGTTAAAATGCCCTGTCCCATATATCAGTCAGGGTTTCACCAGAGAAACAGAAACAGAATCCGTAGGATATATTTATATGTAGCCTATATATATATAGTCTACAGGGTAGGCCATCAGAAAGAGCAGGCTGGAATCTCTCAGATAGGAGTTGACTCTCCCATCATGGCAAAGCTAATTGCTCAGGAAAACCTCAGCTCTGCTCTTGAGCTCTTTCAACTGATTGGCTCAGATCCACCCAGATTATTGAGTATCTTTACTTAAAGTCAGCAAATTGTACATGTTAATTACATCTGCAAAATACCTTCCCAGAAACATCTAGATTAGTATCCTATTGAATAACTGAGGGCTGTACTCTAGCCAAGTTGAGACATAAACCTGACCATCACATCATATAAGAGCCAAAACTCCAAACTTTGGTCAATCTTCTCCTCTTTCAAGTTGGACCCTGACCATGTAAGCTCTCTCTTTTGATATAACTACTCTTCTTCTCTCCCTGTCCACCTCTTCTCACACTCCCTTTCTCTGTGGCTTTCAACTTCATTCATCAAAATGTGAGGGTTTCTTGTACAGTGAATATTTTGTAAAACTTCTTTAGCTGTTCTGAAATTAAATTCATAGATGATGTAACTTACCTCTCTACATAATCGAAAAAAATAGAATATCTGAATTTTAATATAAAAGCAAAATAATAGAAAATGTATGTGTATTAAACAAGACATAATGAAATATGTCAATGCTTGGGCCTAGCCTCACTAGAATCTATAATGAGGAAATCATGGGTTTGGGGATCTGTGAGTATCATGGTGAATGTGACAGCTCCAAATACAGAATGATGTCAAGAATGTTATACAGGTGGATCATTAGATATCATGAGTAGCACTGAGGTAGTGGGGATGAATCTGTTTCAAACTCACTAGAGTACCTTCATTTCTATTAATCACTAGCATACTAATGCCTCAATTGGAACCGACACAGAGTTATTCTTGTTTCTGCCTTTTCCCGCACATTTGTAATGTATCTTTCAAGAAGTTCCCCCAAATATAGTATAACAGAATAGCATATTCATAATGGCACATGGTCAGATTAAATACATGTAAGTATGTGAATAGATCTCATACTTGGGACCAAAATAGAGCCAATGTGACTGGAACAGAGAAGCATACAGGGCATGAAGCAAGATGGGCCAGAGGCAGAGGGAGGGCTTGCTTACATAGAATCATTCAGCCATATCAAGGTGTTTTGTTCATCCAAAAAAGTTCAAAAGAGCCTTTGAAGTGTTTTTAGTAAGTACATGACATGAAGAGATTTACATTTCAACAATCTATTTCTGCTTGTATATGGATAACAGACTGTGAGGAGTTGTACCTTGAGGAGTGAGCTGCTTTTTGGTGTCATTGAAATGAGAAGTGATACTCTAGACTAAGGTGGGAGTGACAGACGTGGAGAAAAGTGGACAGATACTTTCAGTAAGTGATACCTTAAAGATGAAAGAGACAAAACTTGGCAATATATTGGATTTGGGGCACAAGAAGGGGAGCCAAAATGATTTCTAGGTTTCGAGCTTGAACAACTGGAGGGATGGTAGTGACATTCAGTGAGAAAGGAAACATTGGGGTGTGCCCAGATGTTGTAAAAGTGGGGTAGGAGATCGTAAATTAAGGTTTATATTTTAAGGTGTGGATACGAAGTACTTTTTATATAGACATATTGAAAAGTCAAAGCGGTGAAATAATTCTAAAATGTATGTGTATAGGAGAGAAATTGCAAATGAGGTTGCCTTGGGACAGAGTATAGATTGAGAAGAGAGGAGGGCCCTACTGAGTATTGTGAAACACCAGTGTTAAATGGCTAAGTAGAAACAATGTCCCAAAGGAGAAATAAAATGCACAACAAGAGAGCTACAAGGAATATAAGAAACATGCAATGCCATGGGAACCAGAGAGAAGAGAATGTTATTGGAGGTAGTAAGAAGCATGGGATTGGAGAGCCTCAATTCTAAACAATGCTTTGTGAGATTGGCTCTGAGTGGAATCACAGACAAGTTGGAACTGGTGGGAATGTATGGTTAAGCTGGGACTTTTTTTTTTAATGGGGGGAAAAATCTGAAAGAGAGAAGTAAAACACCAAGAGGGAAAATGTTCAGTGCCTCAGTTCCCTCCTAAGAAAGTGAGAGGAGAATTAGCTTTATATACTAGGAAGAGACTGTTTTGTAGCAATAAACAGTAAGCAATAGAAGACAAGTGCCATCATATAGGCTTGCGTTACCGAGAAGATAATAATTTAATGTGATGACTTCTATGTGTTTTTTATTTGGACTAAAATATGTATTGAGTGTGAAGTGGTAGAAAGGAGAAGAAAAATCTGAGATGAAAGGAGAAGGTTTGAAATGCAGTAGGACAAGGCGGTGAGTTTAAAGGCCTATTTGAGTTTTGGGATCCTACATGTGCAGGGGACCAATACACATAGATCTCCCCCTAGTAGCACTCAAAGCTCAGGAGCAGGCGGGGTGGGGCGGTGAGGAGGAGTTCTGAGAGATCTGCCTTGCAACTAGAAGACACAGGCACAGGGAGTTAAGGAATTGGCCAAAGGTACATTGAAGTAATGCACATGAGATATAAGCATGATAATTAGGAAGGTGAATAAACAAAGGACAGAAGAAGGGAGAAGTTAACATCAACTTGATCTTAATGAGGTCACAGAGGGGTCAGTGACGGACGTTGAACACATCAACTGGGAGGGGAAGAAGTTGTAGAGGGAGCTTGAGAAAACCCATCTTTGAGAGGTCCCTTGACTCCCTAATCCAAATTGGTACCTCGCAAATGTTATGCTCTCATAGTGTTTTATAATTTCAATTAATTTTTAAAAATTTTAATTCCACTATAGTTAATATGCAGT
The DNA here is from genome assembly GCF_006229205.1 of Suricata suricatta. Classification (NCBI taxonomy): domain Eukaryota; kingdom Metazoa; phylum Chordata; class Mammalia; order Carnivora; family Herpestidae; genus Suricata; species Suricata suricatta. The sequence goes on from NC_043706.1 coordinate 78,923,267, forward strand.
GCTATATTAATTTTAGGTGTACAATATAGTGGTCAGCAGTTCCATATATTACAGAGTGCACGTCATGATAAGTGTCCTCTTAATCCCCGTCACCTATTTCATCCAAAACACCCACTTCCTCCCCTCTGGTAACCATGTAACCATCTCTTTGTTCTGTATAGTTAAGAGTCTGGGTGGGGTTTTTTTGTTGTTTTGTTTTGTTTCGTTTTGTCTTTTTATTTTCCCTTTGTTCATTGTTTTGTTTCTTAAATTCCACATAAAAATAAAATCATACCCCATTTTTCTTTATTCACTCAGTGGATGGACGCTTGGGCTCCTTCCATAATTTGGCTATTGTACATAATGGTGCAATAAACATACCGATGCATATTTCACTTCAAATTAGTGTTTTCATATTCTTAGGGTGAATACTCAGTAGTGCAATTACTAGATCATATTATAGTTCTATTTTTAATTTTTTGAGGAACTTTCATGCTGTCTTCCACAGTGGCTGCACACATTCCCACTAACAGCATACACGGGTTCCTTTTTCTCTATGCCCTTGACAACACTTGTTTCTTGAATTTTTTTTTTTTGGTTTGGTTTTGGTTTTGTTTTGTTTTGTTTTGATTTTTGAGAGGCAGAGAGAGACAGCATGAGCAGGGAAGGGTCAGAGAGAGAGGGAGACACAGAATGTGAAGCAGGCCCCAGGCTCTGAGCTGGCTGGCAGCACAGAGCTTGACGCGGGGCTTGAACCCACGAACCATGAGATTATGACCTGAGCTGAAGTCAGACACGTAACCAACTGAGGCACCCAGGAGCCCCTGTTTCTTGAATTTTGTATTCTAGACTTTCTGACAGCTGTGAGGTGATATCTCATTGTGGTTTTGATCTGAATATCCCTGATGTATCTGTATGTCTTCTTTGGAGAAATGACTGTTCATGTCTTCTGTCCATTTTTAATTGGATTACTTATTTTCTGGGTGTTGAGTTGTGTATATTCTGGATACTAACCCTTTATCAGATACATCATTTGCAAATACCTTCTCACATTGATAGGTTGTCTTTTAGTTTTGTTGGTTGTCTCCTGTGCTGTGCAGAGCTTTTTATTTTGATGTAGTCCCAATAGTTTATTTTTGCTTTTGTTTCCCTTGTGTCAGAAACGTATCTAGAAAGATGTTACGGCTCATGTCAGAGAAATGACTGCCTGTGCTCTCTTTGCAGCTATTATGGCTTCAGTTCTCACACTTAGGTCCATAATCCACTTTGAGTTTATTTTCGTGTATGGAATAAGGAAGTGGTCTAGTTTCAGTCTTTTGCATGTAGCCATCCAGGTTTCTCCTCACCATTTGTTGAAGAGGCTGCCTTTCCCCCATTGTATATTTTCGGCTCCTTTGTTAAAGATTCATTGAGCATATATGTGTGGGTGTATTTCTGGCTTTCTATTCTGCTTCCTTGATCTGTTTTTGTGCCAGCACCATGCTGCTTCAGCTACGGTAACTTTGCAGTATAACTTGAAGTCTGGAGTTGCAATACCTCCAGTTTTGTTTCCTTAACAAGATTGCGTTGGCTATTCAGGGTCTTTTTTGTTTCCATACAAATTTTAGAGCTGTTTGTTCCAGTTCCCTGAAAAATGCTGTTGACATTTTGATAGAGATTGAATTAAATCTGTAGATTGCTTTGGGTAGTACGAACATTTTAACAATATTTGTTCTTCTAATCCATCTATGCTTTCATAAAGTTTTTCCTTCATTGCCTCTTATCAGTGTTCGCAGCATTGCGTGTTTATTCTTTAAGTTCTGCCATTCTTACTAGACCAAAAGATCCATCAAAGTGGAAATAATATATTTTTAATTGTAATTTTTAATTGCTCTCCCTTGAATATTGAACTCAGTGCCAAACACATAGTAAATGTTCAATAAACACTGCCGAGTAACTAAATAGATTCTTTAATGAACTACAAATGTTGGGTCTCTGAGTTAAATAGGGAGACCCTATTTGTAAAAGTTTTAAAAATGTTTATTTATTTTTGAGAGAGACAGAGCAGAGCATAAGCAGGGGAGGGGCAGAGAGAGAGGGAGACACAGAATCTGAAGCCGGCTCCAGGCTCTGAGCTCTCAGCACGGAGCCTGATGTGGGGCTCGCACTCACCAACCACTAGATCATGACCTGAACCTAAGCTGGAGGCTTAACTGACTGAGCCAACCGGGGGCCCCAGAGTGCTTTTATTTTTTAAAGTCATTTAAAACATCTTAAAATCCCAAACTAAAATCTTTGCTCCACTTTACCTTTCTGTGACTCATATGTCTACAGCCAACTTCTGCACACTGCCAGCAACTCCTGGGTGGCTCAAGTCAGTTGAGCATCTGCCTCTTGATTTTGGCTCTGGTCATGATCCCATGGTTCCTGGGATCCAGCCCCATGTCCAAGCCTGCTGGGACTGTCTCTCTCTGTCTCTCACAGTAAATAAATAAGTAATAAATAAACATTGACAAAGAAAAGATACTTCGTTCTGAATTTTCAAACATATAGGCATAAGTATCTTCTGCAAAGACGGTGAGTATGCCTGTAAGTGAAAGTGTGGTGATTATGCTGATTTCACTCATGATGGCTCAGATGGAAAGTATCCGAGAGCTCCAGCTTCTGATAGTCTTGATTCACAGTCCCTGTGGCCAAAGAGAAGTCTCTAAATCTGTAGTTTCTGGGTGGCTCTCAGGACTTGATGTCAATTCAGATAGACACTGTGCCCATGTCCCTTATATGGAACATGCTTCTCTGAGAACATTCATAGTGGTATTTGTCTTTCTCTGTGACTTTTTTTAACCTTAAAAATATGCTGCTCTGGGAAGAAAAACATTTTCTCAAAAATATAACATCTGGATTTTAACTACATGCCTCTTTCTTATTTCTGTCTGCAATCATTCTCACAGAAATGACTGAGCATTCTGCCAAGTTTTATTTTCATGCTTTTTAACTACCTAAAGAATGGATTTTATTTGGTCCATTTTCTGAATGGAGATATCACAATTTAACGGAGTCATTAAAAATTTGATCTAATTTTGTAAAACAGGTAACCATGCAAGACTAAAACAAATAAAACATTTCTTAGGTAATAAACTACTTAATGTGAGTAAAGGGAATTTTGGTACTTCTAAAAAAATCAAAGCTCTGTATAACACTGGGGCTGTCTTTTTGTATCATGCAGCTGTGTGGGCACTCATGTGGGTGCTCAATAAATACTAAGTGAGCATAATAATAATATCACTCCAATCAAATAGTCAAAAGAAAAACATCAATGCAAATATAGAGTGCTTGATGCTATGGTTTAGACAGAAGTCTGTGATATGCATAACAACAGAAATGGAAACATCTGCTGGGATCTGCTTCACAATACAGGAGACAACAAGATAATAAAGCCATTGTTTTTGTGTGAGATTAATCCCGTATTTGGCTTCCTTTCAGCTAGTAAAGGGATTAAGGTGGCAAATATTAGCTGACTATGGGAATATTCAATAAGTAGAATTGTATTTTTGTTTTCAGTCCATAAGAGCAATATGCCATATTTATTGATGCTGAAGGAAGGCAAGGCGTTCATGCAACCATGCCTATCAGCTTAGTGGATATTTATGTGACTGTTTTTTCTGAGTCTGTAGTTTTTCATTTTATTTTTTGAATCTTATAAATTGCCATATCCCTCCCTTCTACTCTCTGATGGTGAGAGAGTTTTACCATTCAGCAATATCTTTCTCCAAAACTATAGGAGGGAAAGAAAAAAAAAAGTTTAATATCTAAGAAAAATCTGAACATTGGGCTAAGGTGGAGATCGCAGATTATAATTAAGACATAGATTTTCATTTTGATTTTACTAAATGAAGTGTAGTTCAGTTTATACTTTAACTTAAAGTGTAGTATCTTGCACTTATCTGCTATTAGGTTCTGTGACAATGTCAGTGCAATTGAAAGGAGAAAAAGGCAGACAGCACCTACTGCAATAACTCCATATATATAGGTAGTCGACATTTTCTCTTCTAAGCTCGAAGACCCTATGTCTTTGATGGTATTATAAGAAAAGCAGTCCAAGATTCATATGCCTGGTTGTTGTGTTTGTATATGGTATATGTGTTTTCTAGTTTATTAGTTTTTGTTTGTTTGTTTGTTTGTTTGTTGGGTTTTTTTTTTTTAACCATGCCTTCTAGTCATTCAGTGTTTTGATCTGTGTTTCCATCTGGACTTCCTAACATAACGATTCAGGCATCTAATCCATCCAGTTTATTATCTATTGAAATACCTACTGCCTGAAGTGAATTTATTTTGGCAGCGATGATTTCTGATAGAGATGTATTTTGTTGTCTTTGTGAAAGACAGGTGAATCTGAAGAGTCCAAACTCACTCCCTGATGACAATCCTTTGGCCTTATCTTATGGCAGACCTGGAAAAAAAAAGGGGGGGGGGAACCTCTATGTACACATTTGTTTTTATTTGCCATTATAAACTTGTTTTGTACAGGAGTCAGAACTCTCAGAGGCTGAAAACAAAGAATAGTTACCTCTGTAAGGAAATAAGATTATTAGAGAACAGTTGAAGCAGATTTCTAAGCACCATCTAGGAACGTTCTCCTCTGTTTCTTTCTAACTCTCAGTGCTGAGTTCTTTTTAACCTTTAAAATGTAATTTGTGAAAGATTGTGTCTGGATCAAGCTTCTCAGAAACGGTACTTCTGAAGCGTTTGCATGTTTTGTACGTTGACGATTTACTTTCTGTCACGTCTACCTGACACTGAAACGGGGAAAGCACGAGGAGGAGATAGTATAAAAGAAGCAAATGAAAGGTCAAAACATCAAAATTTATTTCGATCTTCATGTTGCACCTTAACTTTCATTTTTGCCTTTTCAAGTTACATTGTAAAACAAATCGGCAGTATTATTCAATCTAAATCCCGTTTTGCATGCACTTTAAAATAGATTTGCTAATGGATGCTTCTACTCAGCACTGTGTAAGTTCTTTTTTCTTTTTTCTTTTTTCCTTTCTTCCTTTTCCTTTCTTTCTTTCTCTTTTCTTTTTCTTTTCTTTTTTTTTTTCCTGAACGTCTCCCAAGCTTTGTTGTGTTGTGGTTAGGCATTGCTTCAGAATGGCAGTAGGTCAGAAAGAGCATGCCTGATACTGTTTTGGTCTGCACATGCTGTAACTTTGGGGCATAAACCATGCAATGTCATTTGGAAAGAGAAGGATAAACATTCTTTCTTTAATAAGATAATCCATAAATGATATGAGTGTCCAATGATTAAAATTATTCATTCTGAATAGATACTATAGAATAGATAATTATTAGTTCTGAATTATTATGTTATTCAATCTAGACATGAGGAAGCTAATCTACATATTCCTTTGGTGAATAAGTGAACAGCACTAAGTGGCCATACAAATTCCTTCTTAAAAAGTTGTTACTTTAAAAAATCATTTGTGATTCATATTATTGATATATTTCACATTGCCCCATTTTTCCTGCGTATGTGTTGAAGAGAATTGTGTTTTGTTATAGTAGAGGTCACATCTTTACTACTACGCTTGTCCCTTTTAAAAGAATTTATCTCATGACCTTCACATTCAAAACTCTTTTTTCCCCTAAACTTGCACTGCCCCATTGTAGTCAGTATGTTACATATGAGACCATGTATTGGAAAAAAAAAGTTTGTCTGTAATTACATCTATTTAGATAGTGTCTGTGATGTACTTCTGATCATTCATTCATTCATTAATCTATTACACATTTAAATTTTGTTCTGGAACCCCCACAAATAACACAGCTCTCCAGGGTATTTGCCAGTTCATATAGAAGAGACAGATCAAAAAATGATACAATGAAACAGAATATGAAAAAGAATGAGGTTGTTACTAAATTGTAAGACTTTCCATGTGTCTATACCCATTGTAGGTGAGGGGAGGATGGGTGAGGAATAATAAATAATGGGCCAGGGCCAGATGAGGAGAACCTTACCTATAAAAGGAGATGTATAGATTTTATCTTATAGAAGACTGGTTTTCAGAGTGTGGTGCATGGTCTCCAGAAAGAGCACAAGTGGATACATGAATATATTGTCTAAAGTTGGGTTTCCCTAGGTGAAGACCCTGAGTTAAATATGGGATAAGTTTTTTAAGGGAGGGATCCCAGAGAGTATGAGTAAGGAATCAGGGAAGTAAGATAGGGAAGGAAAAAGATTCCACAAAGAGTTGCTTTCTTGAGCAGGTCACTCCAGTGTGTAACTGGTGTTCAGTTTAGCTGGGGAATCCTAGGACACAGTGTAGACTATGTATCAAAGTCATCTCAGGGGCACCTGGGTGGTTCAGTCGGCTGAGCATTCGACCTCAGCTCAGGTCATGATCTCACCATTTATGGGTTCGAGCCCCACGTCAGACTCTGTGCTGACAGCTAGGTGTCTGGAGCCTGCTTTGGATTCTGCGTGTGTCTCTCTCTCTGTTCCTTCCCCACTTATGCTTTGTCTCTCTCTCTCAAAAATAAATAATAAAACTTAAAAATAAATAAATAAAAACAAAGTTATCTCAGATGAGGGGCTAGAAAGCTGCTAACATTTTACAGATTTACAGCCTTAGGTGAAAAGTTGCCCTTGGGAACCTGAGTTTCTTGGTACCTCTTGTGCTCTCCATATGGAGCCCATATAGGCTCTAATAGGCAGAGAAAGCTGTTAGGCAGTGAGTGGCAGGAGCTTGCAGTTGGCGCTGGGCATGACAGTGGTGCCCTAAAATGGGTAGGAGTCAATAAGAGATGCTGCATAGACAGAAAACATTAGATCTCCCGTTTAAATTTATCTAAATACTGAACTACTGTCTCATATTAAGATTGGCTCAGTACCTGCATTTGACCTTTATGTGAGACAGCCACTGTTCCAAATGCAGGTCGCTTTTTCCTGATCAAAACAGAACAAAACATGGAGTGTGCACAGTAGTGCTCTCTCTCTCATCTGTTTATAATGAATCCTTACAAGATGTAAAAACAGCTTAAAATATTTTTGCAAGAAAAAATTGAAATTAGTACTCATAGTTGAAATACAAATGAACAGGAAATATTTCTAGAATAAGATTTCACTGAGAAGTTATGATTTCAGATCAGCCAGACATCTTTGGGAAATGATTATTTGACATATAAATCTATATTCACCATCAGAAGTGGGAGTAGATATTGGAGTGGGCAGACATAATGAGTTCATTTGATATATGGCATAAGAATCTCCTGAAAATCCAGTGGGAAAGTGAAAATAACATTTTCTAACTTGAGATTGGGGATGAAGGGGTAGATTTGGTCCATCACTGTACATGACACATCATTTTATAAAATATAGTTTTATAGATAAAAATTAAAGCCGTGACAGTCAATGAGATCATCCAGGGAGAATGTGTAGAGGGGCAAGAAAAGAGGATCATAAATATCTTGATCAGCATTTCTCAGAGAGACCAGTAGCAAATCTTTATGATTTATCACACAGCACACAGGAGGTTTGCTTGATTTAGAAAAATAAAACAAAACGAAGAAGTTTTGACCACAAACATTTCATAAGAATAATAACAACTTTCATTGAATTATCACTGAAGGGATTCTGAAGATGTTATTCCAAAATATGCCACTTTGGCCTATTGATTATTTTGAATTAAAGGCACTTTCAGAAGTAGTCAATACAAGAAGGACACTCTGACCCTCTTTTATTCTCCTGAGAGAAGGAAATCCATCTCCATGTAAGAAGTTCTCTTCCTGTAACAGGAGGAAGACATTCTCATCACCAGACAGAGGGAATTTGGAGCCAAGAAACCTGTACAAACACACCTTGTTAAACTAACCCTTATTTTTCTAGTTATTTCTTCACCATTTACTACTCCTCACCTAAACAATTTTGCCTTGCCAATTCTTCACAAATTTATAGTATTTTTGTCTAAAAGATATAAAAGCTTCCTGCTCTGGTCCTTTCTTTGGGTCTTCAGCTTTTTTTTTAAGAAGACCCCTATATACATGTAAAAAATTTAATAAAATCTGTCTGCTTTTGTCCTGTGAATCTGTCTTATGTCTGTTTAGTTCAGGCTGAGCCAGAGACCCATAGATGGCAGAGGAGACCTTTTCTCCCCTTCACCATCAATGTCTAAATATTTAGATTTTCAACATTACGCGTTTGTTTCAAAGACTGTGTCAGCCACTTATCTCTGCTTACATAGAGAAAATACAGCAGACTTGTTTTTGCTCACAATTTCAGGCCATGTTCATTTGGTTTTTGTTGTTGTCTTTAAATTTTAAAATGGCCCTTAAAAATGTCCTGCCCTAATCTCCAGAACCTCTGAGTTCATGGTGTCAGTCCCATAATCATATTATTTTATGAAGTATTATTGAACTTTAGGTTATCCAAGTGAACCTGATCTAATGATGTGAGGATTTAAAAGCAGAAAGTTTTCCCTGCTGCTGACAAAAGGGGAAGTCAGAGAGTTGTTAAGTGTAAGAAGAACTTGACAGGCTAGTGCTAGCTCTGAGGATGAAGAAGCCATGTAAGAAGGAATGTGGGCAGCCTTAAGGACCACTGAGGTCCTCAGCTGCCAAAGAAAGAGGGCCTCAGATCTACAATTATAAGCTACTGGATTCTGCTAATGACATGAATGTGTTTGAAAGCAGATTCTTTCCTAGAACCTCCACGTAAGAGCCTAGCTAAGCTGACACCTTAATTTCAACCTTGTGGGACGTTAAACTGACAGTTCCAAAGCACATCAGAACTTCCTGACCTATAAGAATGGTTAAAATTAACAACTCTGGAAACAACAGATATTGGCAAGGATGTGGAGAAAGAGGAACTGTTTTGACACTCTTGGTGGGAATGCAAACTGGTGCAGCCACTCTGGAAAACAGTATGACGATTCCTCAAAAAATCAAAAATAGGTATGCCTGGGTGGCTCAGTCCAGTAAGCAACTGACTTTGGCTCAGGTCATCATCTTGTGGTCGGTGGGTTCAAGCCCGCATCATGCTCTGTGCTGAGAACTCAGAGCCTGGAGCCTGCTTCAGATTCTGTGTCTCCCTCTCCCTCTGCCCCTCCCCCACTCATGCTCTGTCTCTCTGTCTCTAAAATGAATAAACATTAAAAAATTTAAGGAAAAATTAAAAATAGAACTATTCTATGACCCAGCAATTGCATGACTAGAAATTTATCGAAAGGATACCAAAATGCTGATTTGAAGGAGCACATGCAATCTAATGTTTATAGCAGCACTATCAACAATAGCCAAATTATGTAAAGAGCCCATATGACCATCGACTGATGAATGGATAAAGAAGATATGGTATATATACACAAGGGAATACTACTTGGTGATGAAAAAGAATGAGATCTTGCCATTTTCAATAAGGTGGATGGTACTGGAGAATATTATGCTAAGTGAAATAAGTCAGAAAAAGATAGATATCACATGATTTCACTCATATGTGAAATTTGAGAAACTCAACAGATGAACATAGGGGAAGGGAAGGAAAAATAAGCTAAAAACAGAGAAGAAGCAAAACAGAGACTCAAATACAGAAAACAAACTGAGAGCTGCTGGAGGTGGGGGTGGCTGAGGTGGGGGTAGGCAGGGGACTGGGTTAAGTGGGTGGTGAGCGTTAAGGAGAGCACTTTTCTGGATGAGTACTGGGTGTCATATGTAAGAGATGAATCACTCACTGGGTTCTACTCCTGAAGCCAAGCTGAATATAAATAAATTTTTAAAAAGAACTTCCAGATTAATAGAATTATGAGATAATAAATATTGTTTTAAACCTCCAAATTTGTGGTAATTTTTTTATATAGCAATAGAAAATTATACAATCTCTAATTCACAGAATGAGTACTTAGCTCAGTGAAACAAAAAATTACTAGTGAAACTGCTAAAATAGATAATTAGGATCCAGAATGGCATCACACATGATTTAAGTAGAGAGGACAATGACATGAATACAGATTGTGAATCCGTATGTGCTGGAACAATAGTGTCTATGAATGTGATAATTTTGCATAACAGACAACAAATATGACTAAGAGTTGCCAAAACAGATATTTCAAAAAAATCAATCTTATTGGATTGGTATTCCATTTACTCCAACTGTTATGAAGCCTTCTTGGAGGTTAAGCCATTGAACTTTTTCAAAATTTAAAGTGAAACATAATAACTTCCCTTGAAAAAAGTCAAGACCTTCTAAATCATATTTTCCAGGGGGAGGTGCAGACTGACACTACATAAGTGCAATCTTTATTGAGGTAAATATGTTTGATGAGAAAATAGGAATCTAACAATACCCACTGGATGGATGTTACATAATATTCATGCAGACAATACAAGAAAACAGTTACCATAATATATCTCTGAGCAGATATTTGACAGTAACATTTGGGAGAAAGCAGTGATTTACACTGTGAATCAAGTCTTGCCCAATGGACGGTGAACATGTGAAGGAGAAGTCTGATAATTTCCTCTTCCATTCATAATCTATAACACATGCACAAGGATAAAAGTTGTTTTGTGTGGTTAAGATTATCTGTAAGTCATGATAAATACTGGAAAAGGTCCCAATGGAACAGAAACTATATATCCAGAAAGGAAGGGTATTACTCTGTAAATAGCAGAGATTTCTCCTTGGTGCCAATACGCATACAGCTTGATTCACAGTGAAGACTTTGGTGGGTAGCAACCTGCACCAAATCTTCATTCAATGTCGATAAAAACTGGACATTATACATGTAGTCAAAATATGTATGTTTGCTCTAATAATTGGACAAGTGAAGATCGATTTTACCTATTGACTTATGCCAGCTATTGAAGGAAACGTTTCTCATAAGAAGGAGGAAAATATTAGAACTTGCCTTTTTTATGATTGTATGTGATTTGCCAAAGCTGTATGTCTTGGTGATATATATTCTGAAGCTTGACTATCCATCACTAATAATTTTGGTTATACGGAATATATTTGAAAAGCCACATCCAAATATTGTAGAAATAAGAAGACATACTTTACAGAGTAGAATTGTACTAAATAGAGATTTGGAGACTCTTTCACTACCATCATTCAAAAATTTCCAAGTTTAAAAAAATCTATCTTTTAAATAGCATTTGACAAAATTCCATTAATTTGAATGAAAAATTGTTCTGTACTCCTTGGTCAATATTAGAACTGAATGATTAGCTTTCCTTGAAGAAGGCATGGACTCTTTGCTAGCATTTCTGTTGAACTATTATGTGATTTAGAATTTTCTAATTTGGTGAAAATATAAAGTTAAAAAGAAAACATATATATGTATATATACCAATTATATATCCTTTATTATATATAAAACCAATGATATATATGTGGTATGTGGGTATGTGTATGTATACATATGTGTACATACATATGCATGTATATAAGTGTACATATATGTATACACTGTATGTTCATTTATGTAAATATACATATATGTACAGTGTGTGTATACATATATACATATACATATATTTTTTATAAGCCAACTTTGTGTGGAGTCTAACCTACAGCTAAAGTTTGGTTTTCTAACTCATTGGCTAAAGCCTGCATTAGGATTGTCTCTTTCACTGGTTTGAAGTACCTATTATTTTTAATTTTGAATATTACATTTTGTTTTGTTATTTACAATGGACTTACTTTTCTTAACTCATTTAATTTACTTAATGTTGAGGGTCTGCATATGCACCTGAAGAGAATATTTTTTTTGGAAGCATCTACCAAACTGATTTAAGAAAAAAAGTAAATATTCACAAAGGCAGGAGCAGAACCAAGAGTAGGTATGTTACAAAATGCCAGGAATTCACCAAAGGAGGTAGTGTGTCCAGTGCCATTTAGTATATAATAATCAGTTTTGTGTTTTGGCTTGCCTGTAATACCCAAGACACATAAGATTCTTTATTTTCCAGCACAAAATTTACATGAATACCCTCATGCTGTAAGCATCCCCTGTTCTTTTTAGGAAGCCAACAATAAGCCAAAAGCAAACTACTTTTGATCATGGAGCCTCTTTCTAAGCGATTTTATTTATTTCTTGCCAAATGGTCTTGCTTTCAGATATTTCTGGGCATGTCACATTTCTAAATGATTACAAGTCATCAAAATAGAGACCAGAATCACCAGCCCATGTAAAAAATACAGCAGTAGTACAGAGGCTAAACAACCAGACAAACAGTGTCTTAGTTCTGGGCAGTGTTCTCCTCCCAGGTGAGGCAGGTGGAACAAACAGGCTTTCTAGAAAGAACAAGTGTTGTTCCCATTGATGTTCATAATAAATCATCATTCAGGAGATTCTGTCAATAACACACTGCCCCCAATCGCTTCATGCCTGCAGCATTGCGCTCATGCTACTGCAACTAGATGAGCTATCAAAGCCTCATGCAGTCAAAGAGAGTAGTTTAAAGAGGTACAATAACAGGCGATTTGCAAACAGCCCGAACCTTTAGCTTCTTCCCCCTTTCCCAAAGTGTGCAGTGAATTTACATTAACACCTGCTATTGGAGATGAAAGAATGGATTTGCCCTGCAAGGAGAATGCCAAATCCTCCTGGAAGAGCAGACTCCTTTCCCTGTATTGAGGGATAGCATGGTGAACTGGAGGCTGCATGTTGCATGCACTGCACTGGGTCAAGTTTGGATTTTCAAAAGTAAAAATGGCAGTACAGCGTTTAACACACAGAAGGCAGAAATCCTTCTCTCCGAACATTTGCCACCTAACTGCCACGTTAAATCCACTCCGCGAGCAGGTCGTTTTTATTGTCCAAGGATAATTTATATCAGTAGACTTTTTACTGCATACTGACTCAGATTACTATGACATCTAAGATTTTCATGCTGTTAAATTCAATTTATTGTGGAACATAAGGGCAATTAAGGGATAGGAGATGACATTATATTACATCAAAGTGAACTACAGGAAAAGGAGGTGTATACTACTAGTAATTTGTTGTATATAAACTTAATTTTGAATGTTTTCCCCATGGTAAAATGGCAGATACTATTTCTAGCAACTCACTAGGTGCTAGACACTTTATTCAGATCTTTGTTACTAGCTAAGAGCTAATGAATCGCTGATTAAAAATAATGATGAATAAAAATTAATAACACTAAAATTTCTGAAAGTATAAAGAACACCACACACATTACAGAATCCATTTAAGAAGTTAATTAAATAATGTCCCCAAACATCTATCTACCTGATACATCTAATATACATTTCCACTACATTTTTTGGATGCTGTATTATTTTTCTAGTGCTGGGTAACTAATTACCAGAAGTATAATGGCCTAAAATAAGCGACATTTATTATTTCAAAATTTTTGTGGGTGAGAAATCTGGTTATAGCTTAGCTGCAATCCAGCTGTCAGCAGAGCTGGGATCTCATCTAAAGTTTTGATTAGGGAGGGATCACTCCAGGATCACATGGTTATTGGCAGGATTTCAGTTCCACCAGGCGTTGTTGGATTGAGAGCCTAAATTCTTAATTGTTGGGTGGAGGTCACCTTAATTCCTGGCCATGTGGACCTCCCCAACCAGAAAACTTAACCAAAGCCAGTAAAGGAGAGAGTCTGCTAACAAGATGGATATTGTTATGTTATCTAACCTGATCATGTGACTAACATATGTCACGGTTGCCCAGTACTGTGGCTAGAAGCAAGTCTACGGTCCTGCCTGCACTTAAGGGGGCAATGACCTAAGACCATGAAAATTAAGAGATTGGGATTGTAAGTAGAGAGTGCTTACATTTTAGAGGGTGCTTGCCACATCTGCATTGCTCCTTGATATGACACTTTCATTTATCCCCTATCCTCCTCTGAATTTGGTGTCCTTGAATGCAATTCCATTTTCAGAAATTGTAAATTTCCAAAAATTTCCCACTGCTCACTGTGCAGATGTACTAAGTGTCAGGAACCAAACAATGGAGCCAAAGAACCTATTCTTTGACTTTGACTTGGGGACCCCTAATGGACAAGCCAGGAGAGCTTCAGGCTGTGCTGCACTCGTTGGGCCCTCTCTCCTTTCCTTCCTCTTCCCTGTGACATGTCAGAATTGCATCGTGGTCTGCAGCTCCTGCTGCCTCTCCCTGCTCCCCGCCTTTACCCTTCACAGACGTGCTTTCCCCACCCCCACATCTCTTACATGTCTTGGCATTCACTTCTCAAAATAACTAACTAAACTAACACAGGTATAATTTAAAAACAATAAGCTTTTATGAGAATAATAGTGATCAAGAATATGGCTGAGCCGTGATGTATACTACAAATCATTTACCTTCAAGAAAGAAGTTTTTGGGCCACCTGGGTGGCTCAGTTGGTTGAACATCTGACTTTGGCTCAGGTCATGATCTTGCGGCTCACAAGTTTGATCCCCACATGAGACTCACTGCCATCAGACTGTTAATGCAGGGTCTGCTTTGAATCCTGTCTCCCTCTCTCCACCCCTCCCCTGCTTGCACTCTCCCAAAAATAAATAAATATTAAAAAAAGAAAGAACTTTCTACAAATAACTCTCCTTTTTTTTCACTTTTTCTCTTAAATGTCTTCCTTTCATATATGTATCCATTTGTTTTGTGGGAAAATATTAAGATTCCCTGAATTATTTTTCATCCTTTATTTAGAGAACTGGAAACCAGATAGAAAGAGAGAAAAAGGGAGAAAGGGAGAGGTCAGCAAAGCAGCTTTTCTACTTTCTCTCTTTAGAGACATTTGTGTCCATCAAAAACAAAAAGAGGGGCGCCTGGGGGGCTCAGTCGGTTAAGCGTCCCACTTCGGCTCAGGTCATGATCTCACAGTTCATCAGTTTGAGCCCCGCATCCGGCTCTGTGCTGACAGCTCCGAGCCTGGAGCCTGCTTCAGAGTCTGTGTCTCCCTCTATCTCTGACCCTCTTGGCTCACGCTGTCTTTCTCTCTGTCTCTCAAAAAATAAATAAATGTTAAAAAATTTAAAAAAACAGAAAGAAATTTGCTATTCAATATAACATAATAATTCCTCATCTTTGTACACAAAGTTTTAATTTCATAATTATTGTAAGTAAGTTCTTATGCTACTATCATTAAATTCGGTTATATGTAAGGGATATAATAATAGCTATATGTAGCCCTTTTTTTGTCAAAGCACCTATGAAATTTTGAATTTATTTTCATGTCGTTCTTGTGATTAGGTATCGTGTCATTATATTCATTTTATTGAAAAACAAAATGAACATACCTAATTGTTAAACAAAGTAATAGTCAAATAGCATCAGAAATTGACTGATTCAAAGCCCCATGCAAATTTCAAGAGCCTCCAGGCTGATATATTCTAGAAGAGTCTTACAGAGTAACTATCCCTGAACTTGAAATCTTTAGAGTTCTGTTCCATAGAATTGGAGTTCTGTTCTGCACAAACAGGGATAATAATACAGATTGGTAACTTGGAAGATGAAATGCCAAAACCGATCGATACCTTGCCGAATCCTATTTGTGGAGTTTCTGAACAGCTGCCCGCTCACGTTTGTGTGAATAAGACCAACACAGTGCGCGCAGACTTCCCACAGAGAGCACTGAGTGCATTTCCAAGGGCCTGCCTATCTTTCTACTGAGCTCTCTTTTTCTAAGGATGTGTGGCTCTCTTTATACTTGAGATACTAATTTTTTGTTGATTCATTACATTGCAAACATCTTCTTCCAATGTGGTGTGTGGTTAACTTTGCTCCTGACACCTGGTCATAAAGAATATTTAAAATTTTAGTCTATCACCATGCTATAGGCATATGCATGGTAAGTCTCTAGAGGAATTCCAGGTTATCTGTTATTTGGGGGCCAGTTGGAAAAGGAAACCAGAGAGTTTTTGCTGTGTCTGCAGTTTTATTTCATTAGATAAAAAGCTGAGGCAAGTATGCAAGTTTTGATATTTTTAAAAACTGAATATTAGGATTATGGTCTATATACTATTTTCCTGTACGGATTTTAGAATTTATGTCATATCTATGGATAACCCTCATGTGTACACACACCGTGTGTGGTTTGTGGTGCTGGCCGGCGTCACATTACTCATCTCTGCCCTGTTGGGGCTGTTTCAGTCAGGGTAGGAGTAATGCGAAGAGATCAGGTGGACGTGGGGGAAGCATCTGGCTCTCTTACTCAGCCCTGCCCCACTGTAATCAATTCAGGTGTCTAAATTCAAGCTTCCTTAATTTATCCTGTCAAATGTAGTTCTTTCTAATTAAGAATATATCCTGGAAATAAAACGGTGATAAACAAAGAAGGGAGGCAAGGACTTTCAAAGAGACACTTTAAGGAGGACATTCGAGAATGCATAAAGCACAAAATAATGCTTTTCTGAGGATGTGATGATACACATTTTATAGCCACTGCTAAGAGGCAAAATAAAATCCACAGGGAATAAAGGTAGGAATGTGGCTGCAGATGTTTGCTATTTTTTGAGGAAATATGATTGACATGTCTGTGGAGCAGTATCAGGCACCTGATGTTAGACTTGAAGGGCAAGCGGAGAGAAGAAAAGTTAGATTTAAAGAGCAAGGGAACAAAAAGTATCCTTGTGGCTTGGCATAACAAGGTTAATCACCAAGATTTGATGCAAAGGAGCAGGAAACAAACTGAGGAGAAAGAAACATTGTTCCCTTTAGGATGAACCTAAGTGGAGGGGGATGGTAAGATGGGCTAAAATTAAACTCTGAGGGAATGTGGTTATACAGTGCAGAGCAAAAGGCAAAATAAGATTTCTTCATTAGTCACTTAAGAACAGGGTATATATATGATAAAAAATATTTTTGTTTGAGATTATTAACTTGACATTTGCCTTGGCTTAAAATAAATTCCCTTTATTCTCTCTGGTAATTTTAATTTTCAGGTAATTTGGTACACTTTTGTGACAGCAAGCCATCTAATGTATAGCTTCTGTTGTTAAGCTATATAACCTGTTATATTCTGTTGCATAAGCTTCTTTTTTTTCCTGTTGGGTTTTTCAAAAAAATGTTTAGAAATTTGCCTTCTTCAACTTTTCACTTCATCTAATCCACATAAATTTCCTTGAGGCTAAAGAACTTTTGGGGGTGAATAGAAGAATGCCAGCCTGTCATACCTCACAAAGGTGATCAAAGCCAGGTGTGCCCTTAACCTGTGGTCACTTACACACCGTTCAGTATCTGATGAAGGGAGTGTGTCCTCAGATTCTGTTAGTGGCTCCTAGCAAGAGAAGAGGGTATTGGGTAATGAGAATAGGAAGTAGAAATGTCTAGCTCGACTGCATCTTTTTAATTATACCACTGTACATACAGATATATTCGTGTTATAAGTAACAATCTCTCAATCAACAGAATGGTAGAACAATAAAGTAACTCCTAAGACTGGATTTTGCTCTAACAGGGTATGCATTTAAGCGGTCCTGTTATTTCTGTGTCAAGCTTAGGATGCTTTCAAAAGGAGAAGCCATTGCATGGTGTGGAAGAGAAGGATAAAGAACGCTCAGAACCAGGTATTTCTGATCATCTTATGTAGTTCTGATGATCACTTGTCATAACATATCATCTAGGTATTTTCCAAGTTTGCATTAAACGGTTTATGACAGTCTTCAATATGGGAGGTAAAAGTGAAATAACTAATATTTCTGAGCCTTTAAGGTAAGTTAATAGGAAATTGAAAGTTGAAAATGCCCTTAAAGGTGGGGTGAGGCGATGGAGAGAAAAATGATGGATTTTATAACCTGATATACTGTGGTCCCTATGGATTACCAAAAGGACCTTATATGATTACTCAGTTGGGATTTATTCCTAGAAAGTACTTTGTCAAGGAAACTCTGCTTTTAACTATATAAAATGATGGAAAATAGCAGTAGTGCTTAAAAAATCACTTTCCCAAGTTTCTGGCTTTATGTAAAGACATGAGTTGGGTGGTGCCTAGCCAGGAAGTACGAAAAGATGGAAAGAACTGCGGAGAAGGAAATGAAAGAGGTGCTCTTCCTCTTGCCCACCCGGCTTAGAGAATACTATTAAAATCATGGTGTCCTGAGTAGGAACTTGTCTAATGCTGCACTTGATGTAAGACATGGTTGGCACTCAATTAATGCCTTTGAATATGGATAATGAAAATGCCCCTTTGCCTACAGTGCAATGTATAAATTGGGTACAGGATGAAACTCTCTCTTTTTTTTTTTTTTTTTTTACCAAAGCTTGTAGCAGGTGAATACTGATCTTCATCTGAAAATATTAAAGCATTCCCTCCATGCCCTTTTAATTCCCCAAGGCCCTTAACCTTTTATTCTCCTTTAAAGGAACCACTTTTCTTTCCTGGAGGGACATTTCAAAATAGTTATTTAAAAAAAAGTCTTATCTCCAGGGCATCATCTGGAAATTGCCCTGTTTTCAGTCCAACATGCAAAGCCAGGATTCTGTGAAGAATTACACAGATACTTAAACACTTCAAAGCGGGTTGGAGTTGAATCAATGCCACAACAATATGTGGTAAGTGCTCCAATCGAAGATTGCTTTGCCCGGCCTGCAAACACTGTTTTGTTTCACTTGCCTATCATCTGAAGAATACAATTGCCAGTCACATTAATTTAGACAAATCTTTTAGGAGGAGTGAGTGGAGCAAATCCAGGCAAATATTCTCCCTCACAAAATCACCTGGAAGAGAAGAGATACAATTAAGAAAAGCAAAGTATCTCAGCATATTTCCCTGCCTCAGTATTCCACCAGATGGAAATTTTGACAGCGCGAAGGCCAGGCAAGACTTGTCTGAAGCCCTGGATCTTGCTGCAGAATGGAGAGATCTCAGAAGACATACATGATATCCCAGCTTCGGAAGTCACTTTCAGTGAAAGGATGGTCTTTATTACCTGTTTCAACAGGTCTTTATTCTGGTGTTCAGTGCTGGCCTTACCTGTTTTAAATCTGCAGCTTAGTGTTGATAATCAATTTGTCACCTCTTTCTAGTCTGTACACAAGTCTACCGGACTCTGTTTCTAGGGCACAGCCCCTATCTCCTCTACTTCCTCTTTTTGTTGATCATGTGGTTCCTGCTGTCTGAAATGCTTTTCCTTGCAATATATGAATCAGTCCAGTTTAGATGTCACCCTTCAAACAAACCCTCTTTAATTTTCTCAGCATGCTGTGCTAGCTGTTTTTTCTGCAATACCAAGTTTGATTGGCTCTTATGTACTTAGGACTTTATGCTTTTTACTTGTGCTATGCATTTCCATCTCTGTCTCCTGCTAGATTATAAAATTCTCAAGCACACAGAGTCTTGAATAACTCATCTTTTTATCTTCCGTATGTTTTAATAAACCACCTTGAACAAACCAAGCTTTCATTAAAAGAATGTTTAAATAAGAGCAGTAATAGTTTATACTTAGATGGTACTTAATATACACTTTACACCTTTCTAACATATATTGATAGATATAATCATCATAAAACTAAGAGTTTAGTTCTCTTATTATCCCTGTTTTATAAACAAAAGCACAATAGGACATAAAGAACTTGCCAAAGCTCACAGAGGTATTCTATGGGAGAGCCAGTATTCATGCCCAGATTCTCCTAACCATGCTCCTATTCCCCATGCATCTTATTTTTGAATGAATGAATGAATGGATTTCGAAAAATGTATTTATAGCACTATTTAAAATAGGTTTAAATTCTCCTTTCATCCACATTGGTGCCAAGACTTTTTGTCTATTTTTTCCCGTGTGAAGAATTGAAGCTTCAATCCAAGAAAGTTCTTGACCATTTTTCTTGAACTCAACTTTCATAACCAGTGGAAAATTTCCT
>NC_043706.1:78943144-78944213 GCF_006229205.1 Suricata suricatta
GTCTGATTGCTGATGCTAGGACTTCCAGCACTATGTTAAACAGCAGTGGTGAGAGTGGATACCCCTGTTGTGTTCCTGATCTCAGGGGGAAAGCTCTCAGTTTTTCCCCATTGAGGATAATATTGGCTGTGGGCTTTTCATAAACCGCTTTTTATAATGTTTAGGTAAGTTCCTTTTATTCCAACTTTCTCAAGGGTTTTTATTAAGAAAGGGTGCTGTATTTTGTCAAATGCTTTTTCTGCATCTATCGACAGGATCATATGGTTTTTATCCTTTCTTTTTGTTAATGTGATGGATTACATTGATGGATTTGGGAATATTGAACCAGCCCTGTAACCCAGGAATGAATCCCACTTGATCATGATGGATAATTCTTTCTATGTGCTGTTGAAATCAATTTGCTAGTATCTTGTTGAGTATTTTTGCATCTGTATTCATTAAAAATATTGGTCTATAGTTCTTTTTTTTTTTTTTTGCTGGGTCTCTGTCTGGTTTGGGTATCAAGGTGATGCTGGCTTCGAAGAATGAGTTTGGGAGTTTTCCTTCTATTTCTATTTTTTGGGATTTTTGAGAAGAATGGGTATGAGCTCTGCTTTAAATGTCTGGTAGAAATCCCCTGGGAAACCATCTGGCCCTGGGCTTTTATTCGTTGGGAGATTTTTGATAACGGATTTGATTTCTTCACTGGTTATCGGTCTATTTATGCTTTCTATCTCTTCCCGTTTGAATTTTGGCAGTGCATGTGCATTTAGGAATTTGTCCATTTCTTCTGTGTTGTTCAGTTTGTTAGCATATAATTTTTCATAGTAATCTCTGATGATTGCTTGTATTTCTATGGGATTGGTTGTAATAGATTCTTTTTCATTCATGATTTTGTCTATCTGGCTGCTCTCTCTTTTCTTTCTGAGGAGCCTGGCTAGAGGTTTATCGATTTTGTTTATTTTTTCAAAGAACCAACTCTTGGTTTCATTGATTTGCTTGACTGTTCTTTTGGATTCTATACTGTTTATTTCTGCCCTGATCTTTATTATTTCTTTTCTTCTACTGGGTTTGGGGTGCTCTTGCTGCT
>NC_043706.1:78944313-78945738 GCF_006229205.1 Suricata suricatta
ATGATATTTCATGATATTTTGCCTGGTCTTGTCAATGAGTAAAAATCAAATAACCGAAACCTATTAAAAATGCCACTCTTGATGTCACAAAGTATAGAGTCCTCAGTACACAAAACAAAATGTAATGAAATACTTTTGAATGAGGTCAGCAAAATGTTGGGCTAAAAAGCTCAGGGACTCTTTTTCCTACAGAGACACAGGGTTTATAGCAATAAATAGACCAGAATACCTCTGTGAGGACTTTAGAGACTAGTTAAGAAGCTGCAGCACATAGGCTGTTGTAAAACTAAGAAGAGCTTCAGTGAAATGGATAAGAAAAATTTATGGCACTTGGCTCACCCAATCATACTTTACCTGCTAGGCAATATCTCCGGAGCAGCCAACAGGAGACTTTCCACATTGAGGCTCTTCCTCAGGAAGGAAACAAAACAACGGACCCGAATCCAGTGTTTTGACATGTCTGGGGGTTGCCTGAGGGACTGGGTTCTGTCACCTCCACATGCTGATGAGACTGGGGACAGTTTGGAAGTGGCTGAAGAGAGTCAATGAACATGTCAGTGCCACAGTATCACAAGTAGACACCAAGGGAAGCAAGAGATCAGAAACTTTGTGAGGTCCTAGAACTTCCAGCCAGACCAATTGGTGAAGGTCTTCCTCTG
This sequence comes from Suricata suricatta, assembly GCF_006229205.1. NCBI lineage: Eukaryota > Metazoa > Chordata > Mammalia > Carnivora > Herpestidae > Suricata > Suricata suricatta. The sequence goes on from NC_043706.1 coordinate 78,944,973, forward strand.
CAAGAAGCTAATACACATAGTCTTAGAGAGGTGGTAGCTCCTTGAAATGTTCAAATTCTAGCATAAAAAAAAAATCACATGGAATAAAAAAATATAAAAACATGGCCCAAACAAAGAAACTCCAAAAACCAATCCTGAAGAAATGTAGATTTATGAATTGTCTGAAAAAGACTTTAAAAAATATAAAGATATTCATGAGCTAAAGGAAAACACATACAAACAACTAAATCAAATCAGGAAAGTGGTACACAACAAAATGATAATAATATCACCAAAGAGAAAATTAAAAAATGGAAAATCTGGAGCCGAAAATACAATAACTAAACTGAAAAATTCATTAAAGGGATTCAACAACAGACTTGATCAGGCAGAAAGAAGAATCAGTGATCTTGAAGACTGATGATTTTAAATCACCAAGTCAGAGGAGGAAAAAACAAAAAATAATCAAGAAAAGCAAAGAGAACCTAAGGGAATTATGGAATGCTATCAACATGCATATTAGGAGAATCCCAGAAAGAGAAGAGAGAGGCAAAATGGGGAAAAGAGCCTATTTGAAGAAATACTGGAGGAAAACTTCCCTAATATGAGGAAAGGAATGGATATATACTTTCAGGAAGCTCAAAGAATACCAACTAGACTAAATTCAAAAAGACCACATAGAGATATTGAAACCAAACTATCTAAAGTTAAAGACAAAGAGGCAGCAAAAGAAAATCAACTCCTACCTAAAACAAGGAAGCTTCCATAAGATTATCAGTGGACTGAC
>NC_043706.1:78945838-78947370 GCF_006229205.1 Suricata suricatta
ATGATATTTCATGATATTTTGCCTGGTCTTGTCAATGAGTAAAAATCAAATAACCGAAACCTATTAAAAATGCCACTCTTGATGTTACAAAGTATAGAGTCCTCAGTACACAAAACAAAATGTAATGAAATACTTTTGAATGAGGTCAGCAAAATGTTGGGCTAAAAAGCTCAGGGACTCTTTTTCCTACAGAGACACAGGGTTTATAGCAATAAATAGACCTCTGTGAGGTCTTTAGAGACTAGTTAAGAAGCTGCAGCACATAGGCTGTTGTAAAACTAAGAAGAGCTTCAGTGAAATGGATAAGAAAAATTTATGGCACTTGGCTCACCCAATCATACTTTACCTGCTAGGCAATATCTCCGGAGCAGCCAACAGGAGACTTTCCACATTGAGGCTCTTCTTCAGGAAGGAAACAAAACAATGGACCCGAATCCAGTGTTTTGACATGTCTGGGGGTTGCCTGAGGGACTGGGTTCTGTCACCTCCACATGCTGATGAGACTGGGGACAGTTTGGAAGCTGCTGAAGAGAGTCAATGAACATGTCAGTGCCACAGTATCACAAGTAGACACCAAGGGAAGCAAGAGATCAGAAACTTTGTGAGGTCCTAGAACTTCCAGCCAGACCAATTGGTGAAGGTCTTCCTCTGCAAGAAGCTAATACACATAGCCTTAGAGAGGTGGTAGCTCCTTGAAATGTTCAAATTCTAGCATAAAAAAAAATCACATGGAATAAAAAAATATAAAATCATGGCCCAAACAAAGAAACAAACTCCAAAAACCAATCCTGAAGAAATGTAGATTTATGAATTGTCTGAAAAAGACTTTAAAAAATATAAAGATATTCATGAGCTAAAGGAAAACACATACAAACAGCTAAATCAAATCAGGAAAGTGGTACACAACAAAATGATAACAATATCACCAAAGAGAAAATTAAAAAATGGAAAATCTGGAGCTGAAAATACAATAACTAAACTGAAAAATTCATTAAAGGGATTCAACAGCAGACTTGATCAGGCAGAAAGAAGAATCAGTGATCTTGAAGACTGATGATTTTAAATCACCAAGTCAGAGGAGGAAAAAACAAAAAACAATCAAGAAAAGCAAAGAGAACCTAAGGGAATTATGGAATACTAACAACATGCGTATTAGGAGAATCCCAGAAAGAGAAGAGAGAGGCAAAATGGGGAAAAGAGCCTATCTGAAGAAATACTGGAGGAAAACTTCCCTAATATGAGGAAAGGAATGGATATATACTTTCAGGAAGCTCAAAGAATATCAACTAGACTAAATTCAAAAAGACCACATAGAGATATTGAAACCAAACTGTCTAAAGTTAAAGACAAAGAGGCAGCAAAAGAAAATCAACTCCTACCTAAAACAAGGAAGCTTCCATAAGATTATCAGTGGACTGACGTGTCAGAAGAATCTTTGCAGGCCAGAAAGGAGTGGTATAAAATATTCAGAGGGTTAAAAGAAAAAAATATATGTCAATCAAGTGTACTGTATTTGACAAACTGTCCTTCAA
>NC_043706.1:78947470-78971319 GCF_006229205.1 Suricata suricatta
TATATATATATTTGTTATATATAATATATATTTATATTATATATCATGAATACATGAATATATGTTGCCTCATGCACCTTTAGTGTATCAGAGATATTTTATTTGATCTTTCCAACCACAGCTATTTCAGACACATGCTTTACATGTGCATATTTTATCTATGTACAACATGTTTCACAAGTTACTAACTTATTTACTTGTTACCATCTTTTACGTATCTCATTTGTTTTTGTGACTCCTATAAATAGAATTTTATTTTCTCAATTAATACCATAAATGTGAATTACACATTTTTTCTTGGTGATAATAGTCATGGTAGGGGTGATTTAATCATGTTTATTCTAATTCCAAAAGAACTAGCTACAGAAATAATTCATAAGAAAAAAGGTGATTTCTATAAGTTCTTACACATCATCAGTTAAGAAATGGGACACAGAGAGGAAGACACCATGAATCCTTTTTTTAATCATTTCTTTTCAGATCCCTCCCTGTGCTATATTGGCAAATTAGACCCTTCTTCATGCCCCACCCACATATCTTGCATCATCCCTCAGGAACATACTCTGGATCAGAACTCTGGCGAGACTTGTAGCCTTAGTCACCAGGAACTTAGGATGTAAAATGAAGGGTGAGGAGAGCTAGTGGTTGTTGAATGGCTATAACTTGTCAATCAATACCTGATAACATTGTCTTGTTAAAACTTCACAACTACTCAGGAATAGACATTTTTTATTCCATTTGTAGATTTAAAAACTTTACGAATTTACTTGCTTGAGGTCACATAGTTACAAAGAAATTAAGCCAATTTTATTTGTTATTTTTAATGTTTAAAAATTCTTTGACATTCACCCTGTTTTAAAACTAGAAGTCACTGATACCATATTCTATGTTCTTCCTGTTTCTTTTTCCAGATTTCTTGTCTGGCTACCCAAGGGTCTATGCTGAAGTCCCTGGCTTTAAAACTGTTTTTAACAGAAAGTAACTGTTACTCAGACCTCCTTTATATTAAATTAAATTAAAGCGAACCACTGTGTATGCCATTTCTTCAGTTTCCCCCTTCCACTCTGCTAAAATAGGTGGTAATTACATATATACCCTCCTGATAAATTAATGTTTTCTTTTTTCTTCCAAGGAAACATAAAAACTGATTCCAATGAGGTTTTTCTAAAGGTGATGCAAATAAAGGAATTTAAAACAAAAAAAATCATTGTACATATATGTGTGTGTGTGTGTGTGTGTGTATATATACACACACACACACATACATATATACCTCTCTTTAGGGAGATCATTATCTCTTTTCTGTCAACATACCATGCAGTCTGCAATTTACTTTATCTTAGAAAAACTAACCTGGACACAACTTCTTATACTTTGTAAGAACACACTTTAACAAAAATAACAAAGCAAAACATCAACACCTAAGCCCACCCAAAAGCAAAAGCAATGAGTGTGAGCCTAGAAATTCCAAAGTCACTTGCTCTTATTGAGATCTACACAACACGAATCATAAGATCCACCCCATCTGTCTCCCATGGCTGCTATGAGATTCCAAAGAGATCATGTGAGTGAAGGTAATTTATTAAGTGTAGATTACCACAGAGAAATAAAGTGCCTTTCTTATAAGCACATTCACTGCAACTCTTTCACTTCTAGATCCATCCACAGGTGACTAGTGACCATCACAATGTTTTCCACCCTGGGTCTTGAATTGTAGAAACATTGCTTCCACTATAATTGCATTTGCTCAGTGACAACAGACCTCCAGCCCAGCCAAGCATGTGTCTCCTCTTAAAAAATATGTCTACCATATTGCTAAATACCAGTCATTCTCTAGATGTTCATTTTTTTCCTTCAAAAAAATACTCTCAAAGTCACAAATAAAAAAAAAATTGAAATGTTGATTTGGGTCAGTAACAACTCTTTGTGAATATTACATTCTCACCTAGTAACTAATGCATGTAATGTGTATCTTCTTTGTGCCATTTCTAAACATGAAGAAGAAAGAAACATACGCCTCTGTAGAGCTCTTTGTCTAGTTAAGGCATGTGCTATTATTACTCATTGGAGCTGAGCCATACCAACCCAGGAAGGGTCAGGGAACGGAAGCCCTTTGTAAACTGAAATGCTTAACCCAGCCATTATGAGTTCACTGACAGAAAGTTCCAAATTCCCAAATCCTTAAAAATCAAATAAAAAGTTTTTAAATGTCACATACCATTCACCCTTGTCCCCCAAAGCAGGAGATCCTTACGTTCACTCATTCAGCAACCATGCCTAGAACACCTGTCATGTACCGGTCTCTGATCTAAGAGCTGGGAATAAAACGAAGCACAGGCGACATTCTTTTGTTTTTAGAAAGGTCATGGTTTCACTCTTTTGTGCAAAAAGAACCAGCAATGAGATAATGCACGAGAATGTCTGCTTTTCAAAAAGTGTGAATTTCTATATAAATAGAAGGTACTGTTATGATTAAATAATTGAGTTATGCAGAGTTTTCACCCTTAGAACTGGTTATAATCAGATTAGCAAAAAATACGCTTGTGGAGAGAAAGGAAACCCAGACATTATAATAGCGTTTATTGAAATATCTGCTATTCTTTTGTTTAGCCTTAGATCTTAGTTAAGATTAAAAAGCCTTTGAAAATTATCCAAAATACTTAAACGTTGAGAGCAGGGAGACTCAGGCTAAGTTGATAAGCCTGGTCAGATTAATTACTATAAAAGTAAACCCAGAAATCAATCATTTTGTTAAAAATAAATAAACTTCATTTTAAAAAGTTTTATTGGCCGACTCAGCTGCAAACCACTTTAGCTCTAAAGATGTTTACTGACAAGTGACTTTCTTACCTAACTTTAAGCTTTTAAAAAGTGAAAAGACTATTATACTGCCATTCAGTGTGATTTAGTGATCTGTGTTTCCTACTCTAAGTAATCAACATCTCTTTTTGGCTTGTTTGCTTTCCTTTTGGGGTGAATTTAAATTCAAACTATGCATCTCTTTTTTATTATTCCACATGTGTTCATAGAAATCAGCTACAGAGTCACTTGCTATCCAGATGCATGGAGAGTGCGTACTGCGTGCTCCCGGCCTTCCTAAACACTGCTTAGGTGCAGCATTTAATTCTGCCTGTGGGGGGAAATGAACTTTTGGCTATTTCCTGATGCCTCATCATTGTCACTGTTAACCTGTCACATCAGATTCATACCTCCCATGGCTGCATAATCTTGGAGAATATAATTTCCTTCCCACATCCCATCACTTGGGACGACTTCTTGCAACAGCTTCAGGGCACTAAAAAGCCTAAAGTGTCCGTCATCAAGTGGGCTAACACCCTGCCTGAAAACAACATAGAAACAGTCTCTGAGAAAGCATCCTCTGAGTGGTGGTCTAAATTCCCAACGTAGCCATGGTGCTGGTCTCCCTAGAATGCGGCTCTACGGAAACACTAATGGCGCTGCTGCAGATAAACTGTCATCATTTGCTCAAGCGCCTCACCTGAGATTCCCATAGTTCAAACTCAATTCCTCCTGGCTGTTTTCCTGCTTTCAGACATGGCGACAGAAATTCTCAGGGACAGTCAGCTCCAGACTGCCTCAATCCACTGAGCACTTCTGTGTATTATTTTTCCTCCATCTCTGTGTAGGTGCTATTCTTTTCATACACCTCTGTGTAGGTGCTATTGCATCTTCATAGCTGCCACTCTGTAATGCGTGTCTTCTAGACAGCTATTTAGAACCTGAAGCTGCAGTGTCGTATTAAGTGTAAACTAACAAATGCAGTTGGGATAAGGCTAGCCATTCCTTTAAGTACTCCTCACAAGGGCAGGAAGTTGGGCGTGGACACAGAGGTCAGAACACAAAGGCAAGGTGGCTCACACCTGAGAAAAATGAGTATACAGTGCACATGCAAGAAACAGCACATGGTGTCTCTTCTTTTCTTTTTTAATTTTTTTATGTCTTTTATTTATTTTTGAGAGACAGCGCGAGCAGGGGAGGGTCAGAGAGAGAGGGAGACACAGAATCCGAAGCAAGCTCCATTCCCTGAGCCAGCTGTCAGCACAGAGCCCAACTCGAACCCACGAACTGTGAGATCATGACCTGAGCCGAAGCCGGCTGCTTAACCGACTGAGCCACCCAAGAGCCCCGCATAATTTCACAGCTTATTCAAGTACTTGACTTCAGCTGTTAAAGATCTCTGATAAAACAGGTAACCCAATCTACTATTGTGTGCAGCCAATAAAAATCCAAAGTTTGATGACTCTAGCAAGAGCAAACTCAGTAAATATATATCTGGTTTGGATGTTCAGTAGAGATGGAGATGGGCTGGTCAGGACAGCCTTGAGAGGTAAACAGGGGCCTGGTGATTTTGTGATAAGGGGCGAGAGAGTTGAATAATATAGAATATGAAAAGTATATGAAAGATTAAAAAAGAAAATGAAAGGAGATTCATTTAGCCAACATAATTTAAAATTCTGCATTTATGTCAACATGTCAATAAGCACAAGAGAGTGTTTCCAAATTTCTGCACAGGTTTTGATTCATGGTTCCTTATTGTGAATTCTATTTACAAATCTCATGTTCAATAAATGAACAAGGATGGGACTGGGGTGGGAGCTGAGCAAAGTGTAGAAGCAAAAGCAGGTGAAAACAATAGGTAGCATTTGGCAAGCCTGTGTAACGACAAAAAACAGGAACTAATTTCATCCTGGGGAAGGTCTGTTAAAAGCTTCCTCCAAAATTTCAGAGTAAGATGAATGAGTGGAATAGTGGCCAGTGGCTTTACTGCAGATTAGGTAGTTTGGACTAAATGTGATAAAGAAGTATGTTCTCAGCAGCCATATGGTACACAAACTATTTTATGGAAATCATTTTGTTTCTATCCAACTACTTATCAGGGGAAATAGTCATGTTAACATTTATAACACTCTAATACCATCATACTGAAATCAAGATCCTTATGAATTTCCCTGTGGCTATTCCTCTTTATTTGCCACACAAAGGTGTGGGGGAATATTCATTGTGTTAAAGTCAGTGAATCTGTAAATTGCTTTACTTCTTAGTGCATGAACTACAAGATTGCATACACTATTGTACTTTGTTAAAGACAGTGAAAGATTTGCAATTAGTTTTCTGATATCTGTGACATGGATACAGTTAAAAAGACAGCAAAACATAGACTGGAATCAAGATAGTCTACTAGCATCCCGTTGCTTAAATATATTTTTGTGCTTTCATATTTCAGAGAAGACTGTCACCCAAGGAAGCCCTCTACATAGACAGACAATAGCTACTCTGAACTGAAGGTAGGTTAATTTTTGCACAACTGTATGATATATTGGTATTTCAATAAAAGAATTGCTGAGTTTAGACTTTCTCAACTGAATTCCGAAGTTGGATTGCTACGATCAATTTCTCAGGAAAAGAAAAAAAATCTTTAGAGAGGTTTAATGCAGATTGATGCAGGGAACACAGAAATAGATCTTCACAGAATTTCTCATCCTCCTTGAGCTTGTATAACCAAGAAGAGAGCATCTCCAGTGGTAAAAATAAAACAAAATGCAAATTCACCATGGGCATAGTAGTTTTTTTAATATACAAATCAAACTGATTTTAAGCAAGAACATCTGTGCAAACAAGATTGTAAAAGGTAATTTCAAGGCTACAAAGGAAGAGAAATATGTTGATTGGATTTTAAAACAGAAATGTTAAATGTGTTAAATACACCTACTGTAATGTGAGATGTGTGGTGTAATTTAATACATTTATTTAATGATTCTTTTTTTTTTGAGAGAGAGAGCGAGCAAATATGAGCAGAAGGGAGGAGCAGAGGGAGAGAGAGAATCTTAAGCAGACTCCACACTCAGTGCAGAGCCCAATCATTTACACTGAGATCCTGACGTAAGCTGAAATCAAGATTCTGATGCTCATCCAACTAAGCTACTCCAGTGCCCCCTGTTTATTTAATAAAAAATTGCAGAAAGCCTAACAAGAGGAAACATCTATATTTTTCTAATGTTTTCAATATTAATGTTAAGGAATAGTTGACAAGTGAGGAAATAAGAAAGCAAATTTTTTTAATTCACATGTTTATTTGAGAGCCCACTATGTGCCAAACACTGTACTAAAAGACAGATTTTGTTATGGTTTGACTCCTGTCCTACTAGAAGTTATAATATAGTAAAGAGACATATAAGTAATTCATTATAGTTGAGGGAAAGAGAAAGCCTTGGGTTCACTCAGAACACAGAACAGGACATCTAAATCAACCCACCCAAATCCAGAAGGTCCTCCAGCTTAAACACTAAAGTTGGATTTTGAAAGATCATTCAGAGATTATTATATAAAGAAGATGCAAGTGGCTTTTGGAAGGAAGGAATAGTATGTGCAAAGACATAGAGTATGAAATAGCATAAATAAACTGTGGGGAACTGCAAGTGGTGAGGACATTCCCCATTATCTACATGCTCTTCCTTCAGATGATCCAGGGATGCTCTGTGCAAGTATAAAGAGATAATTGGAGGAGTGGAGGTTCCAAGTCAAGTGGCACTGATATTTAATGAATATTTAGCAAAGAAACCAATGAAGGCCATAAAGAAGGAATGACCAAGGAAGTAGGAAGACAGAAGAGAATGATACCACAGAAAGTAAGAGTAGATTAAGATTCAAAAAAGATGGAGTGCTCTAAAACACCAAATGCCACCAAAAGGCCAAATAGGTAAGGAAAGATCATTGCTGAAGGTAAGAAGTCAGTAGTCACCATTGGCCTTAAAAGAAAAGTCTCAAAGTAGTTTTGGTGGACAAGGTTAGATTGCTGGCTATTGGAGAATGGATGGTAAGAAAGAAACTGGAGACTTAACTTTGGGTGGTAATGAGATTGGTCATTAGCTGTATAAGAAAAGGGATTTGGGCATGTTGGTATAATGTGGGGACCAATCAGAGAGAGGAAAAATATAAAATACAAAAAAAAAAAAAAGAGCAATTAATGTGTCCAGTGCCTCACAGATGCAGGAAGGGATAATAGGCAATGTCCTCTCCACCTGGAAGGGTCAGCAATGGCATGGGAGCAGGAACAGCTCTTTCACTTAGAGGGGAGGAAGAGACAAGGGGCAGAGGACAAATGGAATATATCTGCTGAGAACACGGAAAAAGTATGTTTTCCCAAATTCTAAATTCAACACATCAAAAAAATATGCACCTTACTACAACACAACAAATTCCGGGGACTTCATTTTCATTCTTTTCTGCATACTTAATTTTTTGCCTGATTGAATAAAGAATCATAACATCAGCTGACCTGTACTTTGTATCTGATCTTTGAAATGCTAGCCTTTTTCCAAATGGCTTGTAGCTTTTCCTGTTTGCTCTCAGACTCATATGTTCAAACATAAAAATAGCACAATAGTCCTGTCACAGTGAAAAATAAAGACCTGCATTAAATTTTACCCCTTTAGTGTAAAAACTAGTGCCATGCTAAATCTTCTGGGACTGTGTAAGCTGGATATACATTTTACTTGACAGCCCCCAATCCATCTGCCTATTCCTGGATCATCCCTGCCTATAACTTTTATTCCTAGCAACTTTTCTGCAGAAAATGATCAAATGAAAGCCCATTAATTATCTGAAATAAACAAGTCAGTATAATTCAATACATAATTTGAAATACATTCATATTTAATGCATACCAATAACATAGCATAACATAGTCATTGTAGAGTAATGAAAATCAAATGAATTTTCATTAGTATTTGCTAATTATGATTTTTAATATACATGTATGAAATTTTTCATTAGTAAAGAAGCTTATGCAACAAAGAACACTTTAAAACAGAAAAATAGTAAATTTGTTACAAAACTAAGTGAACATATCTTCCAGCAAGTCTCTAATAATCTCCCCTATCATTAAGTAATGTTCTCCATGAGAAATTTCAAGATGATAAAGGCATCCTTGTTAATATTACATACTTCCTACATTTAAAAATTTTTGTTTTGGCAGCATAATTTTTATGTATAAAATTCAACAAACCATGTTGAATCATGGAGATGGTCGGCAAGCATGGATCAACAAATAGTCGAACATTGTTTAGAAAACTGATTAAAACCTCTTCCAAATGCTTCTAAGAAAAATCAGGTCTCACTTTTCAGAGGTGCTTTGACTCTCTTCAGGGCAATTGGGTTCACTAAAAACATACAACAAAAACCAAAAAGAACATGTATCTCAATATTTCTAATGAGTATATTAATTCATAGTTTTTCTTTTAAAGTATGTGACCTTGAAAAGTAAATTATTTGTATCTAAATTCTCAATATGTACAAGGAATAATTGAATGAGTGCCTCCATGGACACTTCCATTCTGAAATTAAATGGACCTTTACTGTGTAAAATGTTTGCACATCATGTTAAGGTGGATTTCATAAAGTGCAAGACCCCTGCACAGCTATAAAGGAGGAATTCTGAGCCGTGCGCTATCAACTTGTGCCCCTTGTGATGTGCTCTTAGCTGTGTTTACCCAGTTACCAATAGGCACAGGGTTTCAAATATTTAGGTGTGAATTCCTATAGATGACTTTTTTAAATGTTTATTCTTTTTGAGAGAGAGAGAGATGTGGGAGGGGCAGTGAGGGAGGGAGAAAGATAGAATCCTAAGCAGGCTTCACACCATAAGCAGAGAGCCCGCTGTGGGGCTCAAATTCATGAACCATGAGAACATGACCTGAGCCAAAACCCAAGAGTTGGTGGCTTAACCAACTAAGCCACCAAGGCGCTCCTAGTTTTGAACTGTTTTTCTGGAGCTTCCAGTGTTCTCAAAGTCACAAAACACTAGTTAGCTGAATGAGATCATCTATCTAGCTCTACAAAAGTTTATGTAATAGAGAGCTGGTCAGTCAGGTACAAAGGGAAATGGAGGAAATAAGGTTGGAGAAGTAAGTAAGATGCAAATTACCCATGTGTGTGGCCTCCAATTTTAGGGGAAATAGTAATCTAATCAGTTGTGTGAATTTTTAGGAAAGCTAACTCTATTTCCAATTCAATATAGAAGACTGAGCAAATAAAGTGACTTTCTTTCCTTCCAAAATCTCACTAAATGATACTGCAAGCATAAACAAAAAGTAATGAAATCATAACAACACTAAAAACAAGAAAATAATATAATAGTAGAAGGGAAATGTAATTAATTGCTGATGGGCAGAGAGCAAATGAGATCATATTTATAGAAAAACTAGGGTGGTAATGGGTAGGGACATTATCAGGTTCATGACAGAGCAGTTCACAGAACAGCTGGGCCTGCGGGTCTCCTTGTTCCGAACTAAAGCCTTGAAAAACTGATTTTAAAGCAGGGTTAAATAACAGTCTTGGGAAAGCCCCTGCTGGAGTATTTGGTATGATTTAAAGAAGCCGTTTTGACTTGTCTTGAATTTTTGCCACAAACCCAATAGGAAAACATGAGAAGTACCACCATTCAAAGAGTAATATTTAAATATTCCATTTCCAGATAAAAGTCCTGTTTAATTTTGCATTTGTTAGGTGATATAAATATGGGTAGTTAATCTTTGACCATGCCTTCTAAAGAAAGTTTTCCTGCTACAAGACCCATCTCTTTGTACCAATCCCAGAGTGTGCTCTCCCATGGAAGAGAGAAAACAAGAACAAAGACAAAAAAACATCTGACTTTAAGAGAAAAAAGAAAAAAATAAAGAAGGAAGGAAAGAGAAATAGTAATAATAATAATAACACTTTATATAATAGCCATTTAAACTAATTCAAAGACTTGGATAAGATAAACTGTTAATCATGGATACTCTACTATTTGAAAAAAAAATTACAAGAGAAAAAGACTAATTGAACAAAGAGAACAACTCACACCAGAAGAAATAAAAATAATATAAGAAACAATAAACATTAGAATGCAATTCCTATGAGTATCTTTAGAAGTATAAAAAGAATATTAATTTCATGCAATAGAAATAACCTATAAAAGACATCATATGAATTAGGTACAATAAAAATGTTTTTAGAAATTAGTAAAACATTTTAAAAATAAAAATAAATTACTAGTAAACAAAGTCAATACCAAGTTAATAATCTCAAAAAGGAGTAAAATAAGTAATTGCTAATAGATTCAAAATGATAAAGAGATGGAATATGACAAAAATATGCAGAGACATTTAGAGTAAAATCAGAAAATCCAAAATATATTCATAGGATATATTAAGTGAGAAAACAGGAAAATGGGAGGAGAAATGATTATGGTAATCTTAGAAGAAAAAATAAAAATAAAAGGTATAGGTATACAGACAGGTAAAAATCACTATGCCAGGCATGGTGAGCAGAAAGAATATGTGCCTTGATACATCTTGATGATAGTTGAGAATTCCAAATACAATGCAAAACTCTAAAAAGCTTCCAGATAATCAAAATGAGGTTGATGCCAGGCTTCTCACTGGTGACTGAGATCGCAAGATGACAATGAAACAAAATATTCAAGTTCTAAGGAAGAAGTTTCTAAACCTAGAATTCTATTCTAGAATTTGGCAAGTACACCATATGAGTTTCTTTAGATTCTGTAGAACCAACTGTAGCCATCATGGCTGTCACAGACAATATGGAAACCCACAGTTATCTAAGCCAGACAGATCAGGCAGGGCTGCCTAAAGTTTTAGCCTGCCCATCATTTTCAGACTTGAATAAAGGCAAGATGTCTGCTTTCCTCAGCAGCTGCCTAAGGAACTATGCAATAGAACCCAGAAGTATAAGTGAAGGATCTTCCCTGAGGGCAAATTTTGACTAATTGGAGAAAAGAGACAGAAGGAAGAGCCTGAAGATAACACTGTTCTCCTTCTTTCTTCCAGTGATCTGTTTTGGGTCATAGTTTGATGCACATGCAAAGCTTTTGCTGCTAGTTATGATGCATAGAGATTTGCTTTTCATTCCTCCTTATCTCATTCTTGCTGCCTTGGATGCATTTGCACTTAAGTCATGCCTCAGGCTCTGTTTTCTGGGAAACCGGCTCTGAGACACAAACCTGTTAATCTAGTGTGACATCACAAAATTGTATACAAGAAAGTACCCAGAGTTTTATGCTTTGCATTTTCTTTTTTAAGGGAATGTTCATAAGAAAGAACTATGCCAAAATACCAACAGAAACAACAAAAATCAAAGAAAAAAAAATCTATATGTAGGAAACAATAAAAATAACTCTGAAATGCAAAGAAAAGAAATACCAGTGAGTTAACTCCACTATTTACATAAAATGCATGTGATATCAATTAGAACAGGAAGTCAGAAGAGTCCATGAAAAATGTCTTCAAGAAGAAAATATGCTTAGCTATACAGACAGTATAATTAATAATCTGGAAGAGTTTAGTAATAAGAAGAAAGACAGTTTAAACTTGAAGATTAACAAAAATCAGTACATGTATCCAGCTTTATGTAACACAAAAATGACATAATTTTGAGTAATGTATGCTGTAGATTAAAAAAATACATGTTTCAACCTGATCTTTAAAAATATTCGTTTCAAGTAGCATGATTTTAGGGTCATGGGATTACATTTACTTCACTTTGTGACAAAATACTACTTGAGGTAGCATATACGATAATGCATTACATGTTGTTTACTATCCATTATTTTAGAAGGAACCAAGAGAAAAAGCATAAAATAATGGATGACAGTCATAGAAAATAAATTGAATATGAAGAGCTCTGAAATGTTAAGAAAAAATGGTGTACTGACTGAGGTGGGAAAATGTAAGGAAAAAATGGAGGTTGAAGTCCAGGCATCCCAATTTCTTTATGACTTATAGCAAGGACTTTAAGCAGAGACTCACAATTTAATGTAATTAAAACAATGAATCAATAAATTGAAGAATAAGCATCTTATTTTCATGTTTAGAGACAATGTGATGAAGAACAAAAAATAATAATACAACAGAAAACTTGGGAGTGGAATGTGAGAAAAGAAATGAAGTAATATGATCTTGCTAAGTTTTTCATTTATAAAATTTGAAAACTAATTTTACATCTTAAAATGACAAGTCAGTCAGCAGGTATATGCATTTTTTGTTTACAGTTATGGTGATTATCAGAAGAAGAATAAAGTTGAAATTGCCACAGTCACTTTCCTAATTTAGGTGACTTTTCTATTAATAAAATAAAAAGACATGTTAACTCTCTTGGTCATGTGGAAAATGGACTTGGAGAAAAGATTCAATGATAAGAGATATGGTATAATGTTACTTCAGTAGTTAAGGTGAGAGATGCGAACCACTAACTAAGGAAGTAGAAGTTATTTATCAAAAAATAATCAATTTAATTCATATTAAAAGATGACACACTTAATAATTAATCTGAAGGTGGGAATACCAATGAAGGATCCAAGGATACTTCTCACTTGAAGGTCTCTAGTGCCATCATGTTTTATAAATAAAGGATTAAACAAGAAGAGCATATACTGAGAGTAATTATGAGAGGTGGAGGATGGAAAAAGCTTAGTTTTTATCTTAGTAAGTTTTGTCATTTAGAGCTTGAAGTGTCTGGGAGTGTATGGGAGAAAAAGTAATAGGATTTATGAGCATGGAGATCAGATCTTATTTTAAGATATGCATTTGATGGTTACAGAATAGTAGTGGAAGTTAAAAACCATACTAATGAGGACTACTTTTAGTGAAGGTATGATGAAGTACAGAATCCTGAGAGACACTTATTTTGAATGTATAGGTATTAAAAGAGGATTGTAAGGGCACATGAGCTTTGAAGTAGTAATCATAGAACCAAATCAAGGGTCAGAAATGTCTGGCTTCAAAACTTAAAGTGGGGAAAGATTTTTGAGAAAGAGTAAATTCACAGGGTGTTAACTAAGAGAGAGTAGAAAATATCCACTGACTTTGGCTTGTTCCTGATGATTCTATCATGAGGAGTGTCACTGGAATAACCAGATGTTCATGAATGCAAGACAAATGTGTGCTGAAGTAGTAAATGGCAAATACTCAAAGAGCTTCATTTTAAAAATCAGAAATAAGTAGAAATAATAGAAATGCTTATCTATTTATGCACTGAGGGAAAAGGAACTAATGCTAACTTGAGAACAAGGAATTGAAATTACATAAATGAAAAGGTGATAAAACAAGGTCTATAGGAGACCAGGAAGATGACATTTGTCTCACATCTAAGGATCACCTGTTGGTCCCCATGTCTAAGAATCACCTGTGACTTCTTTTCTCTGAGATTCATAAGAAAGAGTATGAATATATTGAGTGAATAATACTTTATAGTTTTATATTTGATGTATCTCCAATAGCATAAAATTCTTAACATTCCTGCAGATAAGAGCAAGTGCTAAGCCATAGGGAAGAAGCTTAGGGATAAATATTATTGGAATAATTTGGTGATGGAGGAATTATAAATGTCTGGAAGAGCTTCTCTTGGGAGTGAGAGATGAAACTGCCCAATGTGAGATCTAAAGAACTCAGAGCTAGTGGGGACCCTGTTAGGGTCATGGATTCCATATTGCTAGTGACAGCTTGACAAATCATGAAACTTCATGCCATAACATTGTGTAGTTCAGCTGCAGGAGCGGAGAAGGTGGATGGTTAGATTGTTCTAGACCCTGACTTTGCAGACCAGTGTCGTAAGCAATCAAGGAGGCAAAGCAGTTAAGGATACTAGCAGAAAAGAGGTGATGTAAATGCATTGCATGTTTTAGTTTAAAGATGGATGATAGCCAAGTAAGAAATGTTGATTGAGAGAGAAAAACAAATAAACAGAGTTGAAGGACTGAAGAGCTTTTTTGAGCAGAAGAGGGATAGTGGTAATAAGGAATTGAAGGGTAAAAAAAATTCTGGTGAAAGAATGGAATGTATAACATTTAATATTTTAGATGAGTATTTCTAGATTATGATAATATTGAAGAAATTGTCAACAGGAGTGGGTTGTGTTGGAGTTCAGTAATTAACTGAGTTTGAATTTGAAAGTAAAAGATTTTGAGATGGCTGTGTTGGACATGTTTTCTACCAAGATGTTAAAAGATCCAAAGTTTTAAATACACAATAGGTATGCAACAAGTAATTTCTTCAATATGATAAAAAGACCTTCAAGTATTAAATTGTACCAGATATTAAATGTTGTAGGAGCGCACATTAGTTGTTACAGCTTAAATGTTTGTGAACCTCCAACACTCATATGCTGAAAACCTAATGCCCAAGATGGTATTATGAGGAGATAGTGACTTTGGGAGATGGTTAGCTCATGTGTGTGGTGCCCTCATGAATGGGATTAGTGCCCTTATAAAAGAGGCCCCAGGGAGCCACCCTGAGTGAGGTATTTTATTATAGCAGCCTGAACTGACTAAGATATTAGTCTTAAGTTGTCTAATATCAGTTGAAAAGGAAAAAAAATATACATATATAAATTAGAGAAAACTTCTGTGTATACCCTTTCAATCTAGAGAGGGAATAGCAAATATTTCAAGAATTTAGTTGGAGAAATGTACATTTTCTCTAAAATTATTTATTTATATAAAAATGCTGTAGACTACCCAAGTTTACTACCTATTTTAAGTGCCAAAGGTGATTTTAATTACATTTCTAATTCTACCTGAAATCAGTGGAGTTTTATTCAAGTTGCATTGACTATTTATAGTTATATTGTATTTTTTCCATAAAATTGAAATATGTTTTGTTACTTTTTTCACTCAGAGATATTCCAGGAAGATTGAGAAATTATTAAAAAAAAACTTCAAAGCTTTTATAAACTAAAAGGTTACTCTATGTGCATACTTTTCCAGCATTTTATATTTTACATTTTTACATCCTTACTTTTTATATCTTTTCTAATGCCACTTAAAGCCATTTTTCATTCATGCATATGCTGATCATTAAAATGTGTGCTACATTCTAATAATCATCCTTTGAATTTTTCAAGTCAGAGGGATAGAATATTAAAATTAAAAGTTATATCACAGATGACAACATGTATTGCCATAAAAGTTTTGAGTATTTTTTTATTCAAGCTTATAATTATTTGACTTTTACCATTGAGATGACAATTGAGAAACTGGAGTGGAAGATTAAAAATGATCTGATATATTTATACTGCTTAAATAACAAACAATTCATATCATTCAGTAGAAAATTACACCTGTCTTCTTAATAGCAGACTAGGTTCATGAATTATTCAGATGATGGGCTTGACGCTGTCATTGGATGGTCAAAGCCTACATTGAAGGTTTTCAGCTAGAGCTGTATAGGGTAAGGGATCATATCCAATAAGGATACTATTATTAACAAAGTAACACTCACCTCTCAACTTCTTCTACTCCTTTACTTCCACTCTGACACACAAATTCATCACACCTTCCTTTATTTGTTAGATTGTGAGAATTTTAGTCTCAAGGACAATTTTTCAAATGTTATCAGTGATTGAAAACAAGTAGTTATAATGAAAGTAGATTTGCAATCTTCAGTGTAGCATTTACAGCCTTGAATGCTATAATTATGAAGCCATCCGTGTGTGTGCTTTCATAATATATTATGACAGAAGATTAAATTCTAAGTAAAGATTATTCCCCAGTACAGTAGTGTATAATATGACTTCTCTCCCGTTTCCTCTCCACAATATTCCAAATTAGAGTTTGGCCAACCAGAAGCCAATGATGACTGAAAAAAAAATCTCCATTCACTGAAACTAGCTTGTTAACATTCTCATTTCTCCTGGTGTGTTGCTCCACAACTTTAGTCATTTATAAACATGTCTCCTGTGGGGGAGAGAGGAGGTAGGATAGTGAGGTAAGGGTCAACACTGCCAACATAAATTCATCAAGCACCCACAACACGAAAGCTACTCCAACGGGAAAATATTGTGTTAGTGGGCCCTTTGCCCACCAGACATTTTAAAACACAGCAGTTTCTTTTTTATCATTTCATTCCACATCTTTAATCTAGTAACAAGCACTGCCACCTGGAAAGTATGGGAGGCCTGCCTTAGGGCTGTTAGAGAACTGTCATTTCACAAATGAGACGTGGTAGGGAGCGTGGCTGGTGAGGAACTTCTTTCTTATTGAACTTTCATAAGCAATGATCACATACACCGTCTTTTAGTCACTCACAGGTTTAAAAAGGGGATTCAAAGACAGACTTAATCATGAAGCCATCTGGCATAGAGTGGATTAACTCTCAGATGGGTTTTGAAATTCCCATGTGCCCAAATGTTGGAAAACATTGTGTTATTAATTTTTTTTGGTGCTTCCTCGCCCCTTAAAACTTTTTGATAAAACGCTCTGGGGTGGAATGAGGAGCCAAACGATTTAAAAGAGAGAGAGGAAAAAAGAAACCCACATATCTCACTGAATAATAGTTCTATGTGTGAGATCTTTGTAGCACAGATTTATAATTTTCTCTTTAAAAGACATCTTTTCCGTACAATATTTGTTACCTGGAGAATTCTCCTTTTGTTAAAGGGGATGTCTGTACAATACCTGCGTGTCCGGGTGTCTGGCCGTAGTGCTCACTGTCCCTTGCAGCAATCCGTATTTTAATTGCTTCTGAACTTTGTACTAATAGACAAATGAACCATGTGGTAGTATCATTGAAAGAAATCCAAAACTCAAGAGAGAAAACTTCGGTTAGAACCTCATCTCCTTAATTGGGAAAACCCACCTTTCCTGTTGCCCACCAAGAAGGCTCCCTTCCAGGCTCTCCCGAGCACTCTCTGTCTTCTCTCTTCTCCCAGTTTTCCTCATAAGGTCACCACGCACGTGCAGACCCAGCATCCTAAGTGGCCCCGGGTGGGCTGTACCATCTGGTGTCATTAAGAACAAGGAAGCACTGTTCATCCGGGAGTGCAATCAGACACTTTATGTTGCTGCAGCTGTCATCCCAGCATTGTGGCTTCCTGCCATCATGGCTGCAGGGGCTAACTTTGGCTTTGGGAGGACTGGCATCCCTGGAAGAAGTGGCACCTTGCATACACAACCCCCACCTCCACTCCTCGCTCTGGACAGCTGGTTTGAACACTAGGCAGATGGATACAGATCACGATGAGGTGTAGGCAGTCGACATTATTTCTCAGTTTGAGGGATTATGGTTCTTTAAGTTTTGGAAACATCACCAAAAGCTGTTTGATCTTCTTGCCCCTAATAAGCTAAGTCACTGATGAATCATGGAGTTTTTTTCTTTTTTTAATTGTTTTTTATTTATTTTTGAGTGAGAGAGAGAGAGAGACAGTGTGAGCAGGGGAGGGTTAGAGAGAGAGGGAGACATAGAATCCGAAGACAGGCTCCAGGCTCTGTGCTGATAGCACAGAGCCTGACGTGGGGCTCGAACCCACCAACTGTGAGATCATGACCTGAGCTGAAGTCAGACCCTCAATCGACCAAGCCACCCAGGCACCCTAAATCACAGAGTTTCTAAGGTTTGTTGAGTGTGCATTGGCCAGACCCATGTCAAAACTTCAGTTTTCCCCTGGACCCAGGATCGTGAAAGTCTGCTTAAGCTTTGGGGAGACCCTGCTGTCTACCGAGGGCCGAGAGATTTGGAAGACGTCTAATCCCTTGGTTAGAGGGCTTCCTCAACTATACAGAATAAAGAGGAGAGCACAGGCTTAGGTGCTTACAAAAAACAGACAAAATTCCCACCACCTGGACAGCCATGGACACAATCTGGGTTCCAAGAATGCAGAGTGGAAACTTCCACAACGGATCATCTTTTCACCAGATGATACAACGTTTAGAAGATAAGATAATTTCTTTGCCAAAACTATTTGTTAACATTTATAACTTTTATAGAGCTTTTCACTTGTTATTGAGTAAGAGACTCCAGTCTAATCTCTGTGACCTCACTTTAAAAAATAATACACAAGCGCTGACTCTCCCTAAGGTCTAGAATCCCTATGGAGTAATGGTACCTGTGGAAACGCTCTCTGCCCCACGTGGCTCTCGCATAAGCTGTTCAGGTCCTCTCATTTCCGTGCAAAACTACTGCAATATTCTAGACTCCACAGGGATGATGTAACGGTACCGTCCTTCCGAGAAGCAGTGATTGCAAATGAGCCACAGAGTCACCTGACACAGACACTGCATGTTAGAGCAATAAACTGTCCCCATTCCAGAACTATAGATCACTGCTAAGAAGAACTAAGAAATATATATCTGAGCATCACTGACTGTTTATGTGTAATGCTGTTATATATTTTGTGAATGTCAGTTGCTTTATTTGTTGCTTATGAATAGAGGACAGGGATACGTAACCCAAATCATGTAAAAACTGTCAAATTGCTTTATATATTAGATGTATGTGGATTTTGTTAATTGGGTATAAAATAGGTGACCTTTCACCTCTGGAATCAAATAATATGCATTTCATGTGATAGGGAAGATGGTTGATATTTCTTTTGTTTATACTTTTAAGGTTGTGAAACAATAAAGAAGAGGCTTGATTTGTTCTATAAGGTTAATTTCTGGCTATATAAACTCAAGAACAAGGATAATTTTCCTTCAGATGACAGATTAAGTAATTGGGAACAAATTTAACAACTTTTACACTAAAATTGGCTTCTGAAAGAAAAAAAAACAGAAATGAAAACATTTTGGTATTCCTCGTGTTTGTGACAAGTCCCCAGTGACGCCGCATATGCTGTGGTTTTCTAGCGATGTTGGCTGATGTGCAGGACAGCAGTTTTTACATCGTGGGTTTTTTTTCCCCCAGCCTAAATGCTGGCTTTTCAACCAGAGAAAATTAGGTTAACATGTAGGTACTCTTCAACCATAATGTCCAAAATGTACTTTCAGAGAATTTGAACCTTACAGCTTATACGTTCAATTTTCTGTCCATGACACAGTGCAAAAACGTGTGATTATGGATGCAAATAACACATGCATGTAAACCCAGAGCACCACCCCCTTCTTTTTTTTGCATTCATTATTTGTACATTTCATTTCAAACTCAAAAATGACTTTTCTCTGCTAATCAAACTTCCAGATGTAGGAGAATATCTCCTACCGGTAATTTTTTGGAAAGCAACATATTTTATTCTTCCAGTTTTCTATGCAGCAGAGGATATATAGCAAGCACACAATCAGATTATTTTAATTTAATTATTAAGGTATATATTGTTGGTTAAAGGAAGAGCTGGTAAATGGAGATTGGTGTTCATTTGGATTCCCACATACTAACAAAAAAAATTTCAAATGTTAAACCAGTGGCAGTAGCCTAAGCAAGACAAACAAGTGAATAAAATTTAAAAGATGTAATTTTTAAAAATTATGAGGCTACAAGTGTGTCTCTGAGAACATAAGAACAGAAATGTGGCCAGGACACTTAGCAGGAATGGGATAATATCAGGAAGATAGGCAATTATTATTTTCTTTGTTTTTCATCTCTCAATCTCTTTCTCTCTTATCTGTTTTATTTTCCTTTCTTCCCATAAAACAAATATCTCTGCTTGTCATTCTCCATGACAAGCAGAAGGTAATCACTCTACTCTTTTCAATTTACTTCTCTTTTCAAGAAGCTGGGCTAAAGTAAACTGGAATACCTTAGCTCAATTTGAAATTCCCCAAAGAAACTGGGAGGCCTGTTTGGATCAGAGATCTGAGCCTGGTGTCTGAGTGGGAGGTGGATTCATTGTACAGTACAGAGCCTCAACTTGAGGAGGCTGCAGGTACCTGAGCCACGCTGTCCCCCCTCCTCAAGTTTCCTTTCCTTAAAAGCCAGACACCCTTCCTTCCACCTTCTTCATTTTATTAGATAGAAAGGTGGCTAAATCACATTCAAATTTATGTGAAGTCACTAATCGTAATTTGACTTTCTTGGTTTGATCTAAATAGAATGACAAGTAAACTCCTGTAGAAAATAGAAGCTACTAGCATTCTGGTCAATGGCTTGTCTCTTTTTTTATAATCACATGAACCCACATAGGTGCCTGGGTAGTGCAATCCATTAAGCATTGACTCTTGATTTCGGCTGAGGTCATGATCTCACAATTTGGGGAATCAAGCTGCATGTTGGGCTCTATGCTGACAGCATGAGGGATTCTCTCTCTCCCTTTCTCTTTGCCCCTCCCCTGCAAGCACATGCTGTCTCTCTCTCTCTCTCTCTCTCTCTCTCTCCCCCACTCAAAAATAAATAAATAAACATTAAAAAAAACACATGGACCCACAAATGAAACTCCTCAACATTAATCATTTCATGTATCATATTAAATTTATTTTTGAGACAGAGAGTACAAGTGAAGGAGGAGCAGAGAGAGACAGGGACAGATCTGAGGCAGACTCTGTCCTGACAACAACGAGCTCAATGCAAGGCTCAAACTTACGACCCATGAGATCATGAGATCATGACCTGAGCCAAAGTCAGGCACTCAGCCACTCAACCACTCCCAGATGCCTTATCATGCATCATATTTTTAAAATCAAGATACAGTCTTATTTAAATTTAGCTTAGTTTAAATTGAGACGTATACTTTTCTATTCACTTTAGTGTCTATTGAATTATTGACAAAAAGGGTATTTAGAAATCTGCAATAGTATTTCCTATAGTAGTTATTATATGTGAAATATAAACAATTTCCCCTTTATAGCTCCATTATATTTTTGTTTATTCTCTTGTCAAATAATTCATTGCACCTCAAATATCCATGAGGCATGGTGTAGGGGACTCAGAGTTTAAAAATGGACAAAACAGAGACCACATCTACATGAAATTTACTTTGCAGTGGAAGGTGATGACAATAAAAATAAAAACATGTAGAACTGATTGAACATATTAGTTGGTGATAAGTTGAGTGAAAAGATAGAAAGTAGGCTTTAGCGTAACAATGTGGGTGAGGGGCCCAAGCATCAGGAACAGCCTGAAGATGTTATAAGGATACCAGGAACAGCCTCTCAGCAGAGGTTACCTCTGGGCACAAAGCTGAGGGAAGCTGTAAGGCTCAAATAGTTCTTTGGCACCTTCCTGGGCAAAGACCCTGGAGCAGGACAGTTTCTGTTGTTGAGAGGAATTGAGGCCAGGGTGTGAGAGTCCAGTGAGTGAAGGGAGAGAAGAACTATCAAAAATGAGAGTAGAGAAAAAGGGTAGGAAGGGGGGCAGGGTCCGTGTTTTGGTACATGGATGAGAAGTCATTAGACAATTTGGGGCTGAAGTGCAAGATAACTCCTTCTTGGAAAACAGACTTTAGTGGGGCCAGATTGAATGTTGGGGGACCAGCTATTTCAGGTTTGCAGGTTTGAGGTGCTGATGGCTTGGAGTGAGCTGGAAGGAGTGAAGGTTGCCAGACATTGTTATATTCACATCAAAAACAGATATGATAGGTTTGGTGTAGAGTGTGAGGAGAGGACAAAAGGATAGGACCAAAGAATTTAGTCCAAGCAACTAATAGAACAGAAATTTCTGACTGAGATGAAATAAGCCAGGTAGAGTGAGTTTGGAAAGTGGGAGCATGGTGGATCACAAGTGGCACTTAGATTTGAAGGAAGTACATACATATCTACTAACTTGATATGAGAGTGAACTATCTACATGTGTAATGAAAATTTGTAGAAAACAAAATTCAATACTATAAATAGTAATCAATGTTGACAGCTATGAGGAAAATAAATTAGGATAACCTTTTTTTTTTTAATTTAAGATTTAAAATAGTATCCGTAATGCCACCACTTAAGATAAAGGAGGCTTATGAAGAGTGAGTGGTGGAGTCCAGCTCCAGCAGGTCCAGGGTTCCCCTGGAGGATGGACAGTGTCGGAGAGAGAGAAATGAGAATCAGCAAAGGGGGAAGGGAATGAGAGAGCCACGAGGTTCTTTGTGATCAGAAGACAGGCATCTCTGCCCTTCTGGCAGGCATCTTTGCTCTGTCTGGTTCTCAAGCTTTATTTATGGTGAAAGGTACAAGGACCAGAAAGAGTAGTAAATGATTTCTCATAGGTAATTTTTATAATTTCCCAGGACACGGGTTCTGCAGAAGTTACAATTCTAGTAGTAATGATTGTCATAAGAAACTTAGCTACAGGCACTCATGTTGTCCATATGGGAAGGGCAGTATTTTTTTTTTTTACGAAACCTCAGATCTAGCCTTAAGGAAGCAAGTTTAACCAAGAGGCAAACAGCATTGTTTAGGAAAGGTCAGTTTTTTATGAGTAAGGGTCATTAGGCTGTTTATAACTCTAAGAGAAAGTTTCCAGAAAACAGGATTCTCAAGAGACATAATGCCTGCTCTCACAGTCCCAAAGATGATTGATACATTTTATTGCAGTAGTGACTTTTAAAAAGGCATCCAGGCCCAGAATGTAGTCAGTTATTAGTTAATTGCTTAGGGAACATTATATGTTGCATTAGGGTGTATCTAGTTTACTCATCTTTTCCCTGAGCAGGTGCAATCACACCTCAGTGTCAGGCCACTCCTGACACTAATCAGCAAAGCACTCTGAGGTTTGGTGCCCAAGTGGAAATGAAAGTTTCAAGAGGGTAGATTTTGGGAGCTGTCTGGGGGCAAGAGACCGTGCAAACTTGCCGTACCCTCACCGGGAATTTTCACTCTATTGGTGAGTTTAAATAGCTCCCAACAAGTGAGGAAAATAGTGGTTATATTACAAGGAACTTAAGAAAATATTAATTTTGTAAAAGTTATTTGTTTTAAATTCTGAACTCCACAAATATTTTTTCCCATTGGAGGCACTTTTATTTAAATGTTGACTTCTTATCATAGAAGGCTTCTCTTTCAGCATGAGCCCAGACTGTCTTTGCTGGCTCTTCCCAATGCCCCAGGCTTTAAACCCAAGTGGTTCTCGGGACGAGGGAGAGATGCCTACTGGCCAGAGCAGATGACCATCCTGAGAGGCAGAAGGGAGTGATGGCACATCGGGTGAAATGTAGGCAGCTAACAGGTGCCCATTATTGCCATTTAGAAAATGAGAGGACGTATGATAGCCAGTCCTTATACATTTAAAAGAGAAAAATAAACCAACCTATTTTAAGAAAGCATAAAGGGGCACCTGGGAGGCTCAGTCGGTTAGGCATCCAACTTTGGCTCAGGTCATGATCTCATGGTTTGTGAGTCTGAACCCTGCATTGGCCTCTGTGCTGACAGCTCAGAGCCTGGAGCCTGCTTCAGATTTTGTGTCTCCCTCTCTCTCTCTCTCTGCCCCTCCCATGCTAATGCTCTGTCTCTCTCTGTCTCTCAATAATAAATAAAAATGTTTAAAACATGTTTTAAAAGCATATAAAATATCTCAATATTTAAGTGTAAGCTGAATGTTAAAACACTGTAAGATCTAAACCAAACATGATACATTTAATGTCTAAACAGTTTGTAGCATCTGCTGTAAATAGGTGCCCCTACTCCATCAGAATGCTGATTTTCTCAGTGTTATTAGTGTCCACTGAACATTAGATTTAAAAAAAGAAAACTTACAAATTAAACATATTCTCATTAGTGGGTGAATGGTTTACCCTAAGAGGAGAAACTGCTCCTGTTATCCTAGGAAGATAATGGAAGAAATACATAAACAAATAGTTAACCATTCATTGAACGGTTTTATACGTCAGGTATCACCATGCTGATCTTACCTACATTATCTCTTACAATCCTTAAAATTAATGAACCTAAAAATTAAATGGCTTTCCTAAGGATATATTGCTAGTAAGTAGTAGGGCTGGGCTTTGAGTAAAATTAGTTTAATTTCAAGTCCCACATATGTAACTCCTATGCTGTATTGCCTCAAAGAGATTTAAGATATCCAGTGTAAGGACGCAGGTCTGAAACTGACTCCATGAAACAATAGAAGGGCACACATTGCCCAAGGCAAAAGGGACCACCCTTGTAACATTCCAAGGGCAGGCCTAAAGATGGAGGCTAAGACTAG
>NC_043706.1:78971419-79017405 GCF_006229205.1 Suricata suricatta
ATGGCTTTCCTAAGGATATATTGCTAGTAAGTAGTAGGGCTGGGCTTTGAGTAAAATTAGTTTAATTTCAAGTCCCACATATGTAACTCCTATGCTGTATTGCCTCAAAGAGATTTAAGATATCCAGTGTAAGGACGCAGGTCTGAACCTGACTCCATGAAACAATAGAAGGGCACACATTGCCCAAGGCAAAAGGGACCACCCTTGTAACATTCCAAGGGCAGGCCTAAAGATGGAGGCTAAGACTAGCCATGCCCTACGTGAGGGTCCTGGGCCCACTCTGTGATTGGTCAATACTCTAAATGTTGTGATTGGGTCCCGCCAAAAGTAACAAATACTCTATGCAGTCTGAATGGTTAGACCTGCTGTCAATAATATTGTATAATAATGATTGGATCACTGTATTTCCTGTAACTCCCCCTTCTCAAACTCATAAAAGCCCTACCCTGCCTTTGTTCGGGGCTCACTCCACGTGGATCCAGTGTGTTGTTGAAGTCTGTGAGCCCGAGTTTAGGCTGGCCGGGCCTAAATTCGTAATAAAGCCCTTTGCTTTTGCATGCGTGATTCAGTCTCCCAGGTAATCTCTGGTTTTGGGGGGCGATATTAAAATCTGGGTACAACACCAGGTTCCATAGTATTTTTGCCAAGTTATTTCATCTAACAAGTAATCTGTTTTGGACTTAACAACAACAATTTTATTGTTAGATTGTATGTTGCTTTCCTGATACTAACTTTCTCCAACTTTAGCACCTCCTAGTAACGGACTAAAGAGTTGGTCTGCTCTTACCATAGGCTAACTTTTGTGGGATGGTGAGTAACTTTCAATCTGGGAAGGGTTTGAATAGGTTTCCAAGCCAGCTGCTTTGATTTAGAGACTTCCAAGCAGCCCTTTTAATTCAATATCACCTCAGAACCTATGATGTCATTAGAGTTAATGTTTTAACTTAACGGGCCATTCTCCCCAGCTTCCTTTTTTGTAAGCAATAAATCCTACAGAAGAAGTTCTTTTGCAGCTGTGTTGCTTTATTTTGTTTACAAGTAAGTAGTCCTGTTTTCATTCAGCTTTTGAATTTTGGCTTTTCTAGGCAAGTGAAATATGGAACAAAAATGTGGAATTTTCCCTTAGGTAAGAATGTATTCTTCCACAAGATTTTTATAGTTGTTTTGAAATGTAGTATTATACAAAATACTATATAACACATATATGTAGGCTTACAAGAATAGTTAAAATTTTTAATAAGCATCAATAGGCACCCACAACCTGGCTTGAGCATTGGGAGTTACCAGTACTTGGAATCCCCATGTGTGCTTAAATAATTACATCTTTCTCTTTCCCAACCACCATACTCATTCCCTAAGAGATAACCACTGTCCAGGCCTTCATGTTAATCACTCCCTTACTCTTTATAGATCTATAGACTATGTAGATCTAAATGATACTTTTGCCTTTTGATCATTTTCTTTTTCCTACTTTTGAAATTTATACAATGGAATTATTTTTCATTCATTCATCTATGACTTGCCATTTACTCATTATTAGCTTTGGAGATTAGACATGTTGACGCATGTAGTTGTACTTCATTTACCTTCATTGCTTTATAATATTCCATTGTATGGACCTATATCTGTTTTATTCTAGATGGACTCTTGGGCTATTTCCATTATTTGGCAACTGTGAACAATGCTGCTAAGAACATATACATGTATATGTATGCATGTATATGTACGTTTGTGAGTGTGTATATATCCTGCACACATGTGCAATAACTTCTCTAGT
Source organism: Suricata suricatta (assembly GCF_006229205.1). NCBI lineage: Eukaryota > Metazoa > Chordata > Mammalia > Carnivora > Herpestidae > Suricata > Suricata suricatta. The sequence continues at coordinate 78,973,197 of NC_043706.1, forward strand.
TCATAGAAATGTCAGCATTTCTAGGTAATGGCATTCTCAGAGGCATTCAATGAGCAATATGCTCTTGCTAGATATAGATACAATTTATTTTGTTGTACGTTTTCATCAGTATTAGTTATTTGCTAACTTAGTAGTTGTGAAATGATACCTTATTTTGGTGTTTTGAGTTTTATGTGATTAATAATGAAGTTAAGGATAGTTTTAAAAATATCTATCAAAAACCATTTTTCAGGTGCCTGGGTGACTCAGTCAGTTGAGCATCCGAGTTTGGCTCAGGTCATGAAGATCTCACAGAGCCCCGTGGGTTGGAGCCCCGTGTTGGGCTTTATGCTAAAAGCTCAGGGCCTGGAGCCTGCTTCAGATTCTATGTCACCCTCGAACTCTATCTCTCTCTCAAAAATAAATAAACATTTTAAAAACAACACGCCATTTTCTTTTACCTAAATTACATGGTTCAGAATTTGCTTTTACAAACCTTTCAAGCATTCAAGCATTTTCGAGAAAGAATTTGCTCACAAAAGCATTCATTCTTTACTTATCTGAAAATTATTCTACTCTTGTTATTGAAAAATAATTTTATTGGATATAGAATCCTGGGTTGAAATTACATTCACTTAGTGTACTTCAGAAGGTATTTCACCGCTTCAATATTCTCCTTTCACTATATTCAAGTTACTATTAACCTGACGGTGTTTCTCTGCGCGGTCCATTCTTATTTATGTATTTTTAAGGTAGTTTCCTCTTGTTGACGTTGTACATTTCCATTAACATGTGTACGGTGTGCATTTTTTATTATAATGATTGAATTTTTTGACTTTTTAAAATTTTGAATTTGCTATCAAAAATTCCATAAACTTCCTTGCCAATTACCTTTAGATATTCTCTTCAAAGTTCTATGATCCAATTTTAGAACTTTAATTATTCATTTATGAGAGTGTATTAATCTACCCTTATGTTTCATAACCTTTATTTTGTTAAAAATACACTTTGTTTCTTATCTCTGCTGCATTCTGAAGAACATTTCGCATCTGTGTTCTCATTCACTGTGTAATTTATTGGTTAATGTGTTCATGATATTTCAATGAATACTCTCATTTAAAAACTTAAAGTATTTATTTTGTTCTTTTTCAAATGAAACTGTTTGGTTTCTTTTAATCGTATTTTGATCCTTGCTTATATTTTCAAGCTTTTAAACATTTCTTTAAAGTTCCTAAATTTGTTATTTATCTTTTGTTTGATAATGCCAGTTATCTGTGGTATTTAAGATTCTGAATCTGGGGTTTGTTGTTTCTACTGGTTTTCTTTTATGAGGACTTATTGTCTTGCATGTTTTATCCTCTTTAATCATGAGTTGCTTGTGTTCCTTGCATTCTTTCTGCATTGGTGTTGAATTTCTCTAGAGAAGGTGTGCATTTGTTTCCACAATCACCTGATACTCTGCCTACCCAGGACCATTGTAAATTAAAGTAGGCTTGAAATTGTTTATTTCATGGTTGGTGGGGATTCACAATGTAAACCCGTAAGTTGACAAGCTTGTATTTTCTCTTGGAGAGATATTTTCTCCCTCCACTTAGGACCAAGATCAGGGTCTGAAGGTGGTTGAGGCAACCCTGGCAGAAAATTTAAGAAGTCCTCAAAGGCCTCGGAGACTAAATGTCTCTTTAAGAAAGGTGTCTTGTTTGCTTAGTCCCAAGCTGACCAAATCGATGCAGGGGAGTGACTCTAATGTCCCTTCTGTGTAGCACAGGTAAGCCTGAGGCTTTATCTTCTGTGTCCTATGCCCCAGACAGGCACTAACATGAGTATTCAAAATCTCCAGAGTTACCTACAGCCCTCCAGATATAAGCCTGCTTTAAAAAATGGTTACTGTTCCAAAAAGAAAAAAAAAAAATTACTCACTGTTCAAAGTTACTATTTTCACTTTACTTTTTGTTCTGTTCTTAAAATATATTTTTAAAATAACATTTTAATCAGCAGTTATTTCTTTTAAGATTGCCTAGTCAGCCTGTCCAGTATGCCATACTCCCAGAAATAAAAATCACATTTTCTTCTATAAAAGTAGTTCACTAACTGTATTTTCAAAGTTATTCTTTTTTTAAGTTTACTTAGGTTTGAGAGAGAGAGAAACAGAGAGAGAGAGAGAAAGAGACAGAGCATGAGTGCAGGAGGAACAGAGAGAGAGGGAGGCACAGAATCTGAAGCAGGCTCCTGGCTCTGAGCTGCCAGCACAGAGCCCCATGAGAGGCTCCAACTCAGGAACCATGACACCATATTCTGAGCTGAAGTTGGCTGCTTAACCAACTGAGCCATCCAGGAGCCCCTCGAAGTTATTCTTAAAATGCTGATGAGAAATATTACCATACACCTATCATAGGATTGGAAAAAAGGTGAATTTTTTACATTAACATATACTTCACACTTGCTGATTTTACCATGGTTTAATAAACAAAATCATTGTCCATATGAATAAGACTCAATCTGTTTTTTAAAACATCTCAAAAGTAACAAAGCAGCTATGAAACACAGGTCTGCTCTATGATTAATGAAAATGATTCTTCCACTTACCCTTTCAGGAGGTTTAAATGCATTTAAATATGAACTTGCAAACCAAAGTGGATATTTACTTGGAAAAAATTTACTTGTAAAGGGGTAATGCATGAAGCTGGACTAATTCCAAGTGACCTAAATCTTGGGGAATTGTCTTTTGCATCCTCTGCTATTGTGATTTACAATAAGAAATATATATTTGGCCTTTGCTCAGTGGTTTCTGGCACAGAGCTCCTAAAGCCCTTGATTTTCTTAAGTGATAAGAACCACAAAGGCTCTTTTGTTATATTGATGAGATGGATTTTGGAAAGCTCCTAGATAACCTGGCTGGTTGCCAGGAAAAGTGACCATGTAATTATAGGGTTGGAAATTTGAGTCCCACCCCTGACCTCCAGGGATGGCAGAGGGCCTGGGATTGAGTATAATCACTAATGGCCAATGATTTGATCAATCATGCATACATAATGAAGCCTCCACAGACACCAAGAAGGTTAGGGTTCAGAGAGCTTCCTACTTGGCGACCACATGTTGGTGCGGGGATCCCAGTGCACTCAGAGAACATGGAAGCCCCTTCTCCTTTCCCCCATCTCTTGTCTAAGTATTTCTTCCATCTGGCTGTTCCTGAGTTATATCTTGTTATAATACAATGGTAATCTAGTAAATAAAATGTTTCTCTGAGTTCTGAGAACCATTCTATCAAATTAATCAACCCCAGGGAGGGGGTATTTAGAACCTCCCATCGGTAGCTGGTGATGGGAAGCCCAAGTGACGGCCTGGACTTGCGATTGCTGTCTGAATTATGGGAGTGCAATGAATCTTGCAGTGGAATTTGATGCTATTTCTGGATAGTGTCAGAACTGAGTTGAAATGCATGACACCCATCTGATGCTGCAGAATTACCTGTTCCTGTGGAGGAAAAACCTCCACATTGGAACTGGAATTGGTGATCAGAATAGTAGTTGTCCTCATGACTATTTTGTCTGACCTATTAAATTCTTCTTGTTGAAATGCCTGAAAGAACAATGCAGCTTTCTTAAAGTAAATAATTCCTTCCAATCTTTGTGTTATTTTGCCGAAGAGAAGCTAGTGTTCTCATAGTCTTCTGACTATGGGCTAACAAATCTTACTCTATCACGTTAGTCTTAAATTATTGATATGTTGATATCTAAAAGGAGCTAATATTTCAGTTGTGGAAAAACCAGTAACTTTGTTTGCCTAATTATAAAGAGGCTTACTGTATAAACTAATTATTCTTTAAGACCAGTGTGGTGATTCTTCATAGGGTCTAAATAGTTCCTTTGGGACTAGTAAGTATTAACATATCTTCAAAGTTTTCTAAGCCATCAAAAAACACTGGCACACAAAAAATCTGTCTCATTATTTTTCCAAATACGGATTATGCAAACCCCCTGCATTTCCCCATGTACTATAGCTATTTTCCACATATGTGTGTGTTTATTTTGCTTAAAGAGTAAATAAACTTCTCCTGTGTTTCCTTTAAAGACAGAATCCTGACTTCTAGGACCATTCAAAGTTTCTCTCAACCACTGCCCAAGGCATAAATGTCCCCAAAGCCCTTTAATCCCCAGATTGTCAATATGTTGGATCTAGTCGCAGTGAAGAACCCACAAGGCTCATCTTGTCGCCTGTCTCACTGGGCAGAGAGCAGGTGCAGGGCTACATTTCTGACTGCTTGGCACCTTGTTATTATTTTTATGAATAGTCAGTGCATCAGGAGCTCTACAGGGATCCAAACCTTTCCTTGAGCCCAATCAAAAGATTAGTGAGATTCAGGCAGAGATTGAATCTGTGTGGAAAATTGTCCATGCTGAGTTCTATTAGAAGGCGCTGCTGAGTGAGATTTGTTACTAATCACAAAGCAAAATTACAGTCTCTTGAAATGAGAATCCAGTAAACAAAATAATAAAATTCATTTTAATTATTAAATGACAGTGTTACAAATTGTATGCCATTTATCAGTGACATAATGAAATACAGTGAATAGAAAAAAAAATCCATATGGTCCATTCACTATAATTTAATTTTGCCTGATATATTCTTTTAATGATTTTTAAAATGTGACTAATTAACAAATTGCTAATCCCCCCAACAACCGATACCTATATTTTGAGGCAGATGTACCATTTTTATTAACCAGTGCTTCATGTGACTGAAGACACTGAAAACTCTGGAAGGTCTTCTTTACACAGTCCAAGTGATTGGTGCCTAATGATGCTAAGTGATGAATTGCTTCAATTTTAATAGAACAATCAGGGCTTAATGTTTCCATTATCCTTTTCAACACACTTCCCATCCATGCTATTGTTGTGCTGATTAGCCAGCATTCTTTGTAAAGACTTTGTAAATTGTAAGTCAGAGATAACAGGTGATTCTTTCTTGTTATTTGAAAACCAGACATGTTTGATAATTTTTCAAGTTTGCAGAAACTATTTAAATGTCAATATCATTTTACCAAAAGAATGACGAGCAGTTCTACTCAGTAAAATTAGTCACGAAAAAATGGCCTCTTTCCTAATACTCTTGAGAACTGGCCGATTATAAATATTATGTAGTACTTGCTTTTTGTGGTTAAATCTGTTTAGTTTAAAATTTTATCTATCTATCTATCTATCTATCTATCTATCTATCCATCCATCCATCTATCTACCCTCTATCTATGTAGCATCATCTATCTGTTTTGTTAGGCTCCAGAAATAAAAACTTCTGACCTGTATGTAAATTTTCAGGAAATAGACTGTAATTAAAAGTGCAAAATGACCTGTTAGTGATTAGTACTTGTTATATTCATGCTGTCTGTGGTGTATAGAAAAGGTCATTAGAAGCATATCTCATGTTTCCTCAGCTTTAGTATTTAACCAAAACACTCCTTAAATACACCCTATTCTTCTCTTAATATTTTAGTAAACGCATACTAAATGTCTACTACATGCCAGGCTAAAGTCATTTCTACAAGATGAAAATGCTCAATAAATACTCAGAGGAATACTCCAAAGAAATCTAATTTTTCATTACAACAGAAAGATTCCTTGTCCTAAAGAAAATCATTTTAGTAATATATGTTCTAACACTATTGCATTTTATTAGATAATCCAAGAGATTAGTTCAGTACTTTCTCACTGCAGGATGTTTTAGAATAGACACTCAGGGAAGAGTGTCAAGTGGTAACTGTTACACAGTCTTGAATCCCCCTCAAGTGCAACATCCATTGTCAATCTAAGACATCTATTTTTGGTGGGGATAATATTTCAGTAGTGTTGCTCAGTGTTAAGGCAGGCTGACAAGTAGAGGTTCTTTTTTTTTTTTCTTTTGTGTTTCTATATCCTAAGAAGACAGGTGATGATTTTTTTTCCCTGTTGAAAACTCTTAAGAAAAGTGTGCTGAACAGGGAATTGAACTGAATTAACTAATGGCGAAATGTTTATAAAGAAAATGCAGTATTACTGTTCCGAAATGTAGAGTGCTCAAAGCACATTTTAGAGTTGTTGCAATCTCCTTGAAATCGAGGCACACAATGGAATTAACATAACTGATTCACCAAATAAGGTCCCTTCTGTTTTTCTTTGACACTGGAAAGGGGGGAAAATGCTCTAGGTTCCAGAAGTAATGCTGAGATACAATACTGAGAGACAGGGAGATGTTGATGCAAGAAAAATGGCAGGCAGAATGCAGAAGGGGAAGGAGGAGGAAAGAGGGCATGATTACTGCAGTTATATATAAATTAAAACAAAATTTCTGCAAATTGACACTTCAGAAAAATATGTACACTGATACTTTGGCAATGAAAAACTGGCAGGGCCTAGAAATATTGGCTGCTATTAGGTCATAGTAAAGAATTTTATTCAAATTGTTTTTATATTTGCTTCAAATAAAATTTAGAATAGTTTATTTTTGCAATTCTGTCACTGAAAATATGCATGCAAACAATGTCAGTGGAAGTTTGAACTACTTTTTATTTATTTCTTTTTTAAAAATCAACATTATCACTAGCTCTTTAATTTTGTCAAATAATCTATAATAGAATTCATGAAAATTGATTTCTCAAATCATTCTAAAGATAATTTTACATGTATTAGCTTATACTTAGCTTTTTAATTTTTTAATGTATGTATGTATGTATTTTTGAAAGAGAGAGAGAGAGGTTTTGTGAGCAGGCAAGGGGCAGGAAAGAGGGAGACAGAGAATCTGAAGCAGACTCCAGGTTCTGAGCTGTCAGCACAGAGCTCTACGCAGGGCTTGAACCCACAAACCTTAAGTACATGACCTGAGCCAAAGTTGGAGACTTAACTGATGAAGCCACCCAGGCGTCCCTATACTTTTAAAATTCATATCCAAACTACAGGACTTTAAATTTCTTAATTGCTTTTATATTTATATAAATATAATGTCTGTGGCTGTATGTGAACACATATCTTTGTATATTTTTCTCAAGGAAGCTTTTTTTTTTTTTTTTTTTACAGGGTAAGGGTTTCTGTCTTTTCTAAGTCTTTTATAAGTCTCTGTCTTTTATAAAATTCATTTTGCATTCTCCTTCAACACCTGGAAAAATGTTCTAGAAGAAGTACGATATTTCAGTTACTTTAAGTATGCACAACTTTGATAACGGCAACAGGTGCTGAGATGGCCCCTAATTCGAGCTACGGGGTCCTAGCAATGTGTGTGAATTGCTTGGAAGGTAATTGCCATCCTATTCTGCAGACACGGAGAGATTAGATAACTCATCCAGGTCTCGTTGCTGGTAACTAGTCTGGCACCAGAGTAGTTATTTTTTGTTAAAGATCTATTGAAGTATAATTGACACACAAAAAAACTGCACATATTTAAAAGCTACGATTTGATAAATTTTGACAAATGAATGTATCTGGAAAGACAGCACCACAATCAAGATCATGCCAGTCAGTATCCACCACTCCCAAAAGTTTCCAGTCCTATGTGATTCTAATCCCTTCCTTATACTCCTCATTAACCCTTCCCCGACTTCCGTGCCCAGATCATCTCATTTGCATACTGTCACGATAAATCTGTTTTCATTTTCTAGAACTCTACACAAATGGAATCATACAGTATGTACCTTTTGTCTTGCTTTTATTTAGCATAAGTATTTGGAGATTCATCCATGATGTTATGTATATTAATAGTTCACTTCTTTATATATGAGTAATATTGCATTATATGCAATATGCCTGTGTTATTGTACCCATTCGTTCATTGATAATATTTGGCGGTTTCCAGTTTTTCGCTAAGATAAATAAACTGACATAAACATTCTCATACAAGTCCTTTGTATGAACACATGATTTTATTTCTCTTGAGCACATATCTAGGAGGGGATGGCAGGATCATATGGTAGGGGCATAGTTAACATTTTTAGAATCTGTCAAACTGTTTACAAAAGTGGTTGTACCATTTCACTCTTCCCACCAGCATTACGTGAAAGGTCCCGTTCCTTTATTAACACTAGATATGGTAATCTTCTTACTTTTAGCGATTCTAGTAGATAGTCATCATATCTCATTGTGGTTTACTAGCACTTAATACTGAGCACTAGTGCTTTACATTGTTTCACATGCTCTTCTGTCAATATTACTTTTTTTGGTGAAGCACCCGAATCTTTACCTTTGATTTTGTTTGTTTGTTTGGTTGATTGGTTTCTGTGTTTTTGTAATTCTGAGTTTTGAAAGTTCTTTATAGATTCTGATATCCAGATTCTTTCTCAGATGTATGACTTCAAATACTTCTGCCAGTCACTATGGTTTTGATTTTCATTTTATTAACAGTGTATTTCAAAGAGTAGACAGTTTTCCTTTCAATGAAGCCAATTTATCAATTAATTTTTATAAATTATTCTTTGGTGTCATATATAAGAAATCTTTGCCTAAGCCAAGGTCCTAAGTCTTACTCATATGGTTTTATTTTAAAGTTTTATAGTTTCATGTTTTATATTTAAGTCTAAGACACATTTTGAGCCAATTTTTTATGTGGTATATGTGGATATCTAATTTTTTTAGCACCATTTTCTGAAAAGAAGATTCTTTCTCAACTGAATTTCCTTCGTGTCTCTGTAGAAAATCAGTTGTTCATGTATGTGTTTCTGGATCCTCATTTCCACATGTCTATTTGTCTGTCTTTGATGTCACATTGCTTTGATTACTATAGCTTTATAATGAATGTTTAAATCAAGTAGCAGTATTCCAATTTTGTTCTCTTTCAAAGGCATTTTGGCTATTCTAGGACCTTTGACATTTTTCATGTAGATTTTACAATATCTGTTGTGCATATTTGAAAAAAATCCACCTGGGAGTTTGATTGAGATTACCTTAAATCTACGGAACATATTGGGAAAAATTAATATCTTTACAACATTGAGTGTTCTGCACTGCAAGCATGGTATGCCTTTATTCAATTCTGTAATTTCTTCCAGGAACTTTTTGTTGCTTTAAGTGTAAAGGTTTTTCACATGATAGATTGATCTCATTTCCTATTTTTTGATGTTATTGTACACATTTCAAATTTAAATTTCTGATTTTTGTTGTCAGTATTTAGTAATATACTGACATGATTATATAGTAATCATGTAGCCCAAAACTTAACTAAACATACAAGCTAGTGTTTGTAACTCCTTTTGGAGCTCCTATCACATGGTCTATGTGTTACATTTGCAAATTAACACACTCTTATTTCTTTTTTTTTTTTTTTCCTAATCTGGATGCCTTTATTTCTTTTTCCTTGCCTGTGAACTGGCTAGAATCTCCAGTACAATGTTGAATGGAAGTGCTATGAGTGGATATCTTTGTTTTGATCTTATGGGTAGGATATTATACCTTTAACCATTAAAATTTAGGTTAGCTGCGGATTTTATTATAAATTATTGGCTCATGGGATTATGGACACTGGCAAGTCAAAATGTGCTGGGTGGGCCAGCTAACTGGAGACCATTAGGCAGGAATAATAATTCTCTCTTACTCAGGGAAAGGTCAGCTTTTTTATTCTATTCTGCCCTTAAACTGATAAAGGAGATCCAGTTACATTATCGACGGCAATATGCTTTACTCAGTCTACCAATGTAAATGTTAGTTTCATCCAAAACACACTCATAAAAGCACCCAGAATAATGTTTGATCAACTATAAGCATAACCTCAGAGATCTTGTGGGTTTGGAACAAAGTGAATATCACAATAAAGTGAGTCAAATATTTTTGCTTTCTCAGTGCAGATGAGTTCTTTTTACACTATACTGTGGCCTACTAAGTGTGCAATGTCATTATATCTTTAAAAATGTACATACCTTGATTTAAAAATACTGAAAAAAATGCTAACCATCATCTAAGTTTTCAGTGAGTCATAACCTTTTTGCTGAAAGAGCCTCTTGCCTCCATATTAATGGCTGGGTGATCAGGGTGCAGGTTGCTGGAGGTTAACATGCCTGTGGCAATGTCTTAAAACAGGAAAACAATAAAGTTTGTAGCATTGGTTGACTCTTTCTTTCATGAACAGTTTCTCTGTAGCATTGATGCTCTTTGATAACATTTTACCCAGGGTAGTACCTCTTTCAGAATTGGAGTCAATCCTCTCAAACCTGCCACTGCTCTATCAACTAAGATTCTGTAATTTTCTTGATCTATGTTATCATTTCAGCAATCTACACAGGATCTTCATGTGGAGTAGTTTCCATCTCAAGAAACTGACCTCTCTGCTCATCCATAAGCAACTCGCTCTATGTTCATGTTTGATCATGAGGTTGTGGCAATTCCATCGCATCTCCGGGTTTCCCTTCTAATTCAGCTTCTCTTGCTACTTCTACCACATCTGCAGCTACTTCCTCCAATAAAGTCTTGAACCTCTCTGTATCATCCCTGAGGGTTGGAATCAATATCTCCCAAACTTTTGTTAATATTGATATTTTGACCCCTGTCTGTGAATCAGAAATGTTCTTAATGGATCTAAAATGGTGAATCCTTTCCAGAAGATTTTCAATTTACTTTGCCCAGATTCATCAGAGGAATCTCTTTGTATGAAAGCTATAGCCTTATGAAATAGATTTCTTAAATAACAAGACTTGAAAGTAGAAATTACTCTTTGATCTATGGGCTACAGAATAGATTTTGTGTTAGCAGGCATGAGAGTAACATGAATTTCATTGTACATCTCCATCAAAGCTCTTGGGTGATCAGGTGCATTGTCAATGAGCAGTTATATTTTGAAAGGAATCTTTTTCTGAGTAGTGAGTCTCCACAGTGGGCTTAAAATATTCAGAAAACCATGTTGTAAACAGATGTGCTGTTATCCAGGTTTTATCATTCCATTTATAGAGCATAAGAAGAATAGATTTAGCATCATTCTTAAAATCCCTAGAATTTTCAGAGCAGAGAGTGATCATTGGCTTCAAGAAAATCACCAGTTGTATTAGTCCCAAACCAAAAAGTCAGCCTGTCCTTTGAAGCTTTGAAGCTAGGCATTGACTCCTCTCTAACTGTGAGAGAAGGCATCTAGCTGGTATCTCCTACCAATGGAAGGCTGTTTCTTTTACATCGAAAATCTGTTGTTTAGCACAGCCACTTCACAGGCTCCTTTAGCTGGATTTTCTGGTTAACTTACTGCAGCTTATACATCAGCACCTTCTCCTTCACTTTTCACTCTTGCATTATGAAGATGGCTTTCTTTCTTAAACCTCATGAGCCACTGTCTGCTAGCTTCAGACTTTTCTTCTGTGACTTCCTCACCTCTCTCAGCCTTCCCAGAACTGAAGAGAATTTGGGCCTTGCTCTGGATTAGGTTTTGACTGAAGGGTATGTTGTGACTGGTTTGATCTTTTATTCAAACTGCTCAAACTTTCTCCATATTGGCAATAAGGCTATTTCTCTTTCTTATCATTCATGTGTTCACTACAGTAGCACTTTTAATTTCCTTCAAGAACTTTTCCTTTGCATTCAAGGCATGGCTCTCTGGTACAAGACGCCTAGCTTTGGGCCTGTCTCAGTTTTTAACATGCCTTCCTCATGAAGCTTAATTATCTCCATCTTTTAATTTAAAGTAAGAGAAAGGAAAGCTGCTTCCTTTTACTGGAACTCTTGCAGGACATCACAGGATTATTAATTGGCCTAATTTCAATATTGTTGGGTCTCAGGGAATAGGGAACCCTGAGGAGTGGGCAAGATATGAGGGAAGGGCTGGTCCGTGGAGCAGTCAGAACACACACAGAACTTACTAAGTTCACTGTCTTCTTCTGGTGTGGTTTGCAGCACCTCAAAGCAATTGCAATAGCAACACCAAAGATCAATGATCACGGATCACAGTAATGAATAAATCATAGTGAAAAAGTTAGAAATATTGCAAGAATTACCAAAATGTGACAGGGAGACACAAAGTGAGCAAATGCTGTTAGAAAATTGGCACTGAGAAACTTTTCTAAATTCAGGGTTGCCACAAACCTTCAGTTTGTAAGAGCTCAGTATCTGCTAAGCACGATAAAGCAATCAAGCGAAGTGTGCCTGTGGTCCAGCCCATCACATTTCCTTTTTTATGGAACTGTGCTGTTCCCTTTCCTCATGAAAACAAAATTCCAGGCACTCAGATGACTACGTGAATAGGAAAAATTTTGAACTCAAATCAGGTGATCAGGATTTTAGTACTATTATGCTCTTTACTACCTCTGAAACATAAATAGAACTCAGCATTAGACTACATCCACAGCTTTTATAATTATCTGGGTGATAGGACACTTGAAACCATGCTGTAGTCTATGGAAAATCATGCTTTGCAAAGATATTAAATTTAATTCTACTAAATAGGAGCTCTTTTTTTCCAACAGACAACATGACTCTAGTATAGGTCAGCAAGTTTAAGTTATCACCCAAGAAAGCAAATCCCAAAATAATCACAATATTGAAATACATAATCATTTTGGTAGAGTTGTATTATCATATTTTACTGCTTGATAATTTGTTATTTACTATATTACTAAAATACATTACTAAAAGATGCATAATAGGTGTGTCAGACAGGGGCTGAGTGTTTAAGAAAATAAATATGGGAGAAAAGATAAAATAGAGGCTATTTATTTATTAGCTCTTTTCCCTTTACATATTTGGAAAAGACTATTATTTGACCTCAGCCCAGCTCATAGGCCATTTGGAACTTATACTGAAAACAATAGAAGAGATGATTTGTAAGTTATATTGTAGCTCTCTCTCTCTTTTTTAATGTTTATTTATCTTTGAGAGAGAGAGAGAGAAAAAGAGAGAACATGTGCATGAGTGGGGGGAGGGGCAGAGAGAGAGAGAGGGAGACACAAAATCAGAAGCAGACCCCAGGCCCTGAGCTGTCAGCACAAAACGTTTAGGTCCAAGTTTTGCAGTGAGGTGAATTAATTAAAATAAAATTTACCCTAAATTTCCACCAATTCTTCCATTAGTTCAAAGTATGTTTATTATTAAAAAGGGTTCAAATACAAGGCACTAATAAAAATGCAATAAATGTAGTTAGTTCATTTATTTTCTCTCTGGTGTACATTCAAGGAGTAGATTTGGTAATTTTTAGGTGAGAAAATATCACTCTGGTAAGTGCTTTCAGCATCACAGGCTACAACCACTTAAAGCTGAGAAATAATCCTTATGTCTATTGGACTTCCAATAATACCCAGTCCTCTCCCATTATGTACAACTACTTACATGTGCCTAATCCCCATGACATTGTCCTTGGTCCACAGACATTCCACAAGCACCATGAGGCTTCTCAGGATACTCTTCACTTATTCTCAGGGTGCTTGGAACACTTGAATTCTTTACAGTTTACCCATGGGTTTCCTGCACTGACACAGATCTGTTTGCAGTCTCTGCCTTCCTATGAAAAATTTTTGCCTGCATCGAGCTCTCTCCATGATCCATGATCCATCACGCCCATCATTTGGACCGTCCATCCTCCTACCTTTCATTTTGCCATCCAAGGAAAGACAACATCTACTTTTAACTGGACTGTTTTATTTTGTTTTGCTTTGCACAAATGTCTCTCTTTAAGGAAAAAATTACTTAGCATTTTCTTAGGAAGCAGCATTTAAATGAATAGTAGCTCAGGATTAAAATACACAAATGAGGGTCCAGCTGGTATAAATAACAAGTTCCTGATGGAGAAATAAATGTGGAAAGCTGTGCACTCCGTTCTCTCCTACCGGTGAACTAAATTAACGGTGCTGAGGTTTGCTGGCCCTTTTCATTCCTAAATCATTCTTTAAGAAACCCACAAATGGAGTTATAGCATCTTCACAGAAGTCCAGCGGAGCCAGCATGCTGTCTGAAGTAATGTTCTCACCTCTAGAGAAGGGAGTGGGCTTTTTGAAATTAGCAAGGTTGGCTTTGATATATTCTCCTGCCTGCCATGAAAGACTTCACTTCATCTGGCTTGTGTTCTTCCTGCCTGCCTCTGATTGATTTCATGTAATCCTGATGTGCTCTTTGTCATTGCCTTTCATGAAGCCAATTTCCTGCAGGTGGTAGTTCATTGCTTTATCATAATACAATGGTATCTTGTGGTATCTTTTTTTTCTCCAGTCAAGCTGAGGCATTATCTGCAGAGATAAAATATATATATATTTTTCCCCCTAGATAACATTTTAGATATGTCACCTCATTAAACCTCTCTAAGCTCTTTTGATAGGTTGCAAATGTTACCTTGTCCATTTGAAAAATGGAGAGATTGAAACTTTGTAAGTTATACAATTTGCCTTTAAATTGCAGAAAAAGTGTCAGGAATTGAAATGGTATTCTGGAATCAAGTTCCAACTTTATTTCCCTTTTCCATTTGGTCAAGGCCAGACAAATTTGTTCAGGAAATTAGTCATTGCTTTATGACAGAAGACACTGGATATCTACTCATGTTCCTACTTATTCATTAAATCAGCAAAATTTTCTAAATTCTGCCAACCTATATAGATTGCTTCTCACCTCATCATGACTCCAAGATCTAATTTTTCATAATAGCTTATTTAGTATGCTTGCTTGCTGAAAACACAGGGAGCAGTCCCTGACTGACATGCATGTATACACAAATTTGCTATATAATTCATGTAATTATCTTACACTTGTGAAATGAGCATAAACAATGTACATTACTAGTCATACCATGCTAATACATAGGTCTTAGCTAGAGATTCTCCTGATAACATGGTCAATAACTTGAAATTCTATCTCCCCCCAAATTTTCAGCACATGAAAGAAATATAAATACTAGTTTTATAAGGTGTGTAACTGATACATGTTAAACCAACCCAGTCACTATAGTGACAACTAGTTCACTTTGATACCTGTTAGCTTCAGTATTTCTATTTTTTTCTTCTAGTTCCACTGAGTCAAGGCTAGTAGAAAAGCAATAGTTACTATTTTCATCAAAACAAAACTACTCATTTCATTAGTTAGAATGTATAGAACCTAAATGGCTTTATTATAATATCTCATAGTCTTTCTCCTAGAGCTCTAATATTTATAAGTATAATCTATGAATTAATTTATCAACACATATTTAGAAGCAAAGTTTATGTAATTTAGTGTATAATCTTAACAATTGGCTATATCAACAGCAACCAAGAAAAAAAATAAGCCTATAATTTTTATTCTACTCATTTCTATTGAACAAATAAAAAAATTCCTTAATTATTATATATATTTTACTCTAATGCTAATGATGGTTATGAGTCACACAGACACATCTTCAACTTCATGGAAAAATTTTGATTTGCCTCCAAAATATTAGTTATTGATAATTGCAAAGATAATATAAATATAAATCTGTTCCAAGTGTTGTTTGGTTGGTTTTCTATTGGATTTGATCTATTTTATAATTTTTTAATGCCAGTTTTTTTAAGTTTATTTATTTATTTTGAGAAAGAGAGAGAGCATAAGTGTGCATATGCCTGCATACAAGCCAGTGAAGGGCAGAGAAAGAGGGAGAGAGAAAAAGAATCCCAAGAAGGCTCCGCACTGTCAGTGTGGAGCCCGATGTGGGTCTCAGACTCACAAACTGTGAAATCATGACCTGAGCCGACGTGAAAAGCCAGATGTTTAACCCACTGAGCCACCCAGACACCCCAATTTTATTATTTCTTATAATTATGAATACCCTTATTTACACATTACCAAAGATAACTTAATCAATCAGTCTATCATCTGATAGAGTATTTGGATACACTGGATTTTTTTAAAAGATAAATTTTGGAGTTAATAGTATGCATTTGTTATTATTATGAATTGTCAAAAAAGTAGTGCTAGAAAGTGAAGGACTTTGTTATTTCACATGTTAAAACTTCTTTAATTTATTAAGTTTCTTGCTATTATTAGAATATTGATTTTAAGAGAAGTTGAAAATATACTAATTTCCATTTTTTAAAATTACAAGAATGAATAGAATCCTACTATAGACTATGAGAGGATATTTTTATTTTTTGACATTTTTTAGTATTTTTGAGAAAAAGAGAGAGGTAGAGAGAGAGAGAGAGAGACAGAGAGACAAAGTGCCAGCAGGGATGAGGCAGAGAGAGAGTGAGACACAGAATCTGAACAGGCTCCAGGCTCTGAGCTGTCAGCACAGACCCCAATACAGGGACCAGGAACCAGGAGATCATGACCTGAGCTGAAGTCAGACGCTTAGTCAACTGAGCCACCCAGGCACCTGAGAGGATATTTAAAAAAAACCTAAAAACTGGTGCAGGGAGAGAATCATGAATGCAAAGAGGGTAAAAGAAATGGGGAGAGAAGAAAAGGGAGATAGGCTGAGAGAAAGTTCATCCAAAGGAAGTTCCTTTTCCTAGGTAGAAGGACATAACTTATAAGTAGCAAAGGCCTAACATGGTGTCAGCCAGAAATGGGTGTGCATTCATCCTCTTGAATTAGAAAAGACTGTTGAAGATCATTTAAGAATTAGAAAGGAAGGATGAATTAATTTTAACAATGTAGAGAAAAACTTTTATTTCTCATATTTGGAACAAACTGAAGGAGACAGAATATAGGTAGGAAGTATCGCAGAGAGAGAGTTGCAAAAGATCAAATAGAAAATGTGTGGCATTTTTACTGTGTATTAATAATAACAAATTTGACCGACATTCTCTGTGGTATAGTAAGATAGGGGTGACGTATATATTACTAACTCCAGGGGATAAAATAGCAAAGGTTATAATAAAAAAAAAAAACATTGGTAGACCAAAAATGAAGAAATTCCTCCTTCTGTTTTGTTTTGCTTGTTTGGAAAATGTATTATTTTGAATAGCTGCTAATTAGCCTTAGCATCGGATATCCATCTGCAAACATTCCCTCTACTATGCCACAAGGATATGGATTGGGAGATGAAGTAGAAGAGAGAATAGCCATGAAATATACCAGAAGGATAAATCTTTTCCAGTCCTTCCAGCCAAAATATCTATAAATTTGAAAGCATCAGGATTGATTGCCCTTGATCTTCAGCCACTCACCAACTTAAAGGATATGATATTGAATTTCAAAGCCTCTCAAAGCTTGTAGAGCCACAGTATTCCCCTTCCCACCATTTCAATGACTTGTATTTACGAGAGTCTATTATCAAAGGAAAACATACCCTCAGACAAGCGTAGGGAAAAGGCACCCAAGTGACCAGGCAATTCCTGATCTTTCTCTTTTAGTATGAGATGTAAGCTCAGAGCTTGAGGAAGCCTCTGTTCTCTGTGTGATTCCTTTGTTTTCTGCCCTAGCCTAAGCGGACTTATTTCTAGCAACTTAAGCCACTAAAAAGAAAACAAACAAGCAAACAAAACAAGAAGAAGAAGAAGAAGAAGAAGAAGAAGAAGAAGAAGAAGAAGAAGAAGAAGAAGAAGAAAACAAATACAATCTGTACCTAGTTTTCATGTATAATTATTTTCAAATAAATTCCCAAACTTGATCTAAACTGCTCACTATTTTCCTGCATGCTTGGTTAAGATGTCCAGTGCTAAGTGTCTAATTTTGATTGGGAAGGCTGGCATCCATTTTTGCTGCTTGAGGATAGATTACACGACCAGGAACAAGATGAAGAGAATTGTATGGGGCCAATCCTTCAGTGTGTTGGTGGCAGAGAAAGGCCGTGAAGGACCTGATTGCTATGCCCACTCCATTGTTTTAATCTCCAGATTTTGAAATTATGCCACTCACTGAAAAATTGAGGTCTGTAATTTACAACTTAGCAGAAAAAGTACTGGTTTGTCTTATTTTTAAATTATTCCTAAATCCCCTCTGGTTATTAAATTGTATGTCTCTGAATTACCTTCCAGACTCAAGATATATAAACTGATTCTAGTATGTTGGGATTGGATGGCTATGATCATATTTAGCTTGTTCTAGGTATTGTTTATAGTGTATTTTCATTGTGGAAGGTATGACCTTAGTCATTGTCATTCATCTATCTTTCCAGAAATGTCTCCTCCACCCATCCCTTACTTAGCACAGTGTTTTGATTTAACTCAATGTTACTTTATCAGTTTAATTATAATACTCTTGAGGAAAAATTAGCAAATCTATCCATGGAATTTCTTATGTGAAACATTAGTTTCCTATATAAAGGCAGAATCATGTGGTCTACTGAATTTCTACTAACAAGTTTGAAAAATTCTTATGTTTGGTGGAAAAAGAAATGACACCATGCATAAACCATTTTATAATTAATTACTACTGGTGAGATGTCAACCAAAAGACCAATTAGCATTTTTCTAACTGCATTAACAGTTTTCTAAATTTAAACTTATAAGTGTACCATTTTGGTTATCATCATTTCTATTTTGAAATATGGTATGTAATGTATATATGTTAATTGTAACATCTATCACTTCAAAATCATATGAAAATAAGAAAGTCTCTTTTTCTCAGTAATAGTATTGATTTTTTTCTGAGATAAATAAGAGACTTTCTTAAGAAAAAAAACTTGTATTTTAAAGGGAAAGAGAGTAAGGTTTATAGACCTACGATAAATTGATCTCTGAAGAGAGACACATGCTCTTTACTTTTCTACCATAAAAACAATTCTTCATAAGAAGAATTCTGTAATTTTTTTGTTTTTTTGCAAAAAGAGCTATTGTCTCTGCTCTTCATATTAAGAACACAATCCATTATTTTTATCTTACAGCCCTCTTTTCATCTCAGGTAGATGCTGACTGATTTCATAAGCCATCATTTGATTGTGGGCATTATAATCTTCAGAACTTCGATTTTATCCATTAACAGTATGAAAAACCTGTGGGAGGGCTTTAAAATATTTTTTCTTCTTAAAAAAAATCTCTTGGAGTTCACAACTCAGCAAGAGCTTAATTAAAACCAATAGGGAAAATTTTTTCAAATGCTTAATGTAAACTACTAGTTTTGTTTTTCTGAAACATCTTTTTCTTCACACCCTTCTTTTCTTCAGAAAGCATTTATTGAGAGTATACTATATCTCTCGCACTATATTAGGAAGTACGTCGTGTCATTAAGCAAGCGAAGCTATTAGTCCAAAAGTGATATTAAAACCAGGCAAAAGTGACTGCCTTCTCAAGGCAAATCAATACCGAAGGGCCCCTGGCCTACGGCGCTCTTAAGCTGGCAAACTTGAACCACACAAGTGATTACTGTGGCTGTAATAGTTATTTCTTACAAGCTATAAGTTTCCTTTCTCACGTCTCCACATGGTTCTTCATCTGCAATAAAGCACTTATTTTATTACATCCATATTTGCCACAGAAAAAAGCACATGTTTTCAATACCATTATTGGATAAATTTTGGCTAAACGAAGCCAAAACAAATCCTGCCATTGATCTCTTGTGAACTTCTGGGCCAAGGTCACAGTGCTCTGGGGTTTATCTTACTGGTACAAGGGTATGAGCTCATCTTTCAGAATGTGTTAACTTCCTTTCGGCATGCAGAACACCATATGGCACACAGAGAAAGTGCTGGAGGAGAAACAGATAGTGAATCAGTGTTTCTAAACCTTGTCTGATTTTAAGAGTCACTTAGGGAGACTCAAAAACACAGATTCCTAAGTCTCCCCCAAATAGCCACATCATAATGTCCTGGGATGTGTCCACAAATCAAACTTTTTTCAAGCTCCCCAGCTGACTAGATGGATCAAGCATGCTTGCAAAAACACTTGCATAGTACAAGCAAATGAGAGAAATTGTCTTAAATACTTCCTGGGGAACGCATCCTTTATAAAGAAAAATCTTCATAATTTTTTTGATGTTTATTTAGTTTTTGAGACACAGAGAGAGATAAAGAGAGAGAGAGAGAGAGCATGACAGGGGAGGGGCAGAGAGAGAGGCAGACACAGAATCCAAAACAGGTTCTAGGCTCCGCACTATCAGCACAGAGCCCAACGCGGGGCTCAAACTCAGGAGCTGACTGATCATGACATGAGCCAAAATCGGAAGCTTAACCGACTGAGCCACCCAGGCGCCCCTAAAGTTTGTTAGAACTGATGCCCCTCAGATTGGAAAAAACACTTTAGGCCTTACTGACTCCAATAGGATTTTGGCAGCTTGAAACTAAGGTAAAGTCTATAGCCCTTTGAAGTTTCCCATGAAATAGGTAAGTAACAATCATTGTACCTTCACAGAACTGAGATTCACAGTCGTCCCGTTCCCACGTCCACTAGAGAGGGAGGGGTGTAGGGTTGTGAGGGTTCCACAAATTAAATGACTCTCATAACTGAAAAATATGCAATTAATTCAAATCTGATGACAACCCAAAATTCGTCTCATCTGATGCTGTGGGCTTGGTGACAAAAAGTCATCTCTGGTAAATATTGTGCTACTTTATTGTAGTAAAACTTAAAAATAATTTGTAGTTCAGAAAATGATTTTGCAAGAGACATGTAAAGAACCCCATATTAAACACCCAAATCCTACCAGGAGGAATGTTTAATTTGATTAATATAGTTATAGCATATCTCCTTTAATGAAAGTTATTTGGTCCCTTCCAGATAGAAAACTAAAAGAGGGGCACCTGGGTGACTCATTTGGTTGAGCAACTGACTTAATTTCTGCTTAGGTCATGATCTCAAAGTCTGTGAGACTGAGCTCTCAGTGTGGAGCCTGCTTGGGATTATCTCTCCCCCTTTCTCTTTGCCCCACCACCTCTCTCTGTCTGTCTGTCTGTCTGTCTGTCTGTCTCTCTCTCTCTCTCAAAATAAATAAACATAAAAAAATAAAATAAAACAAAAGTCCCCAGTCTACTCTCTGGATAGAAAACTCAAAAAGTTTGTTGATATCAATATAGTTTGCTTATGAAATATATACTTCCTAAACAAATTTCCTGGAGCTAGAAAACTACCAATTTTAATAATTCCTTCTATGAAACAGTTAATAATTGCTGAGACACAATACTTTCGGTTTCAGAACCATGTTCCATCATAGTTGGTTATACCCAAATGCATCTGATAAAATTATTCTTTTTCTTATATGTTTTGAAAAGTATTCATGACTTTCTGTATGCACTTTGTATTTCTCACTGTACCAGATTTTATAAAGTTTAATAACTTGGCTCCTATTTCTACTATCATAGGCTATACTTTTTTATCCTTTCACCTTTTTATTATTTTCCTAAGATTATATTAAATCTGCCAGTCTTCATTTCAATTCAGGAACTGTTTACTGAGGTTGTATTAAGTATCATGACTGTACTAAGGCCCTGGGACACTGTGATGAGTAAAACAAACCTTTAAAGTACTATCTTGATGATTCTTCAAACTGAGAAAAATATTCCATGTTCAAAAGCTTTTGGCTTAATATGCCTGAAAAACCTTGTGATTATAGGAGCTTAGCATTAAAACAAAAACAAAAACGAAAACAAAAACTTTACGATCAATACATGAAACCCACATCCACTCTGGACCATTTGTCCAACCCAGGCTTGAAGAATTTCTTTCAACAGGGACTCCTTATTTTAGAAAATCTCAGCTGCTAGAAAATGACTTTTAATTCTGAGCTATGATAAATATCCTTAATACGCTGACCATCGATAATAATTGTTCATTGCAAGTAGCATGGAACAAGATATCAACTGTCTTTGATAACCTTTATGACCTCACAAGTATATTCTAAAGCATTTCCTTTTATCACTTAATATTAAATTATTATTATTATATTTTACTTATTTCTGTCACTTTCTTCTGTGTTTACTGATTATTTTACATTTTTCTTTCTCCTTCATTTCCTGTTTTCTAAGATCTGTTGGAATGAATAATTATATTTTAATTATTCATTTTTCCCTTTGCTTGTTTGAAAGTTTTGTCTTCCAATTTTATGCCTTTATTATTTAAAAAATGTTTATTTATTTATTTTTAGATAGAGTGAAAGAGAGACACAGAGAGAGAGAATCCCAAGTGGAATCCATGTTGTCAGCACAGAGCCCAATATGGAGCTTGATCACATAAAGCAGGAGATCATGACCTGAGGTAGAGCCCATGAACTATGAGGTCATGACCATGAGCCAACCAGGTGTCACTCGATTTTATCCTTTTAGTGGTTATATCACTATCATCTGTGAGCTACATGAGAGAGGTAGACTACATTACTTCCAAAATCCATCATGCACCCTCCATTTCCTGTAGCATTTTCTTCTACCTTATTTTGAAACATCTACTTTAAACTAAAAAGCAAAGAAAACAACAGAGTGACAAGACAACCTGCTGAATTAGAGAAAATATTTGCTAACCACATTGGAAAAGGAATTAATATTCAAAATATATAAGGTGATTTTACAATTCAATAGTAAAAAATTTTTTTAAATAACTTGACTTAAGAAATGGGCAAAGAACTTGAATAGACATTTCTCCAAGGGAAACATATATGAGATGTTATGTCACACCTTTAGGGTGGCAATTGTCAAAAAAAAAAAAAAAAAACCCAAAAGGTCAGTGTTGGTGAAGATGTAGGAGATTGGACACTTATGCACTATTGGTGGGAATGTCCTCTGGGGCAGCTGCTCCAGAAAACAGTGTGGAGGTTCCTTAAAAAAAAAAATTAAAAATAAAAATTCCTTATGATCCAGCAATCCCATTTCTGGGATATTTCCCCCAAATTGAAATTAGGGTCTTGAAGGGAGATCTGCACCCCCCCCCCCACATTCTTAAGCAGCACTATTTGCAATAGCTACTATATGGAAGGAATCCAAATAGTTATTGCAGATGAATGGATAAAGAAGAGGTGGTGTATACATACAATGAAATATCATTCAGCCTTGAAATAGAGGAAATCATGTAATATGTGACACATGGACCACTCTGGGGGACATTACACTAAGTGATGAGCCAGTCACTCTAAGACAAATACTGCATGATACCACTTATATGATGTATCCAAAATAGACAAACTCATAAAAAGGAGGGTAAAATGGTAGTTGCCAGAACCAGGGAGATGAGGGCAATAGGGAATTACTGTTTAAAGTGTGTGAAGTTTCAGCTTGTATAAGGTAAGTATATTCTAAAGATCTGCTATTTAACATTATGCTCATAGTAAATATAATTTTTTTCACTTCAAAATTTTAGAGGGCTGATCTTATGTTAAATGTTCTTACCGTTATATACATATATAATTTTTAATTAATTAATTAATTAATTTATTTATTTATTTTAGAGAGAAAAGGCATATGCAGCAGCCTGGGCACATGAGCAAGAGATGGGCAGAGGGAGAGGGAGAGAGAAGATTAAGCAAGCTCTACACTGGGCTTGATCTCGAGACCCTGGATCATGGCCTGAGCCAAAATCAAGAGTAGGGCACTTAATCTTCTGATTCCCCCAAGTACACCGTAATATATATCTGATACAGATTATCATTAAAAAAACAAACAAACAAAAAAACATTTGGTAACTGCTTTTACTTAGAAATGCTTATCTTTTTCTAGTATACCATCTCATTTTTGTGGTTTTTATTTTTCTTTAAGAGTTCTTTCAGATAAGGTATGAGACTAGTAAAATATCAATTTTTTATGTTTCAAAATGAATATGTTAACATTATTGTTAACTAAGGTTCTGTCTGGGTTTAGTATTTTAGGTTGGTCCTTAATGCTTCAAAACATTAAAAGTACTTTCCATTGTCCTCTGGTATTTATTACTATTGATGAACAGTGTGCCATTGTTCTAATCTTCATTCCTGTGGAGTCAATGGAACCTTCCCTTTGTGGCTCCTGAGGTAATTTTTTGTTTGTTGTTTTCGGTGTTCTCCAACTTCACAAGTATTTGAATATGGATTGTTTCTATTTACCCTCTCAAGACTCAGTTTTCTTCTGTAATTTTTCTTTTAAATGCTTATTTATGTATTTTGAGAGAGAGAGAATGAAAGGGGCAGAGAGGGAGGGAGACAGAGAGAATCCCAAGCAGGCTCCACACAGGCAGTACAGAGGCCTGTGCGGGGCTGAATCTCAGGAGCGTGAGATCATGACCAGAGCTAAAATCGAGTCTGTTACTTACCTAGCTGACCCACCTAGGTGCCCCCTTCTGTAACTTCTTATCTTACTTTTCAATGGTCACTCCTAGAAAATTCTCAGCAATTTTCTTATCAAATATTACCTTTTCTTTATTCTTTCCTCCTATACATTCTCTTTGACCTCTATTCCAGTTTCTCATTCTTCTCTTACATTTATCTTATATTTATGGTGCTTTATCCTCAGTGATTTTCTAGGAACTATTTTCTAGTTTCTATTTGTTGTTCAGTTGCGTATTTGTCTATTTTACCATTTTGCCTTGACTATACTTATGTTCATTGTTTTGGAAGACCATTTACAATATGCATCCAGTATTTCTCATATTTGCAGAACATTTTATTCACAAAGTTTCATAATCTGCCTTTGACAATTCTTTCAGGTAATTAATAAGTTGCTAATATTTAAGAGAAAAACCATTGACTCAGAGATCATTAGAGGTTTTATTTATAGTCTCTATATGTTAGTGAAGTTTTTGAAATAATTATGGAAGTACATGGAATTTATTTAGGGTTAATGCTAAATTTTTGTTCCCTGTTAGTCATTAACCCTCAGGCAATATGTCACTCCTAGGTCATAATGTAATTATAAGGCAAACATTTAAAAATAGCATAGGTGTACTAGTATATGTATTTTTGAATGTAGGTGGCATTATCATAATTGGTGCATGTAGGGTATTTCTGGGAATTTGCGATTAACTCATCCCTTAAAAATCAGTTGATTAGATTATCTTTCATTTTCAATTCGCATTATTATAATTAACTTGTGCTTATAAGTATAGTTGAAGTAATGTAAGTGTATCAGAAGTTGTTTTTAATTATAAGCTTCATATTGTAGTTAAATTGGAAGTTTAGTTTTAAATTGAAAACACATATTATTAGGAACATCTCATTCTGATGGAGAAAACTTCAATGTCCCATTTAGGCTAATCATGGGGAGGTACAGATGTTAAAGAGGAAGGAAACTGTTCTGATAGTTTAGACCATGTGTCCCGGTAAAAATATCTTAACTTGGACTTGTTTCAGATATTGTAACAGCTGCTGGGTCTCTGATTGGGTCTGAAGCCCCCCTCTGACTCCTGCTATGATAGTTCAAGCCGAATTAAGTCAGCAGAGACACCACACAAGCTTTTCTTTTAAATTGCTTTACAAGGCAGAGAGCTGAATGATTGCTCTATATAAGATCTATCATTTATTCTCACCAAGTTAACCCTCCACCCCCACTTTCTGCCATTCAGTCTGTGCTTGTATTGACTTCAGATGGGTCATTTTTAGCTTTTCTCTGACATTCAGCCTAGTGTTTTCTGTGGGTAGGCTGGTGGGTCTGCGTGTCTTCAGAATTTATTACATATCTTTTTTTAATATTAGTAACATTCTCTTTTAGTTGGTTTGTTATAATTTAAAATAATAAATCTTTGTTGTTTATTCAAATGGCATCCAGGATAAGTGATAGAGGCCATAGTGGTCAACTTGATCACCAAAAGCCTTGACTTGCTGATCCCCTGAAAGTAAACCATACACTTAGAAATTGCTCAGACTTTATTTGAACTTTGTTTATTTTAGAACCTCCACAATTATAAATTACCAAGGAAAACCAGGAATTTAGAAGAAATCTAAGAAAATGCCAAGAAAGGCCAACAAATTTGACCTATTAGACAAGAAATAAAGGCTACTAGACAATTTGGCTAGCAGAGGAAACAAGGTGGACTGCATGCAGAGATTGTGTTCCTCGAAGTTATGTATCTGCAGAAAACAAAGACAGAGAGCATGTGTTAAATAAATAGAGAAAACCAAGGATACTTCAAAATTGTCTTTGTAAATTGTCTCAGTTTCAGGTGATTTGAAGAGTTTGGCCATTTGGTTTTGTGCATTTATTCCTTAAACAAATGAGACATAGTTACCTTGGTTTTTAGAAGACTAAATTTCTGTCTCTACTGTCCCACTGAAAATAAGCCCAGATCCCAGGATCAATGAATTCATACTGTAAATTGTGCTCTATGTTCACAGAAAAAAAAAAAAAAACCAGAACAAGTTGATTGTAGCAAAGACCAACAGATTTAAAATACATCGACCTCAACCGGAATCCTGTTTCTGTCACCTACAGTCTATGGGATCATGGGCAAATCACTCAATTTTTAATTATTTCATACATAAAATGGCAATGATAACAGATAATTTTTAGAACTTTTAGCAAACTGATGAGATGAGGGATGGTGCCTTATGAACTATAAAAATGCGTGTAATCTTAAACACTTTGTGAAATGGAAGGGCAATCTATGGAGTAAAATATTTAGTATTCTACCAACAGTGGAAGTAAAAGGGTTGCTTCACATTGCACACATGAACTTACAGAAGCTTTGGAACCATTTTCTCTGCAGGTCATGAACCAGATGGTAAATCACCATCTGTTGGGGATGGTTTTAATGTGACAAAGCTAGAAGCAAAGACTAGTTAATTCTTCAGATTCTTTTCCACCTTTACATGTTTTTTTAAATATATTTAATATAATAAAGGCATTTTAACTTTTCCTCTTTGAAGGTAGTTATTATTAGAGATTGTGAATTAATAAATACCTTAATACGAGTGTTTGGTAGAAATAATTTCTGGAATGTCATTTTTTCCTTTTAAATTGTTTTCAATATCTAAGTTTTACAAAAGAATTAAAAGAATTATTTCAAAATACTAAACTCTATAGATTGCTAGATAAGAGAACATAATGAGGAGCACCTGGGTGGCTCAGTCGGCTAAATGTCCGACTTTGGCTCAGGTCATGATCTCATGGTCCATGGGTTTGAGCCCCACATCCAGTTCTATGCTGACAGCTCAGAGTCTGGAGCCTGTTTTGGATTCTGTGTCTCCCTGTCTCTCTCTGCCCCTCCCCCACTTGTGCTCTGTCTCTCTGTTTCAAAACTAAACAAAAAAATTTTTTTTAAAAAGAGACCATAATGAAAGAAATATACGTTTGTTTCCAACGAGTTAGGGTAGACAGATTCTCTTTCATTGTGCCTGCAAGCCAGAACTATGCATTAGCTAAAGCATTACCCTGGCCATTACTTTGGATATAGAACTTCAGTAAAATTTAGGTTACACAATGATAGGAACAGATGTGATCAAGTATCTGTCTAAGTCATGCTGAAATCACAACTCCCCAAGATTCAAACTACAACTCTACGTAGTTTGTTTCCCAGAGGAATAGCAGCTTAAGGATCTCGGGTGTGGTGGTGAGAAAAGGGACAACCATACTTTATCCAATAGTATTGTTTACAATATACAGTATAAATATTAAATGTGTCCCAATGTTTTCAGCTTGAGTCCCAGTGATCCCTGTTCCATGACAGGCATTCTTTCTTCTGTTGCCTCCCAACTTCCCTGATGCTGCTACTGCACCATTTCTGTTACCACAGTGCCACTGCCATGGGCACCTCTTTTGATAAATTCCCAGACTGATGTGGGATCCCTAGTTAGACATGCACCTTTCTCCAGGATGCAAAGGCCTTCTGTCCAACTTTCTAGAATGCCCATCCTACGGCTGAGTCTTTCCTGGATTCTGGGTGTTGTGTTGGAGACAGCTCATGGAATTTTCTTGTTGAGCTTCTATCTTGTGCTTTTGCATAAATTCTTGACCCAACAAGGTAAAAAGTCTTTGGGAACACAATCCCCAAATTTTAAACTGCTTTTCCATATCTTTTCCTCTAAGTAGTGGGATATACTTCCTTTCAGTTTCCAATGTGGATTAAGGGCAATTGTCAAGACTCTCCAGTCCATTACAGATTTTTCTCCCTGGGTCTTCATATTTGACTCCCTCCACCCTATATCACCTTACCACTTCTTGTGTTTGGGGTCACTATCTTTAGATATGTATCTATTTACCTTAAAAATGTATTGATTTGTAATTCTACATTTGCTATATTCCAAGATACCTTGTTTACTACACACTCAGGCTATCTAATTTACCATGTCTACTTTCTTCCCAGGAAGATTTTGCAAGACCCTGTTGGAAGGCTGTTACTTACTGATTTATTAGTTACTATTTCCTGATAAAGTTTGAGAATGATTTTAAAGGAGCCTGAGTGAATCAGTCAGTTAAGCATCCGACTCTTGATTTTGGCTCAGGTGATAATCTCACAGTTCGTAAGTTGGAGCCCCACATCAGGCTCACGCTGAAAGTGTGGGGTCTGCTTGGGATTCTTTCTTTCTCTCCATCTCTTTCTCTGTCCCTCCACCTCTCTCTCTCTCTCTCAAAAAAAAAAAAACTTAAAAATATTTTTTAAAAAGAATCACTTTTAAATAACACAATAGATGATCATGATATCATGGTTCCTGAGTTCAAGCCCTACATCGGGTTCTATGCTGACAGCTTGGAGCCTGGAGCCTGCTTCAGATTCTCTGTCTCCTTCTCTCTCTATCTGCCCTTTTCCCACTCACACTCTGTCTCTCTCTCTAAAAAATAAATAAGAAATTAAAAAAATAAATTAAATAAATAACCGTAGAAATTATTTGGATTGTACTGATTAATTTATTAATTTGATAGATACTAATTTAAGACCTACCAAGTGCTAGGTACTAATTCAGGAATATAACATTTTTTAAAAAGGACCCTGGTGTTTTTCTATAATATAATTATATAAAATTAATGAATCTATAGTTCTAAATAAAATTTTTAGTTAGTGAGGAGCATCTGGGTGGCTCAGTTGGTTGAGCCTCTGACTCATGATTTTGGCTCAAGTTATGATTCCAGGGTTGGGAGATGGAGCCCCGAGTTAGACTCTGCTGAGTATGGAGCCTGTGTAAGATTCATTCTCTTTCTGTCTCTTTCTCTCTTCTCTCCCCCTCTGACTCTCTCCTCCACTCATGCTCTCTTTTGCTCTCTCTCTAGCAAAGCAAAGCAAAACAAAACAAAGGAAAATAAAACTTTATTTAATAGGATAAAAGCCCAAGATAAGTGCTTCCTCTCCTCCTCACCCCAGAGCACATATGGCCAGTCATAACTGATATTTTTAGGTCTCCACTGACACTATCAGTAGTTACATGCCCCTTACCTGGCTTTTGCAATTACAATCTGATGAAGTTCTGAAGTTTCACCACATGTATTACCAAAATTGTCATCGAATGATGAAGGGATTGATTCCTTCTAAAATTTATTCTTTTGCCCACAGATCTACTGTTCAGGATGGTAATAGATGGCAAAATAGGAGAGAAAGAAGCTAAGTGTCTGGGTAGTCCACACAGTTGGACAATTACTCATCATATGGTATCATCCTGGCATGTGATAATGCAATTTTGTTGATTTCCTAGTTCTATGGAAAGAATAGTTCTTATTATTGGAATTGACAATCCATTCTTTTCTCACCAAAATACACACACAATTTCAAGGGGGTGGGGGATATCTTGAAGAACACATACCCTAGGATGTAAGACTCATTTCATTTTCATTTTTATTTTCTGAGTTGCTTTTAGAAGTATTTAAAAGTATTAGAAGTACTTAGAAAATAGTTTCAGTGCCTAGTTATTCTACATTAACTTTGTTAGATTTTCCCATTATAGTCTAAAATTTTTGGACTTGCTCTGATCCTAATGACCATTCCAAATGACACCATTTTCTTGGTATTACAGCTTTATAAAATTGCATGTGTTTTTCTTCTGAAAACATCAAAAACATTTCTTTATCAAGTCAGTATATGATATTTAAGATTTCTGAAAATTAGTTTCTATAAATCAGTTTTCATTAGTATGCCCTCTCTATCCTCTGCCTCTTGTTTAAGAAATCATGAATGTTTTAATATGTTTGCTTGTGATAACATGAACGGTGTCATTTTCGATGAACACAGCAGTCAACTATAGTATTCAGATTTATTGGTTACATTTATTTAAAGAATGAATCAATTATTCACTATTCTACAGAAGTATAAAATAAAGTTTCTGCTAATAATTTAATAATTGACTAGGTACATACACATACACACAAACATGTCCCCCTCAATACACACCCCAAGGTAAGGCATTTAAGTTTTTACATGAACACAGAAAGAATCCAGATCTCGGAAAGCAAAGAAGCCCATGGTGAACTCCATTACAAAAGTCACATTATTCTAACATAAAATAGAACTTGACATTTGGCCTAATTATACCCTTCAAGTCTTTAATATTCTGCTTATCATTATGGATATTTAAATAAAGAAAACTACTCTGATACCTTTTGCCCTTTTTATGTTTCACAGTCTTCTTTGAATTAAAGAGGAAATTAAAGTTTTCTCAAGTAAAAGTTTTATTAGATAAATGAATAATATATAAAATTAATAATGCTAAACTTCCTCCTAATATTTTAGAGCAAGGAAATTTTCTATTTTAAGAAAAGCATCTCTTACTCTTTCTCAAATATCTTTTAAAGAGAATAGAGTCAAAAATGAGTTATTATGGATTCTTTGCAACTTTGAACTTTGACTTATTCAACCCTAACCATCTATAAAAATTCTAGAGCTTCCTTCATCCTTTTTCTAGATATGGCTTAGTATTATTTTAATGGGTTTACACAAATCAGAGAGTAAAGTGCTTTCCAGTGATTCATCTCATTGGATTTGGTTAAGTGCACAGGGAAATACTACATTTCAGACTGCCAGTTTGATTTATATAAAAGAACAGAGAATAACTTACTTAGATGTTACATTAACTAGACAGCCAACTGAGATCAATGATTTTGGCATTGTAGAATTCCATATTTCTAAATTCCTATAATATGTTTTAGAGTTATTGAAATAAGATTTCTTTTATCTTTCCTTTTCCAGATTTCAGTTTAAAAATCATATGATTTTATTATATACCAAAGCACTCTTTTATAATATTTGCAATTTGAGTAATTTTTATAAAAATTAATAATTTAGATAAAAAAGATTAACAAGAGGCTTATGTGATTAAATCATAAAAGTTTTCGTTAAGCATGGAGAAATTATTACAGTGAATAAAAAGTTGGCAAACATTGATAGGCTCAACTAAGGTATGAGTGAAGAGTGATTTTACTTCAGGAATATAAACTAAACATAATTATTTTAATTCACGCTGTCTATAACTGGGCATTTACTAGTTTTAGTAAAGAGAAACAATCGATTAGTGTAATTTTTGCTAGCTTCTGTTTTAAGGTAAAAACATGATTCTTGCCCTGGGGAACTCATTCTTTATCATGGTTTAATTATTTAGTTCTCTATTGTGTATGCCCATACTAATTGTTAAGTTACTGATTATAATTTGATGATTTCTAAGTTAGCTTTCTTATGAATATTGTACCTTAAACTCAGTACATCTACCATTATACTCATCATCCTCTGCTACATATAAAGCAATATCTTCTACGTCACTGTATGCTTGATGCACTCTTGTGTTCCCATCTTCTGTGTCTTGAAACCTTATAATCAACATACCTCCCTTTCAGAACATCTACAAAGTGGCTAACACTTATAAAATTTATGTTTCTCTGATCTGTCTCTCAAATGCATTTCTCCCATCCATTACTCCCCCTTTCCCTTGCTTCTTCCTTAGTTTCTTTTACCTTTGACTACAGCAAAGAAAATTAGTATTCTCAAATTGGCTTTTCTCAATTCTATATTCTACCATAAGATTAATATTCCTGAATCATAGTTCAGATGAGTAAATATCCAATTCATTTTAATCATGATGGCTGTGCTCAAGTTTACACACTTTTGCTTGGCTTGTACTGCAGTTATCAGAGTCCTTGCATGTAGTAGGCTAATTAATAAATACACCTAAATGAATAAATGAATGAGTGATGAAATGAAACCTCTATTCACACTAACACATTTGATTATATCATAGTAATAAGTATATTACAGATACAATTATATAAATGTAGATATTATAGAACCCCTTAATGCTTGGGGGTTTTTTGATCTTGTTCTCTCTGTTATGTACCCCCACATCAAACATTGAATATTATGGGGGTCTGGGTGACTCAGTGGTTAAGCGTCTGACTTCGCTCAGGTCATGACCTCACGACTTGTGGGTTCGAGCCCGGAATCAGGCTCTGTGCTGACAGCTCAGAGCCTGGAGCCTGCTTTGGATTCTGTGTCTCCCTCTCTCTCTCTGCCCCTCCCCTACTTATGCTCTGTTTCTGTCTCAATAATAAACACACATTAAAAAAACTTAAAAAACACTGAATATTAAATTTTTCATATTCTTCAAAGCTCAAATTAAATTTTACCTTCTTCTTGACAGTTTCTATTTTTAATGTTTTTTAATTTATTTTTGAGAGATAGAGAGAGACAGTCGAGCAGAGGAGGGTCAGAGAAAGAGAGATACAAAATCTGAAGCAGGCTCCAGGCTCTGAGCTAGCTGTCAGCACAGAGCCCAACGGGGATTCGAACCCACAAGTGGTGAGATCATGACCTGAGTGGAAGCCGGATGCTTAACTACCTGAGCCACCTAGGTGCCCCTCTTCTTGACGGTTTCGAACATGATTGTAAGTAAAATCAGACTGCACACCCTTGTATTTTCCTTGCCAAAATCACAGTCTTCCTCGAATAGTTATTTATATATAATAGTTATATAATCTGAGTGTTCTACTTCTACTACTTGTATACATAGTCATATTGACAGTAATTTCTGGATTCTACTTCTGAGCACTCACCTCACCACCACAAAAATGGGAACCTTCCTGCAATATCACTATTCCCAGTGTGTTTCTAGATGTCCCCAGAGATGTGTGCACTAAACTTACTAAATTTAGTTCATTCCCATTCCCAGACACTATTTGACATTATCTGCCTTGTTGGTTCAGCTTAAGCATGCCACTTAAAGAAGCCCACTGTTCATGCCCATTTTGAGAATAATACTGAGTAATATTTCAGCTTCTCAAGGCTCTCAAAGTTTCTGATCTCCAGGGGTCAAATAGGTGAAGGATCTGGAGTCAAAAATGAAAGAATGATCTTTCCCTAATTCTGGGCCTTTCCTACATCTGAGCTTTAATAATGCAGTATTGTTCAAGTATGAAACCTCTAGTAAAAACGAAACATACTTTTATCTTCTAGCCTCAACTCATTCACACCAAGAGAACACTCAGCCCAACAAAGGCAAGATCAGCTGAGCCTTTCCTAGCCCAGATCTCATGGTCTGCAGCCTATCAGGGATCATGCCAGCCCACAGGGACACCCAGAGCTTCCTGAAGCTCACTGAAACTTTGTTTCCCTGAGTTTCTTTTCAGAAGATGAGGTTTCCATGTTCCTCTCACAGTGTCAGATTGTTCCAGGATTTTCTCACACTGACTTAATCAGTCAGTTACATCTAGGTAGAGTAATCCTTAACTTATTTACCTGCTTTCTATTTCTCCTTATCTTGAATTTTTTCTCTAAAGGCTGTGTGTGAATGGAAGACTATTTCTAAATGAATTTATTGTAACTTTGATCCATACTTTTTATGTATCGTTCATTCTGCCCTGCCCTACACCTTCTTAATTTCTCCTTTCACAATTTTACCAGT
Source organism: Suricata suricatta (assembly GCF_006229205.1). Lineage (NCBI taxonomy): Eukaryota > Metazoa > Chordata > Mammalia > Carnivora > Herpestidae > Suricata > Suricata suricatta. The sequence goes on from NC_043706.1 coordinate 79,006,679, forward strand.
ATTTTTTTGTTCCCCAGTAAACAACTTGCAGCAGGACAGAACATAAGAGATGTGACCAGAGCCTGGCGAAGTAAGCTCAGGAGAGTATTGCTGGTATCGGATGCTGAGTTGGATGGAAGCTGGAAGATCATAAACAGTTTAGGTGGTTGGTTGTAAGAGGCCCAGAATTATAGCAGGGCATGCACATGGGCAGGAAGAAAGGGAAAATATTGACCCTGTGGTAAGAAATTCTCAGAAGTGGCATGGAAAAAGGAAATTCACCTCTGATGCCTGTGCTTGAAAAAGACAAGCTGTCCTTTTCAAGTTTGAAAGGCTATCAAATCAGAAGATTGAAGAGAAGAAATGATTTGAATTTTCGTTTCCCTCAATGAAATTCTAGGGCCTCAGGCTCTAGAATCATACAAGACACTTACTAGAAACATAGAAAAACATCTTCTTTTGAGACAGTAAAGCCATAATTTTAAAATTCAAGTTCCTGACTAGAATTGTTTTTTTTTTTTCATTTTAAGTAATTTTCCATTAGATCACAAGGTGTCAATATAGTTATAAGGAAACAAATATAAACCTTAGGTAGACAAATGGATTCTATTTTCATCCTGATCATTCCCTCAGGAGTTTGATTAGCTCTTTCAGTTCAGGAAGGTTATTGCCTTTTTAAATTATATTTAATTTTAGAATTAATATTTTGGCATTACTTTTGGCTTCTAGAGCCTATTCTACCTTAAAACCTTATGGGTAATTGTTATTTCATAGATGAGGTGGAAATCTTGTAGCACCAAAGTTAAGGAAGAAAATAAAATCATGTAACCTAACAGCATGGATAAATGGAGATCTGCTTATTGGATTGGTTTCCTAGAGCTTCAGTATCAGATCCCCACAAACTAGGTGGGTTAAAACAACATACACATGTGATGGTACAGCTCCGGAGGTTTGTAGTATGAAAAAAGGTGTTGACAGAGCCATAATCTCTCTTGGACTACAGAGGCATCTTTCCTTGCCCCTTCCTGATTCCCTGGTGTGCTGGCAATCTTCATCATCACTCTTATCTTTCATCTTCACATGCATTCTCCCCCATATCTCTTGGTCTTCACATAGCCATCTTCTTATTTTTTAATGTTTATTTATTGATTGGGAGGGCAAAGAGAGAGGGAGAGAGAGAGAATCCCATGCAGGCTTCACACTGTTGGTGCAGAGTCCAATATGGGGTTCAAACTCACAAACCGTGAAATCATGACTTGAGCCAAAACCAAGCATCTGATGCTTTAGCCACCTGAGCCACCCAGGATACCATAAATAGTCATCTTATGATAAGGTCGCTAATCATCTTGGATTAGGGACCTACAGCACCTCGGTATGATCTCATCTAATTTAACTAATTGCATCTGCAACAACCCTTCTTCCAAGTAAGTTCACATGCTTAGGTCCTGGGGATTAGGATGGCAATATACCATTTTTTTTTTTTTTGGTAGAAACAAATCAAATCACAACAATTAAAAATCAGTGGAGCTGATTGTCCCACTGAATTTACAAAGCTCCAAGGCTCACACTGATGGGAAAGTTCTAAGCATATTCAACATTTTCAACAGCAGATACAAAGGCTGTGCCCTGCAAGGGAGGTATGTTGATGGAAATAGGATCCTTTGGAATGAACAAGTTTTCAAAAATTTTTAAATGTTTTTTATTTATTTTTGAGAGACAGAGAGAGACAGCACAAGCAGGGGAGGGTCAGAGAGAGAGGGAAACACAGAATCCGAAGTAGGCTCCAGGTTCTGAGCTAGCTGTTAGTACAGAGCCCAACGTGGGGCTCGAACCCATGAACCGTGAGATCATGACTGAGCCGAAGCCGGAAGCCAAACACTTAACCGACTGAGCCACCCAGGAGCCCCTGGAAGGAGCAAGCTTTCAAATTATAGAAAGGTTTTGAAGAATAGGAAGTTCTGTATTTTACCTATCTCAGTGCTTCAGAGGGAATACACATTCAGTAAATGATTTTTTAAATGATATTTCTTTAGCTTTCTATTGAGCCTCTTTCAAGTATTTCTTTCAGGGCTTAAGAAAGAAGAGGTCATGCTGAAACTATGAAATCTTCTCCCAGAAATAACTGCATATAAAGTCTATAAGACACCAAACAAGAGGTTACTGTGGGCAGACAGGCCAAAATAATAAGATTCTCAAGCTAAGAATAAATGAATAACATCTATGCTACTTTCATTACTTTTGTTCCCTGTGACAAAGATAAAGTTAATTATTCAGAGATAGCAAAGAAGTCTGTTTATTAAATGTGACATGTTAGATGCAGTTCTGGATTGCAGTATATGGTGATACTAAAGATCACGCAACTTTTAATCAGAATCAAATATAATTTTTAATTGAGTCCCTTTATTGCACACGTGAGTTGTATTGAATATTCTCTCGAACCAAAAACTCAGTAAAGATGATTGCCATTAAAAGATGAATCTAATAAGCTGGATCTTTTGTGTTCTTTGCTCCGATTCCTCTTAAAGTGGTAACATTTTAAATCAGTTATAAATTACCTTTGTTAAAACTTAAAAGTTGATTTAATGTTAAATATATTTCTTTTTATAGATTTGTCCTCTTTCTTTTTGACCTCTAGTTTGTTTCACATTCTTCACCTTCATTAAAAAGAGTTTACTGATGCACTGTGTTTACGTGATGCCATGACATCTGAATGAAAACTTGGTATTTGTCATCCACATGCTTTGCCTTCTTGACGCCGTCTGGATATTTGGCCTTGTACTTAAAAACCATCTGGATTTGTTACTATACTTTCCACTTTTCATCCAGATGTTTTGGCACTGTGTGTGGACAAAGCATGTGGTATTGTCTATAAAATGTAATTACATAAAAATAAATAACACTATGTAAGCAATTAAAGGAGCAACATTTTCCCATGTACAAATCTTAACATTTTCTCCTTAGTTATACAGTCGGGGAAAGAGAGATTTTCTTTGCTATATTTTAAAGCTTTAAATTTTTTTTCTGGATGACAAAATCAACTAGAAAATGTGCTATCAAGTTCAAAGGAAATTTCCAATATTTTCATTCCTAACAGAAAAACCTGTGATTTAATATATTTATAATTTTACTTATAATTAACTTACTAATTGAAATTTGTATATCTATGGAAATCTGACTTTAAAAATAATAACAAATTATCTTTATACTCTTCCAAATTAAATTCAATGCTATAAGAAGAGTTTTTTAAATAAAAGTCTGTTGTAGAAATCATTTACACACACACATATATTTTCCCTAAACATCTGTTTCAATCTCTAATACAGATACATATTTTCATAATTCTAGTACCAATGTACCTATACATCTTGTTCTAATGCTCTAGTCAAGAAAAAAATAGGACACTACTCCAGATCACTACAGCAACTAATATTTCTCGTTAGATTTACTTTCAAATATTTGTATCATTTAACCCATGAAGGTTGTATATTATATAATAAGCAAACATTTCCAAAGAAAGAACAAGATAAAAGCCACCTAATCAAAATATGATAAATATGTCCTAGAAGTTTCCTGGGGTCATTTCCAAATTCTTTGTAAGCAAGTGAGGGTATATAATCTTACGAGTTCACAGTGCATTTTGGCCAAATCTTCCTCAGCATGTGGCATGAGAGTCTCATTCAACTGGCTCAATTCATGTCTGGTGCAGTAGGTTTAACTCTAGATCCAGAATTTAGAGGTGGCAGGTGATGAGAAAGTATGAGTAAGATATTGCTTGAGATGGGCATAGATTGGAAGCCCTCATATATGAAGTATTTCTGAAATAAAATATTTAGCATAAAAAAGACAAGATTTTCAGGTTAAGAGAGAAGAACAGAGACATAATGAGAAAACATTTTTTTAAATACTTAAGAGTTATAAGAATGAAAAGATATCAGAAATTATTTATGTATCCAAGGGCAGAGCTGGAGTTAGAGTATTAAAATATAAAGCTTTGCTCCAATACAGTGGAAGAACTACATGATTTCCGTAAGTGGGCTCCTGGACCCTAAGAGATACGAATAGAAACTCAGTTGAAAGTTGAGAATTTGATCGGATGATTGCTAGGTTCTCCTCAAAAAGTGTTTATTGTTTTCAGTGCCCAAAATATTGCCCAACAGATAATTGATGGTTAATAAATATGTAACAAATAACTGAATGAATTCTAAAGTTATGTTTCAGGGATCACTGTGCTTATTGAGTCAAGTAGATTTATTATCATCATAATTTGGCCATTTGCACCTTCCAGGACACTCTAACTGAATACAATATGAAAGTTACCTTCTGGTTTGTACAACCAATGGACTCTTTCAGAACCTAATTATCTAAAAAAGTCCAAGTAGGATGATTTTATGTGGTGGCAAAATTTTGAAGTCTGTGTGTGAAACAAAATTAAATAGATTCACAATTAGTTAAGAAAATCCACCACCTTAAAGACCAAAGTATTGCATGCAAAATGCAAAAAAGAGAGTTTTGCCCATGGCACAGAAACAATCTGCTCATTTGAGTAACAGATGAAGTAGCTGGCTTCCATTTAGGGGACATTCTGAGGATGAATTGATATTTCTCTATCTCCTGAGCTAAGTAGTTGATTTTGTTTAAGCTAAATATAAGCATCATAAAATTTCACTCTACTTAATCAACTTTAAAATATGTAATTGTCTCATTGCTGTCTACAGCAAGTGTACATGTTTCTCCCAGTTTCATACACAAATAACTCCCACGCACACAGTAATTTTGCTTCACTAGAGTCACCTAGGCTGCCATCATAAAGATAGAGTAGTCTCATTTGCAGAAGATTTACAGACTTTATGATCCTTGATGCATTTGAGCAGCAGAGAAAGTTTTTCCATGTCTCAAACATAGAAATGAACTTTTTCAAAGGATTACATTTCCAATACTCTTCTCCCATTGAAATATTCCTTATAATCCCTTTTATTTCATAAACTCCCTCAAATTCTAAAAAAATCACATCCCCAAATAAGCAATAGGGCTATTATGAAGGGACATGCCCATTTATCCAGGAAGTTTTATCCTGAGTGCTTATTTTCCTTTTTGTGATATGCCATGATATTTAGCACCAGCCAATCATCCCTTAAAAGGCTATCATCTGGATTCGTGCCCTCTCTAACATCTTGTCCCAGGATATATTCTTAAGAATAGTTATGAGTCCTTCCCAAATGCAGCATCAAAACATCAAAAGAAAGGCAAACACTAAGCTTAAATAGATCTTACATCACGTAGAGGAGTAAAGATTTCAATTCTAATTAAGTATTTTCCAACTGCAAGAGAAAACTACAAAATGTTCTCAGATGAAAGGAAGTGCACTGGGCAATACTACAAATAAGAAAAGACTCCCTCCAGATGGGCAAATTGCCCTATTCAAAGAGAAAGGATGCAGTCAACTTGCTGAGACAGGAGTGAGATTTCCACTGTTCAACTTTGTCCTGTAACTAGGGAGACAGACAGTAAAACACTCCACTCTTTTTGAGTACTTAATTATTAAATTTGATAATTAATCTATTTATTCAACTATTATTTTTGAAGTACCTTCTACGTGTCAGACACTGTGTAAGCAAAGGAAAAACAGCATTAAGTAAGATAGATTTAGTCCTGATTGGCAACAGGCTTGAATGGTTGTAAGATCTGATGGGGTTAAGTGCATTGGACCAGCTAGTGGACCACTCTAGCAGACAAAGTCAATATCATGCTTAGGCTCCAAAAATCAATCTCTTAAGAGAAGTATGCTGTTGGTTTTGGATGAGCTCTTTATTCTGCTCTAGTGAAACCTCAAGAGAAATATGGATAATTAAAATAGGCCCAGGTTGACCTGCAAATATGGCTACCAGTGGAAGATCTCATATATATTCTGATGGATTTTGTTAGGATATTGAATGCCATTGTTTAGCATGTTTTTCCAACCAAATTACACAGATCTAATCTGTATATAATTTTGAAAATAGCAGTTACCACCATTCACTGAAGAGGAAATTCTCAAAGTATTATTATCAATGTCTATCAAACTCTTCAGTGTTAACTGAAACAATGTGCTTTTTAGTTTAGGAGTTAAAAATTGGTGATGTAAGATATCAAAGAAAGCACCAGACATGGTATTAGCAAGATCATTGAGATTGGTAAAAATTGCCTGGCTGGAAGTCATCCAATTACTGCTTAATAGTATAGAACTCTTTTGTAAGCTACATGCTCTAGCTTTGAATCAAGTTTAGTTTCTTTTTTTTCTAATGTTTATTTACTTATTTATGAGAGAGAAAGAGGCAGAGAGAGGGCGAGAGAGGATCCCAAGCAGGTTCCCTCTATCAGCACAGAGCCCAAAGTGGGGCTCGAACTTAAAAACCATGAGATCATGATCTGAATTGAAACCAAGAGCTGGAAACTTAACCAACTGAGCCACCCATGTGCTCCTCAAGTTTAGTTTCAAATCAAAGTAAGGCAAGACCTTGGGCTGAGCAGATATCACAGAGGGTTACACTGCACTAGACACTATAAACATTCTGATATAGTATATTGAGGGAAGAGTCATCCTCCTTATTTGGAGAATTATGATATAATGTTCAACACAAGGCAATGATGGGGATAATAAAGGGTGTGCTTAGATATAGTCCCCACAATATCTACACTGGAGCACAACTTGGAAGAAGATATAAAAATTATCAGAGTTATTATGATTCTCTGAAAACTGAAACATTATCACATTATTGAATGCTTGCCAGAGATAAAGAGAAGAGAATGCTTGAGGGCCTACATTGCTATAGGGATCTTAGCATCTGAAGTTTCTTGGCTTCAGAAGGAATGTTTTTCTGGTGGAAGAAATAATAAAAAATACTGGATTCAAAATAAAAGCTGACTGCCACCAGGGATTTACTCCCCCATTCTGGCTCCCTTTCACCTGACACTTTGTTTAGGTGTTTCAGAGACTTCTAAAGTGATGTCTGAATCTGTGCATGACCTATGAAGTCCTCCTCAGTTATTCATTTAACAAATATTTATGTGTTCATACTGCATCGGGGACAGTTTTAAGCAAAGAATAAAACACAGCCTTGAGCATAGTGACTGCTCAAAACTTACTTGTTGATTGAATGTTCTCTGGGTCTAATCTTTCTCCTCTATAACCTATCAATATCAATCATCACCTTACAGAGTTGCTTTTCAAGTCCTTTCCTTCCACTGCTGAAGGACTAAGGTGACAGTGAGCATCACTTGGGTAGTCATCCTAAACCAGTTTGGCAGTTTTGTGAGAGATGGTTTTAGTTTTTAAGTCTTATTTCTTTTTATATTTATTATGTTTTTACCATAAAGAAGACCCATAAAGAAAACAAAAACAAACTAGAGGAAAAAAAAAACAAAAAGAAAATGTTTTCTCACTGTTCCTTCCAGAGTGACTTACTTACTTCACATCTGTGAGTCTAAACTTGACCCATTGTAAAATGGGGATAATAATAGCTCTCATGGTTACCTACTACAAAAGTCGGTGTGAGAGAACATTGGGAGAGTATATAGCACAGTACTTGAGATGTTAAAAACACCATAGAAAATTATAGAATATTATTGCTCATTTAAAATGCTGCAGGAACGATCAAGTGCATGTTAGAGAGGGATGGGAGTCATCAGGCCTTCGTAACCTCTCTGCTTTGACTTGTGACTCTTCCTGTTATGCCAATCTCCCATTACCACCCTATGCTTCTTTATATAGAAATCCCACACTCAACCCTCAGATCTCAGTTGCGGTGTCCCCTTCCCCTTTGGACTGCCTGCCCCTGATACAGAAAGAACATTACCCACTTCCATAAGCAACAGTGCCCAATTCTATTAGAGCATATCAACCCTGAACTCATCGTCACTTACCCTTTCTGGGCTCCCACTAGAGTGACATCAAGCCCATTTTTATACTCCTGGTACTTTGCAGTTCGTACTTACTCAAAATGAATATTTAGGTTTTTTCCCCTTTCTATGCTACTCTTGTTGTTATTAAGGGTCTTTTCTTTACCTGGTTAAAACTTACTTGTAAATTTGATTAAAATCAAGTTTCAGCAAGGGGAGAGAATAATGGAGTGTCTCTTACCTTTAAAATGTCTCTCAGGGCTGCCTGGGTGGCTCAGTAGGGCAACTGTCTGACTTAGGCTCTGGTCATGATCTTTCAGTTCATGAGTTCTAGCCCCACTTCAACCTCCATACTGACAGCTCAGAGCCTGGAGCCTGCTTCAGATTCTGGTGTCCCTCTCTCTCTGCCCCTCCCCCACTAGCATTTTATCTCTCTCTCTTTCTCTCAAAAATAAGTAAACATTAAAAAAATAAATTAAAAAAATAAAGTGCTTCTCAGTGGAAGAGACCATCATCATCATTGCTGATAGCACATGCATTTATAAAGCACTGATACAACATTTGGGAAAAGTGCCTAAGTTCAATACACTTCAAATTTCCATGTTTTCTACAGAAAAAAAATTATCAAGAGAAAAGAGTCATCATGTTAACCTTAGGCTGTTTACTAACTCCTCAAAGTCTTTATAATCCTAGGAAAGCAACAAACTCATGTTATTTAGCTAAAATTACAATACATTTTTATTTTTTAAAAATGTTTTGAGAGAGTATGTGAGCAGGGAAGAGGGGCAGAGAGAGAGGAAGAAAATGAAACATAAGCAGATTCCACGCATGCTTGAGCTCCTGACCATGAGATCATGACCTGAGTCAAAACCAAGAGTCAGGAGATTTACCAACTCAGTCACCCAGTCCAGTCCCACCTCCCTGCCCCACCCCCAACGGCCTTTTTTTTTTTTTTTTTTTTTTTGGTAAAGGGAATTTTATGGGTTGAATAGGTTCCTCCCCACACAAAAAAATTTATATTTACCAAGAATCTCAGAATATGACTTTATTTGGAAATGAGATCTTTGCAAAGTTAATTAACTAAGTTAACATCATAATGGATTAAGGTAAACTATGACAGGGAGATGATAGTCATATGAAGATGGAGTCAGAGATTGGAGTTATGCTATCCCAAGCCGAGAAAGCCTGGGACCTCCAGAAGCTGGAGAGGGCAAGGAAGGATTCTTCCCTAGAGACCTCTAAGGGAGCATGACCTTGCCAACAATTTAATTTACAGGTTTTGAGACTCTAGAATTATGAGAGAATGTATTTATTTTGTGTTAAGCCACCTGGTTTGTTTTAAGACACCACTTCATTAAGGGAGCCCTAGAAACCTAATGCACCTTACTAAAGAGTTGTGGAGACTTTGACTATGAGATTTCTGGACCATTGTTAGTGTGACTGGCTGAGCAAAATAAGTAAGTACATAAAAATATAGACAGTAAATAAATACAGGTTATTTCAGAGAAAGCCTCAAGCACCTGATCAAGTTGATAAGAAATGTGTTTCTGAATTCTAAGAAGCTAAACAGTGATGAGGTATTAAGAGAGGGCCTTCAGGGCTGTGAAGGAAAATCATATCTGCAATCCAGAAAGTGAAGTTCAGTCAAGGACTAAATAGGTGCCATTTGGGCAACAGGAGCAAAGTATGGCAAACAGAGAACACAGGAGAACTCTGCTAGTTTTGTACATGTGCAATTCTGTGGTATTCTAGAACTCCGGTCATGTGTGGAGCTCATGCTAATTTTTCATCTTCTTCACAGGTCTTTCACCTCTTTGACTAAATGTATTCTTGGGTATTTCATTCTTTTTGATGCAACTGTAAATGGGATTGTTCTCTTAATTTCTCTTTTTGATAGTTTGTTATTCGTGTATAGAGATGCAACAGATTGGGGTGACTACGTGGCTCAGTTGACTGAGCATCCAACTCATGATTTTAGCTCAGGTTGTGATCTCACAGTTTGTGAGACTGAGCCCTGTCTGCTTAAGAATCTCTCTCTTGGAGAGCCTGGGTGGCTCAGTTGGTTAAGTGTCTGGCTTCGGCTCTGGTCATGATCTCACGGTTTGTGGGTTCAAGCCCTGCATCAGGCTCTGGGCTAACAGCTAGCTCAGAGCCTGGAGCCTGTCTTTGGATTCTGTGTTTCCCTCTCTCTCTGACCCTCCCCTGCTCACACTGTCTCTCTCTGTCTCTCAAAACAAATAAAAAATGTAAAAATATTTTAAAAAAGACTCTCTCTCTCTCTTTCTCTCTCTGCCACTCTCCTTGGCTCATGTGTTTTTCTCTCTCTAAAATAATTTAAAAAAAAGAAAAGAAGTGTGACAGATTTTAGAATATCAATTATGTATCCTGAAACTTTAATGAATTTATTAGTTCTTAAAACACTTCTATCATACAAATGTCAAACAATCTTCCTTTAATTCTTCATTTTATCCATTTTTTGTTATAAATGATACCTTGAATGATTTGTATTTTTTAAGATTTATTATTTTCCTTTTTTTTCTATGATCTTATGGTTTTTTAAAAAAATGTCTATTTATCTATTTTGAAAGAGAGAGAGCATGCATGAAAGATAGGCAGAGAGAGAGGGAGAGAGAGAGAATCCCAAGCAGACTCTGTGCTCTCAGTGTAGAGCCCACAAGGGGCTCAGTCACATGAACCATAAGATCATGACCTGAGCTGAAATCAAGAGTCACCCACAAAACAAATCACCCAGTGAAGAAATGGGCAGAAGACATGAACAGACACTTCTCCAAAGAGGACATCCAGATGGCCTACAGGCACATGAAACGATGCTCAACATCACTCATCATCAGGGAAACACAAATCAAAACCAC
>NC_043706.1:79017505-79032325 GCF_006229205.1 Suricata suricatta
AAAAAAAAAAAGAGTCAGACACTTAACTGACTAAGCCACCCAGGTGCCCCTAGTCCTTTCTCTTTCTGTGGTCAAGTTAATATGAATGCCTTATAGTTTAAAAAATAACTTGTCAGGATATTATCTAAATTCTAGAGTGTCTTTCAGGAGCATCAGTTCTAAGCATTCTTCCTTACCATAAGCACTCCTCACCCCAACAGTGAATCTGGTCCATTGTCTGGTGGTACACAGCATGACTCAGAATCTGTTTTTTAGCTCACTGATGTGGATAATGAGAATGGAACCAAAGTGGCCCACAATGTGTGGTGATTCAGGATGACTGCTGTAAGAAGGGCTAATAGCATATTCAACATATATAATGCCTTGCTTTTGACTGTATCCTCAAGGACTAACACCATTGGTCTATTACATATCAGGTTCCGATAAAGGAATGAGAGATCATTTAAGAAAGAACTACAGGGCTGACCTTTGTAAAGACAGAGCAGCGATCTAGGCACTACTTGGATTTTTAGAACTCTCACAACGAGGGACAGGGGCTTGAGCTCCTTATCAAGATAATATCCTCGCGGTGTGTCCTATGCCATCAGATCTAGGTTTGGAAATAGTGCTGAGCTTTGCAGTGCTGCACCAGGTAGCTATTTTCAACAATTAACAGAGCGAAAAAAGATAAAAAGGGAGATATGGGATCTAGGCTTCTTGCTGGTTTTGAAAATTTTCATGAAAAAAAGTTATACACTACAAAGATAGAGCAGACCTCAGTAGTTCCATGTTTATCAGTAACTCGATAAGGTAACTCAAAGGTTCTCTTCAGGGACTTGATGGAGGAGCTTAGTTTGATTTTACACTGATAAATGAAAGGTGGTGACCCAGAAAATCAATATCCACAAGGACAGGTCCTCAGAAAGAGGAATAATGAATTAAATAAGATAAACTGAAATTATCTGGCATGGCAGGTAATGTCTATTTTAATTCATGTGTTTTAGGTCTTACAGTGAACCATGCACTACACTAGGCACCGGGACACAAAGCCTTCAGGGATTTGCTGCTAAAGGAGGTATGACGTGTGACAGGATTATAAACAGCAAATTCCAGCAGTGTGATCATTCATTCATCCATTCATGCATTTATGCCACAAATGCTCATTAACACCTTCTATGGGTCAGACATTTGTATCAGGCTTTGCGAGATAAAAAGACATGGTCCATGCTCTCAAGGAATTCATAGAGAGTGAACAAATAATTACAAATAAACAACTGAAAAGAAGTGCAGCATACAAATATTTAACATGTGAACAGACCTTATCTTGGTGACTGAATAAGGTTACCTGGAGGAAGGGCTGCCTAAGTTGAACCAGAAGGATAAATAGGAATAGAAATTTGGGGAGTGTCCAAGGCAAAGGAATTTCATGTAAAAGAAGTGCAATAAAAAATATAAACATCTACGGGTCCCTGGTTAGCTCAGTCTGTTAAGCATTCAACTTCAGCTCAGGTCATGATCTCATGCTTTGTGAGTTTGAACCCTGCATTGGGCTCTATGCTTCTGATGGTTCAGAGCCTGGAAGCTGCTTCAGATTCTGTCTCCCTCTCTCTCTGCCCCTCCCCCTACTCACACCCTGTCTCTGTCACTCTCTCTCAAAAATAAATATTAAAATGCTTTTTAATAAAAAATTATAAACTTTTAAGGGTCCCTAGGTGAGTCTGTCAATTAAGCATCTGACTCTTGATTTTGGCTCATGTCATGATCTTGTGGTTGTGAGGTAAGTCCTTTGTCGGGCTTTGTGCTGGGCATGAACCTGCTTGGGATTCTTTCTCTCCTTCTCTCTCTCTCTGCCCCTCTCCCATTCCACCTCTCTCTCTCAAAATAAATAAATACACTTTAAAATAAAATATAGGGGTGCCTGGGTGGATCAGTCAGTTAAGCAACCGACTTCAGCTCAGGTCATGATCTTGCAGCCTGGGGGTTTGAACCCCAGGTCAGGCTCTGCGGGCACCTCAGAGCTTGGAGCCTGCTTCTGTGTGTCTCTCTCTGCCCCTCCGCTGCCTGCTCTCTCTCTCTCTCTCTAAAAAGTATAAACTTCTAGAACTGAAATATATTTTATTTGCCTTAACCATATATTTTTAAAAGGATTGTGGTAAGAAAGAAGGCTAGGTTGTTAGGCAGGTGTCAAATCATACACCTTAAGAACTTGTTAAGAATATGTGTTCTAATCTTTAATTCTCAAAATCTAATTCCTTATAAGCAGTAAGAAACTATTGAACCAAAGGGGTATAAAATAACCACATGTGCATTTTTAAATGTTACTCAAGGTGCAGTGTAAAATTTGAGTTTTAGGGAGTCAAGAGTAGAAGTTGGACAACCAGAAATGAAGGTATTACAGTGTACAGGAGAGAGATGGTTTGGACAAGGACTGGTGACAGGAGAGAAGCAGATGATTTCAAAGGATATTTGAGTTAGAATTTAGGGGGTGGCTTGGTGGCTCATTAGGTCAAGTGTCCAACTTTTGGTTTTGGCTTAGGTCATGACCTCATGGTTTATGAGATCGAGCCCTGCATTGGCTCTGCACTGAGCATACAGCCTGCTTAGGATTCTATCTCTTTGCCCATCCCTTGCTCATTCTCTCTCTCTGTCTCTCTCTCTCTCTCTGTCTCTCTCTCTCAAAATGAATAAATAAACAGACATTTAAAAAAAGAAACAAAAAGCTTTAAATAAAAAACGTTAGAATTTAGAAGATTGGTGACAATAGATAGGGGAGATGAACAATAGGAAGACTTTAGAATAACTCTTAAATGTCTGATGAACAATGGGTACCTGTTGTGTCACCTACCAAAAGAGGAGACGTGTTTATGTCATGTTGAAATGATGGTAAAACATCAGAGTTCTGATCTGAACAGGCAGCTCTGGGCCAATTGGTGCAGCATCAATCTAAACTGCCTGTAGGTGCAGAGGGAAATTCTAATTTTCCACTTGTTGTGGAATTGAAGTCTTTTGTCGTTTAATTTCCATCCCTTTCTTCTGGGAAAGCATCTTTCTTCAATTTAGAAAATGTTGCCATATCACCCCCAAAGCCACAATGTTTATGTTGACCTCACTGCTCTGGTCTAATACAAACCACCCGGCGTTTTTGAATTTAGGACTAGTATCTAAGTCAATCCTTCTCTGATGGAGGTGGACATAGATGTGAACCCTGGAGCGGTCAGAGGCCATTTCCCTTGTGCAGAGGAAGATGATCCAGGTAAGAGAGTGGGAAACGGGATGGGGAGATTACCACTCTCCGTGCAGGGAGTGCAGCTGTTGGAGAAATCTAAAGGATTTAGTGAAGGTTGTGTATGCATTAGTTAGAAAAGATATAAAGACACAGAAACTGCTTATGGTCTGAAATGAAAGATACACTAGCCCACATTTCCAGAAGAAAGTAAAGGTGACAGTATTAATGCAACAACACTCCACTGACTGGCATTACTGGCTCTGCACTCTGTTCCTTGATGTCTCCTTGATACATTAAGAAAACAAGGAACTCTATTCCTGTTCTGTGCCAGTCAATAAATTGTTCTCATCCTGAAGGATTATTTCCTATACATCCTGATTTTGGTGGTAAACCTATTCATAACATTTTTAAAAATGTTTTATTTATTTTGAGAGAGAGAGACATAGAGACAAGGCATGAATGGGGGAGGGACAGAAAGAAGGGGAGACGCAGAATCTGAAGCAGCCTCCAGGCTCTGAGCTGTCAGGATAGAGCCCAGCATGGTCTGGGCTGGGGGTTCAAACCCACAAACCTCTAGATTAGGATCATGACCTGAGTTGAAGTTGGATGCTCAACCAGCTTAGTCACCCAGTCGCCCCCATCATGAGTCTTGAATATAGAAATGAATATGTACATTGTAGTTTTGGGGACTATCCTGTACTTAAAAGACCTCAAGTTTCACTCCAATATGCATGAATTTGATGAAAGTTAAACCCACATAAAATAGCTAAATAGGAGAAAGAGCTACTGATTTACATTGTTGCTTTAAAGACCTGGTGAATATACAGAGATGCATCCCATCTAGCAATGATCACAACTAACCCTCTTTTCCAAGTTTCTACCTGGTTCAGGAACAATGGTCCACTTTTTTCCCCTTTTACATACAGATCATTTCAAGATTCTCACAGAAAAGTTTTATTCATATATTGCCACTTATAATAGTTTGGGCTACCCCAGGGCTTCCAAACGTATTAGGAATTATCTGTCTTGGAAGATTAGTGATTATTGAGCCCAGTCTAGATCTCAACTGACCTATTCAAAAATAGTAACAAAATCACAGGTTCTGCCCAGCACTAGTGTTTATTGGAAATGAGATGTGGTCTAAGTTAAAATACATCAGATTTCAGAAATTTCAGCTGATAAAAATAAAAAAATAAATGATTATTTAGTTTTTAATATTGATTATATGTTCAAATAACATTTTAGATACATTGGTTTAAGTAAAATGTATCATTAAAATTACATCTATTTTGTTTTATCATTTTTAACGTAACTACTAGAAAGTATAAAATCTTTGTTTTGAATTTATGTGTCATTATATTTCTATTGGTCTGCCAAGTGACTTTTTGCAAGGGATTAAATGGAATTATTACAGATTTTTAAGTATGTGTTGTGGGAAGTGGGGTCATGACAAGATTTTTTTTTTAAGAAATTAAGTGATAGAAGCATCATTTGGATAAGGGAAAAAACAGAAACAAGGAAATCAGTTATCTGAGGTTTATAAAAGTTCAAACAAGAAATGACAGTGAACTGATAGGATTGGGAGCACTTGGGATTGCATTAAATGTTTTGATTTAGGAAATTTGGGGAATTAAGAATGTTACCTCCAGTGTCTAAGTAGATGTGGTAATAACATAATGTCTTTACCTGAAAAAGAAAAAAAACCAAATTTCTTTTTTTTTAATTTTTTTATGTTTTATTTATTTTTGAGAGAGAGAGATTGCGAGTGGGAGAAGGGGAGAGAGAGAGAAAGGGAGACACAGAATCGCAAGAGCTCCACACAGGGCTCAAACATTCGAGCTGTGAGATTATGAGCTGAAGTCAGGTGCCTAACTGGCTGAACCACCCAAGCACCCCAAAAAAACAAATTTCTTATTTCCCCAAAGGGAACAAAAGAACTAACTTGAGGTTAATAGTAATTAGTCAACTAAAAACCAACTGTCCTACAATAGGTTCAAATAGTTCACCCCAATTTAAAATCCTAGATGGAGTGAAAAGATTTGCTAAAACATCTAATAGGGGTGCCTGGGTGGCTCAGTCGGTTAAGTATCCGACTTTGGCTCAGGTCATGATCTCATGGTTCATGGGTTTGAGCCCTGCATTCGGCTCTGTGCAAACTGTTAGCTCAGAGCCAGGAGCCTGCTTCAGATTCTGTGTCTGTTTCTCTCTCTGCTCCTCCCCTGTTCACTCTCTGTCTCTCAAAAAATAAATAAATGTGAAAAGAAAAATTTTAAAAAGTATCTAATAAATATCTTTTTTCTAGAAGAAGTTTCTGGGAAGAAATTTGTAAAGCAGAATATTTTCCCTAAAGCAAAATTTTTCTTTTTTTTTTCGTATAAAGAAATAAGTGTGATATACAAACTACCTAAAATAATTACATTATTAGAGTTGTAACATCATAAGTGAGCCATACAGACATGTAATATAAATAAATTAAACTTTCACAATAGGTAAGTTAGAAAGGGAAATAAATATGTTCAAGAGTGGCTACTTCTTGGGGTGCCTGGGTGGCTCAGTCCGTTAAGCATCCAACTCTTGATCTCAGCTCAAGTCATGATAATCACAGTTCGTGAAATCGAGCCCTATGTCAGGCTCTACAGTGCCAGCACAGAGGCTGGTTGAGATTCTTTCTTCCTTTCTTTCTGCACTTCTCCTGTTCATATGCTCTCTCTCTCTCTCTTTCAAAATAAATAAACTATAAAAAATAAAATAAAATAAAAAGAATGGTTACTTCTACAAGTCAAAAATTCAAATAATTGCAATTAATCTCAGTAGAATTATTTTTATAGTTTATGTTTCCTCATGTTACTATGCTGACTGTTGGAGCAAATACTATCTTGAAACCCCATGTGTAATATTGAAAGAAATATTAATTGCTTCTTTCACTTATTCAACTGATTATTTGTCCTGTTTCAACTATATGTGCTGTACCATAGTGAGTTGAACAGATGTATTATGTCTCATGCAGTAGGTAGTTTAAGCTTGAGAACAAAATCATTATTTATAATACGTTTTATAAGTGCAATAATGGATTTGAAGTTGCTACAGGTATACTTAGAAGAGGTGTTCAATCAAGACTTGGAGAGTGTCTAGAAAATCAAAGTCCTCTCTAGAGAAAACAACATCTATATTGAGAATCAAAGGAGTAGGATTAAGCTAGTTAAATTAGCCTAGTTACAGGTGGAGTAGAATGAGGACAATGTGCAAGTGAAGAGAGAATGTAACACATTCTGGATTTAGGAAATAGGCAATTTAGTTGAAACATTGAGGCTATATGTTGGATTGTCAATCATTTAAACTGGGATAAATGGGAATCACATTAGAAAGGGCTTACTAAATCATAGTAAGAGTTAGAGATTTTTGCCAAACTTTTGTATTTTCATTTTATGCCTTTGATACTATTTATTTTTAAAATACATGTTACCGTTTTAATAATAAAAAAAATCTAGTAAAAATAAGTGATACAACTTCCAGAAAGATAAATCTTCATGTATTAACTTTGACAGATGTTTGGAATTACTTTTAAAGAAAACAACTGGTTGTACACAATTTGTATAAAATAAATTATGCTTATGTATACAGAGAGAATTTCAGGAAGGATATCCACAAACTATTTCTGGGGAGTGTAGTGACTCTGTGGGGAGTATATTCAGGTGAGTGTGATGACTGAAATATATGAAATCTATAATGATTGAAATGGAATAGAAAAAAATAAGTGTTTATCAACCCTACAGTAAACAAGAAAGAAGAAAAAATTTATTAAAGCACTTTAAATATAGTGTAATTATATATTATTGTTATTATTATTAACAAAATGATAAATGGATTAAATGAGCCCATTAAAGACTAGATTGCAAAAAATTACAATAGATTTGGAAAATCCAGCTAGCTGATATCTATAGATGACGTGTAAAATACAAAAACAAAAGTAAAAAGAAAGAACATGAAAGAGAAATTTTGAACAAATCTCTAACAAGTAAAAATATTGAAATAGTAATTTACAAAACTTCCTCCAAAGAAAACTTCACCAGTGAAATCTACAAACACTTAAAGAACACTTAATTCCAATCCTTCACAAATTCTTCTAAAAAATAGAGGGAATACATTCCAACCCATTTTATGAGGCTGGCAGTATCTTTTATCAAAACCAGATAAAGATAACAATGAAAATAAAACTACTCAACTATAACCTTTATGAATATGTACACAAGAATTCTTGACACAGTACTAGTATACTAAATCCAGCAACATATAAAAAGAATTATGTACCATGACCAAGTAGGATTTATTCCAGGAATGCAAGTTTTATTTAACATCCCAAAACTGATCAATATAATACACCATATCAATAGAATAAAGAAAAAAACCACATGATCTTTTCAACAAATACAAAAAAAAAGTCTTTTATAATATTGGACACCCTTTCATGATAAAAAGATTAAAAGAATGAGTAATATAGGGGAACTTAGTCAATCTGATAATGAGCATCTAAAATACCTACGGCTCACATCATATTCCATGGTAAAAGAGTGAATGTTTCTCCCTACAATCAGGGGAAAAAAACAACAAACAAATAAATAAATGTGCCTGTAATCATCACTTGTATATAATATAGCGCTGGAGGTTTTAGCTAATGCAATTAGAAAAAAAAGTAATAAAACACAGATTGGAAAAGAAAGGAACAAAACTATCTTTTTCAATGTTTTATTTTATTTTAATTTTTGAGAGAGAGAGACAAAGAGAGAGCATGCACAACTGGGGGTAGGGGCAGAGAGAGGGAGAGAGATAATCCCAACTAGGCTCCATTTTGTCCACGTGGAGCTCAATGCAGGCTCAGTCTCATGAACCATTAGATCATGACCTGAGCTGAAATCAAGAGTCAGAAGCTTAACCGTCTGAGCCACCAAGGCACCCCAGACATAAAACTATCTTTATTTGCAGATAATGTTGTATATAGAAGATCCTAAGATGTCCTCAAAATAACTATCAGAACTAATAAATATACAACAAGATTGCAATATGCAAGTTCAGTATAAAAAATCTACAGAATGGAAGAAAATATTTGCTAACCTTTCCGATAAGTCACTTATATCCGGAATATATACAGGACACCTACAGCTCCGCAATAAAAACACAAATACCCAACGCAGAAATGGCCAAAGGATGCAGATAGACATTTCTCAAAAAAAGATACACAAATGGCCAATAAGCACATGAAAAGATGATGAATATCATTAGTCACTTGGGAAATGAAAATCATAACTTCAGTGAGATACTACTGCACACCCACCAAGATACCTACAGTAAAGGAAAAAAAAAATAAAGGTGATAATACGTGTTGATAAAGATATGACTAAATTGGAGCCCCCATACATGGCTTATGCAAATGTTAAATGAAGTAGCTGCTTTGGAAAACAAGCTACTTTGGAGGTTCCTCAAATTTTTAAACACAGAGTTACCATATACCCCAGCAATCTCCTTCCAGATATATTCCTAAGGGAAATTAAAGTGGTGAAATATACACATTCAAAGAATTATACATGAATGTTCATAATGCAGTATTATTCCTTATCACCAAAATGTGGAAACAAAGTAAATGCATATCAACTCATGAATGAATAAACAAAAATGGAATATTAATGCAGTTAAATAGGACTCGGCAACAAAAAAATGAAGTACTGATATATGCTAAAACATTGATGAATCTTTAAATCATTTTGCTAAGGGAAAGATACCAATCCCAAAGACCACATATTATATAATTCCATTTATATAAACGGTTCCAAACAGGCAAATACATAGAGGAAGAAAAACAGGGCAGTGGTTGCCTAGAACTAGAAATGGGGGTCACAGGAGTGTTTGCTAATGTGTGAGATTTCCATTTGGATGAAAATGCTCCCATGTTCAGAGAACTTCCTTAAGCCTTTACTTCAGAATAAATTTGCTAGCTACCAGTTCCAGTTTTTCTTTATCTGAGATCGTCTTGTTTCCCCTTCATTCCTGAGGAGTGATTTTCTTCAGAGTCTACACTGACAGTTCTTGTCTTTCAGCACATTTGAAAAATATTTGAAATTGAAAATACTGAAAAATGTCGTTCCACTTCCTTTTGGCCTCTATGGTTTCTGGTGAGAAATCCACCACTGTTCAAGCAATGCTACCCCCATAAACCCCACAGACCCTGTAGGTAAGGTGTTATTTCTCTCCTACTGTTTTCAACATGTTTTTTCTTTGTCTTTACTCTTAGAAGTTTAACTATGGTGTGTTTTAGTTTGAGTTTCTTTGGGATTATAGTGTTTGGATTTAATCAGCTTATTCAATCTGCATGTTTATGTCTTTTGCCAAATTGGGAGAGTTTTCAGCACTATACACTAACTATACTTAGCCCTATATTTCACAGTGAAAGACTAACATCTTCTCTTAATAGTGGAAACTAAGTAAAGATGTTCACTGTAAGTACTCTATTTTTTTAATTGTTTGATGTTTATTCACTTGAGAGAGAGAGAGACAGACAGACAGAGCAGGAGCAGAGGAGGGGCAGAGAGAGAGGAGACACAGAATCTGAAACAGGCTCTAGGTTCTGAGCTGTCAGCACAGAACCCGGTGTGGGACTTAAACCCATAAACCATGAGATCATGACCTGAGCCGAAGATGAAAGCTTATCTGACTAAGCCACCCAGGCATCCCATGTAATTACTATTATTTAACTTGGTGCTGGAGTTGCAGCCAGTGAAATAAAGCAATAAGGCAAATAAAAGACATATGAACCTGAAAAATTGAAATAAAACTGTCTATCCTTGAGATGATGTCATTTCCCGTGGACCTGGGCTGCTCCTCCGCCAGTCAGCGGGTCCTTCTTGAGGGAGGGAGAGAAAACAGGGCAGGAGGGAGACGCAGAGAGTGAAGACAGCACACGGTTTCTGATCAAGCCTCTGTCTCTTATTAAGAAAATAATTCACTCTTATATAGAATTTGGGGCGGGGAACTGACCCAGGTTGGTTGCCAGGTAACAGAGTCAAATGCATATCAAAAGAAACGCCCAGACTTGCCTCTGCAATGCTGGGGAGGGGGAGCTAGTGCTGAATACCCGAAATAAGGTTTTGATCTTTTGTGCACCTTGGCCAAATCTCCGTCTGGCGCAGCAAGACAGTCGCCAAAATTATTTGGGCCACGAAATGGCAATCTCCAGCCTCCAGATGCAAATCTTGTTTTTCTCGGTACTCCCTGGAGAGCGAGTATCCTTGCCTGAGGCAGCCAGAAAACTTGGCGGCTCCCGACAAGATGACATGATCATTTTGTAAAAACTCTCAAGTAATACAGAAAATAAAAGAAAAACAAAACAAAAATCCCTCCTAGAATGAATAAATGAATTCAGCAAAGATGTAGGGTACAATATAAATATATAAAAATCAGATGTATTTCAATATAATAGCAACAAGTATATGAATAACCGATTAAAAATGCAATGTCATAGATGTTGCTTGAATAGAATGAAATGCATATAAATCTAACAATATATATAGGAGTTATATGCTGAAAACTAAAAAATGTTGATGAAGAAATAAAAAAATATTTAAACAGAGAAGCATACCATATTCATAAACTGGAAGACTCAGATAGTAAAGATATCAATTATCCCCAAGTTGATACACTGTTTTAATGCAACTCTTGAAGAACAAAAACCAATAAGATTTTTTCATGTAGATATAGGCAATATTTTTCTAAACTTTATATGGAAAGATAAAGAAGCTACATCAAATAAAATAATTTTGAAAAGAAAAAAAAAGTGAAGTGAAAGCAGTCTCCTTGATTTTGCAGCCATAGTAATCAAGATTTAATACCAGCTGAGGGATAGACAAATCTATCAGCAGAACAGAATGGATACCTGTGATACATGTCCACAAATATGACGAAGAGATTAAAATTTTTTAAATGTTTATTTATTTTTGAGAGAGAGAGAGAGATACAGAGGGCAAATCAGGAGAGGAGCAGAGAGAGAGGGAGACACAGAATCTGACAGCCCAGAGCCCGATGCAGCGCTTGAACCTATGAACCATAAGATTATGACCTGAGCCAAAGTCAAACACCTAACCAACTGAGATTCCCAGGCACCTCTGACAAAGTGATTTTTAACAAAAGTGCAAAAACCGTTCAACAGAAGGAAGGTAACAGTTTCCACCAATAGGGCTGGAATAAGTAGATACCTATTAGCCATACATTCAAACATATACCTTAATTAAAGCCTCACACCATATACAAAATGACCTGAAATTGTTCTAAATTCTTCACATCCCCACAACACTTTTATTCTTTTTTTTAAATTAACATCCATCCTAAAGATATCTCATGTGGTTTTGATTTGTGTTTCCCTGATAAATAGTGAGGTTGAGAATCTTTTTATATACTTATCAGCCATTTATATACCCTCTTTGGAAAAATGTCTATTTGAGTCCTTTACCAGGTTTTTAATCAGGTTGTTGGGTTGTAGGAGTTCCTTATGTTTTGGAAATTAACCCCTTATCAGATATATAATTTACAAATATTTTCTCCTATTGTGCTGGTGCATTTTTTTTAAATTAAAAAATTATTTATTTATTTTGAGAGAGACAGAGACACAGACAGCATGAGTGGGGGAGGGGCAGAGGGAGAGAGAGAGAGTTTGAGAGAGAGAAAATCCCAACCAGGCTCTGTACTGTCATCATAGAGCCCTGCTCGGGGCTCAAACTCACAAAATCATGAAATCATGATCTGAGCTGAAATCAAGAGTTAGACGCTTAACCACTAGCCACCCAGGCACCCCTGTGATGGTTTCCTTTTTACTTTATTGGTTATGTGTTTTTCTGTGCAGAAGCTTTTCAGCTTTACGTAGTCCTACTTGTCCAATTTTGCTTTTATTGCTTGTGCTTTTGGTGTTACATTGGTATGCTGATTTACATAAACTAATAAAGTTATCAACACACCAAAGCCTAAAGTCTTTTTTTTCCTTTCCATCCACTTACTCTCCAATTTCCAACAGGTCTATCAGGATAAGCAGGTAGCACAATTAAGAAAATCTGTAATTTTTTATTTCTTTATTGTTTTTAGTTTTTGGTACCCATTCTTCTCAGTTTAAGAAAAGAATTTCTGAAGTAAACTGAGCAAGTTATTATTTAAGGTGTTGCCATTAAAAGTTTTTGAGATCAAGTTAACTTTTTAGAACTTATTATTAAGAAAATAATTTCAAATTATATGTATGTTGAATATGTATAATTCCATGAGACTTAAATGGAATGATTTCCATATGGAATACATTTACCAAGCACTACTATAGTTTTAGATACTGTTTGCAATATTAACTTTTTCTATATCCAACCATAGATAAAATTTATGACAAACTTCTTGACCTTTTAGGTAATATTCTGTATTAGTGTATTGAGTCAGTCATAAAAAACACCACAGACTGGGTAACTTAAGCACCAGAAATTTATTTCTTACACTTTTGAAGGCTACAAGTCCAAGATCAAGGCATCTACAGAGTTAGTTAGTTTTATTCTGAGCCTCTCCTTGGCTCGTAGATGGCTGTCTTTTCAGTGTTCTTCACATGATTGTCTCTCTCGCTCTGCATGCATGTGTCTTGGGTCTCTCTCTGCATGTCCTAATCTCCTATTTTATAAGGACATCAGTCATATAGGATTAGATCCCACCCTAATGGCCTCATTTGAACTGAATTATTAATTTACAAGCCATGTCTTCAAATATAGTCACATTATGAACTATAAAGAGTTAGAACTTCAACATGTGAACTTTGGAGAATACATGTTCTGATATCTTCAGTCACTTGTCATAAGAAACACTGACTCAGTTTAGTAATACTATTCCTGGGTTATGGTAACAATCACATTTTCAAAATGAATATGAATTCAAAGTATAATTAGGGCTATGAGTGATCAGGCTTCTGAGAGTAAGAAAAGATGAGGATCAGGTTTGCTTCTTTCTTTTCCCATCATGAATCTGACCCTTCTTCCCCGTCTTTCTAACTCCAGCTTGTGATTTTCTCCAGGCCTGTACTCACCACTTATATTTCTCAAGGATGAATCATGTGCCAAGCCATGTGCCTCTAAAACTTCAAGACACACATACCATGTTCTATGAATGATTTTTAAAAGTCCATCTTTTGGGGTGCCTAGATAGCTCAGTTCATTAAGCATCTGAATCCTGATTTTGGCTCAGGTCATGATCTCGTGGTTTGTAAGGTCGAGTCCTGCTTCAGACTCCACGCTGTCAGTAGAGCTTGCTTGGGATTCTCTCTCTCTCTCTCTCTCCATCTCTCTCTGTCCCTCCCTGATCTGTTCTGTCTCTCTCTGTGTCTCTCAAAATAAAAAAATAAACCTTAAAAATTAAAAAAATAAAAGTCTATCTCTTGACTTGGGATGAGAAAGGATTCCACACAGCCCTGTGTATTGGAGGTGGGGCTGAGACTCGACCCTAATAACTCTTCTAAAAATCGTCTGCAAATATCCAGTCCCCTTCAGTCTTCCCAGGCTTTTTTACAGAGTGAAAATAATAGCCTGCTTACAGAAAAAAAAGATTACTATTCTGATTTCTCCTTTTTTACATCTTACACAGTGATCTCACATCTTAGATTAGAAAATGGCATCTTTTGTCTTTGGTCTTCTAAGTAATTGAAACATTAATGGTTTTATTTTCAATATTTTGTGCCTCAGCCATTATGTGTGAATCCTTAGCCACAGGATGTGTGAATTTTTCCAAAATAAATGTTTCAAAAAAGAATAAAATAAATCACTCATATATCTTCTCACTGCCATGCAATCATATGTCCAAGACAAATTTACAAATAATGAAATTAGTATTAGTAATTTAAAGTTATAGGACCATTATTAGCTAAACTGGAGTTAGAAGACTCAAAATACACATAATTCTTGAAATAATTTTTTTATATATTAAGAAAGATGGAAATTGCCACAAACTTACTAATGAGTGCAAGATTCTACCTCTTCTAAGTCATTTAAAAGTAGTTAGCATCATGGAACTATTGGAAGCTTAGCTCATGAATAAAATGATGCTTTGATATTCAGTCTCCCTTTGAGGTGAATTTAGAGAGTTTAAATATTCATATTTAGAATGCAAGTTAGCAGTTTCCAGGACCTGTAACCAGTGGCAGAAATGAAAGATGAAGCCATGGTCTTGCTCCTTTTTGTTACTGAAGGCCGCGTGTCTATAACGAAGGGATCTTGCAATGCCCAGATGGTTAATCAATTGCCAGTGTTCTCCTCTATCTGGCAAAATGCCACTTAAACCCAAACTCAAAATGACACTCAAAAGATGATAAAATGGTAATTTGGCAACCCAAGGCATCTGTTATACCCTCCTGTCATCAAAGAAAAGAGAGAGTATGTCCATTTAATTACTCATCCACTTACTCAATTCACACAAAAGCTATTAAGCACACATTACATGCCAGGCAGGCATGAGACACTATTGTGCTACCCAGAAGCATGTTTAGATGGAGATTATAAAGTACCTTGTATAAGACAGGTAACTTGTCAGGCATTTATAACCATTTTTCTCATTTAATTATA
>NC_043706.1:79032425-79046128 GCF_006229205.1 Suricata suricatta
TTATGGTTGCTGCTGTGATTGTTTTCTAAGAATGAGAAATTTAAAAGAAAATAAAACTGCTAAAAAAGAGTATGCTCTAGGCAACATGGGAAGGTGTAAAGCATTTTATGATTAAATTACTTAATATTTGCTACCTAATTTCAGAATTCTATAGGGACCATACACCATATATTTAAAAGGTGTGTGAGGGACACCATTTGTTAAAAAACAGGAAAAAGTAGTGGAAACTTTATTAAAAATTGACTAATAGGCACTCTAGATAATTGAAATGACAGCTTGTTTTGACAGCTGCAAACAAAAATCTACTTGTTCAAAACAGTGAGTGTAAATCTTCTTAATTTCCAGAAAGAAAAAATGATGTACAGGTTTAACTTAATTCAGTCAGCTTATAAAGTGTAATAATAAAAGGCAACTCTTCACCTGACTAGTGAAATTCTGGTAATTGGGGAGCCTGCCAATCACTGCCCAGTGGGGCTGGATGTGAAGACCTTTGAAGGCCCTCAAGTGGAAGACTTAATTTCCTCCAAGATCCTCAAGGAAACGGAAATCAACCCAGGGGCAACCAAATATCCCCAGAATAACTTTTTAAAATACCACTTAGTATCAAGTTTGGAGATCATGAAACACTTCCAGAGGTGTTTGTCACCCAAATCTCCTAACAAGTAGAAAGAAGTGGAAGCACATTCATCATCTATGCCATGGCCCCCATAGGTATTTTGTAAATTATTCTGTAGATGCTAAACAATGAAATTCTAAAAAGTAACAGAGGCAAGTTTTCTAATCAACAAAACAAGTCAAATCTCAGGTCAAGAATAAGCCAGGTAACACTAAAGTGCACCAGTTGTCCTTAATTAGGACATGGCCTCTTTATTTTATTACATTTATACTCACAAAGGAAATAAAAAGGGCAAACAAAAGCAGTTTATGAATCAATTCATGGCTTTTCAAACTCACTTTATATCCGATTAGAAAAGGAAAAGAGAAGCTTTGCTGTCCAGCCTGAGGATCTGATCTACATGCCTCCTTGATGTGTTTTATTTTATTTTATTTTCATTTTCATTTTCATTTTAGGATTAAAGTAATAATTTTATATGAGACATAACCAGCTAAGAATTTAAATTCCATGTTTATCAGTTTTAACTATCCTTTTAGTAAGAGAGTATACAGCTGAACCGGCCAAAAAACTAAAACCAGTTCATGAAGGGGATGTG
Organism: Suricata suricatta; assembly: GCF_006229205.1. Classification (NCBI taxonomy): domain Eukaryota; kingdom Metazoa; phylum Chordata; class Mammalia; order Carnivora; family Herpestidae; genus Suricata; species Suricata suricatta. The sequence continues at coordinate 79,033,637 of NC_043706.1, forward strand.
ACTGTGTATTTTTAGATTTTATCTACACTCTATGTGGGAGAGTTTGGTATAAGATACATTTGTTTAAAATGTTACAGAGCATAGAATTGCCAGGAACAATTTAAGCTCCATAAATGTTTCCTCTAAATTGAATCCAAGAAGGCTGAGAATCCTATAACGCTGTGTGGAATCCAATGCTTAGTTTTTAAATGAAACAATTTCAAAAATTGGAGCACTGCCATCATTTACCGCCATCAGGATCACTGTCATACTAGAGAGCCTTGATTTTTCTGTTCATTCCTAGTTCATCCACACTGAAAGTTTTACTTGTAATCCACACAGTGAAGCAGAAAGCTGAAAAAGTACGTGGTTTAGATCATTTCAGTAAATGGTCTTTTCTGTTCACAGGTAAATCTATTCCCGTACTTAAAGCCATAACCTTTTGACCTTAGAAGTGAAAGTGTTCTGTTAGTTAAATTTCTCAAGGCTTTTTAAATCACTATGTATTCGTTTCTTTGTTCATAGTTAAAGATTTACATTGTATATATTTAATATCTTATGTGTAAACAAGAGCCATAAATTATTGATTGCTTAACATGGTCCATGAATGAATGTACTTTTCTCAAAGTGGACTGATTTTATTATTAACAGAAGAGAACCAACCTAAATCCTTAATGTCCGTGAGGTGTTACACAGGAAAAATGCTTTTAAAATTTAATAACAACAAATGGGAATGTGCATTAAGTTAGATTCTTTCTGGTGAAAGTGCATTCCATTCAAAACTTTTATTAACACAAAGAGTTGTGTTAATATATTAAATGGTGTTAAAATGTGCAGCCACATATATAGAGATATTATAATACCTATTTAGCCAGTACTCTAATGATATAAATTAATTTTTAAAAATTCAAAAGCTAATATTTGTTTTAAAATGCAAAAATACAAAGTAGGAACACATGTATAATACATAAAGATGAACTACGGAATTAAACTGATGCCACAACCAGTCTGGAAATTCCAGAATGTGGAAATTGACTCTTGCTTAAGAATCGAGATGACAGTAAAGATTAGATACAGAGACAAATGAACTGGACTGGGGGAAATGGTGGTATCACTTAACTGTATATTGTGTCTAATGTCTAATATATAAAATGAGGAAAGGAGATGGATTCACATTGATAAATAAAGTACATTATAGGCTAAAAATACAATCTAGGGAAGGATTGTAGCAAACCCGAAGACATTCCTCTAGTGCAAGCCTTGGACTCATGAAGTGCACAGTAGGGAAACACAAACTCCAAATAAGTTTAGAGATACTGGAAGAGGACCATCATGATTATTAGGAACAGGGTTGGCCATTCATAATAATTATTATTATTTAAGGAAACAGCCGGACCAGTCAGCCTTTCTTCCTTCTCTTTTCTTCCCCACTTTTCACAGGCAACATAAAGAGGCAGGCAAGCTAAATGCGGAGGAAAACTGTGAAGATAATAGCAGAGAGCTGCCCGGGGAGGTTTAGAGTGGGTGCGCCTTGAAGAGAAGCAGTGAAAGGACTGACATAATTTTAGAACTCTGTAACAGGCAAAACTAAAGAGAAACAAGCAAAGCCTTGCTATTTACAAGAGAACAATATACCAAATATGTTTATATTAAAATAAAGTTTGTCATTATGTTTTCGCTTTTACTATTATGAGATATAGGCCTAAATATGTAACCTTTGACAACCCTGGGTTGAAGAGTCTATTATTTATATTTCGCAGATAAGAGGCCAAAAGAGAGAGAGTCATAGAACTTATCAGTGGCAGAGCCTGGATTTGAACCAAACAGACTTGTTTCCAGAGCCAATGTACTTAACTCGGGCTCTGTGCAGCTTCTCATTTGTGATCCTGGGGGAGAGGTAAGTCCAAGCCTGTCTTCCACTCTCCCTACTTTATTTCCTAAAAATGAATTATGCATACAACAGCTCTTTAATGGACTCTTAAGTCACTTTAAATTTTCTTTTACAGGGAAGAAAACTTTAGGAAGTAAACCTAAAACTCTGCCTAGGAATGTTATGCCTAGACTGCAATATCCTCAGAGACCAGAGACCACCAGGGAGACCGAGTCACACATGCAAGAGCAAAGGCATTTATTATTATGGGCTTAAGCCCGCTGGGCTTAAGCTTGGGCTCCCAGATTTCACCAGCACAGTGGATCCGTGCTGAGAGCCCTGAACAAGGGCTGAGCAGGGTTTTATGGGGTTTGCAAAGGGGAGTGACAGGAAACTATGACACGGGTACAGTGATCCAATCATTATCACATAACAGCATTGGCAGCAACTTTAACCATACACATTGTTTAGCGTGTTCGTTACTTTGGGCGGGACCCAATCACAATATTTAGAGTATCTTTGAAAATAACCAATTACCATTACTGAGTGGGCCAAGGACCCCCATGTGGGGTGAGCAACTAGTTAATCTAGTATTAAATAACAGGTAACTATCTATGGTTTCCATCTATAGGCCTGTCCTTAGGAATGTTAAGCATTTTAGCTGGCTGCTTCTGATTGGGTGTTACTAGGGTGGTCGCCTGTTGAGCAGACTGTTTCCTTTTACTGTCTAATGATTCTGGGAAACAGAAACTTAGGCCTCCAAGGACAGAGGGGAAACTTAAAGCCTGTCATGGAGTCAGTTTGGTTCAGACCTGTGTCCTTTCAGGAACCCCCTTCTTCAACAAACCCAGTTCATTTGATAGCCATGAATTACTTAGAAAGCATCATTAATTATTTAATTTTAAAAACCACAAAAGAGAAGAAACAGAACTGGTGAATATTCTCACAGGAAAGTGATTATTTAATACTGGAAGAAAAACATAATAAAAAATATATTCATACTATCTCCTGGTATATAAAAATTTAGCAGACTATTTTATCCATAGAATAAATAGATACTTCTGTGGAGAAGGTGAAAAGTACAACAGACTAGGAGGTGTTGAGGGAAATTTAAAATGTGACTGATAATTTTTTTAAGTGAGTAGGATTGAAAAATGAAATGGAAATTTCAGAAGACCAAAGTAAACTGGAAGATCAAAATGTGGAGATTTCTCAGAACAAGGCTAAGAACAAATGTATAATTATTTAAAAAATTAAGAAATGAGGGGGAAAAAACTTAAGAATCAAAGAAGGAATGATGTAGGATGTCCAAGGACCACTTAGGAATAACCCTACCAAAAAATGATATTTATTACTATTCAAAAAGACATCTATTACTATTAAAAACTCAATGAGTGAGTTGGTAAAATTGAAAAATTTCAAGAATGAAGTAAAAGTCCTACGAAAAGAGAAAAACAAAACAAAGTACAAATAAACACAAAAGAGAAGCATTGCCTTCCAGCTGGCAGGAAGAATGCCAGATATAAAAACACATTGGAGCAAGGCCTTCAAACATCTGAAAGAAAAGTTCCTAGGAGGTAGACTTTTTGATGGAATTTCTCATTAATGAAGAAAAGGGAAAATTTAAAGCATTTTAATATATACGTTTTAATATGAACAAAAGTTTGGCATCCATGTAAAATTTAATGAAAATATATCCAAATATATACTATAGCTTGTTATGTGAATATTCTAAAGAAAAATATGAAATACATGAAACAGTGATCTTAACTCATTCTTCCCAGGAAAAGACAGATAAAGAAATTAGCTGTACTTAGTCCCGGCAAATAATTCTGTTTAAAATAAAACAAGAAGTTGCAGGCTTCATGAATAATAAATATCTTTAATAAGAAAGTGGAATACATGCAACAAATATTTTATTAAGAAGCTAGCTCTTTCTGTATCTTTTCTAATGGCAACAAAAAGACCAAATTGCAAATTAAAGTTAAGAAAAACAAAACAATTACAACCCTAATAAAAAAAACTAGAATATGATATGGTTCTGAGCAGCTGAAGGGAGAATGCATCTGACACTGATACTCTGAAAATTCTTTGAAGAGCAAAGTTTAAAAGAATAGGTTATATATCCCTCTCTAAAGATCCAGATGTATACTTGTTTTTCAATAAAAATATTTGCATACTTATAAATTTTTAGTAGCTTTCACATTTCAGTTAATCAATAGGCAAAGTGCACTGAAGATTTAACTGTAGGAAAATAAAAACAGAAAACAGATGCAACAATTCTGAAAACATCAATGTGAGGACACAAAGGAGAGGAATAAGAAAACAAAGTAAGGAAGAGGGAAGTATATCTATGCTAATTTCTTTATTTTACATACTATGAAGTCAATAGAAAATCTCTAAAGGTCATGGATTAAGGAAATAGAAGCATAGAAGAAAAATGTAAATTTACCACTAAATTATTGAGAATCAAAGATGTTGTCTAATATTTAATGTTGTTGAATCAAACATGACAAAATCATTATACAGAGAAGAGATTATAATCATGAAAGAATTAAATTAGAAACTATAGAGGCTCCTGGATGGCTCTGTCGGTTAAGTGTCTTGAGTTTGGCTCTGATTTCGCTGTCTGTGAGTTCGAGCCTTGTGTCAGGGTCTGTGCTGACACCTCAGACTCTGGAGTCTGCTTCAGATTCTGTCTCCATCTCTCTCTGCTCCTCTCCCGCTCATGCTCTGTTTCTTTCTTTCTATTTCTCAGAAATAGATAAACATTTAAAAAAAAAAAACTATAAATGAGTAGAGATGGAAATATTGGTGGGCTTGTATGTGAGTCTTCTCATTTTATACACTATCTTACTTTTTGAAACTGTAATTACAGTTGACCCTTGAACAATACAGGTTTGGATTGAGTGAGCCCACTTATAGGTGGATTTTTTTCAATAAATACAGTATAATACTATAATGTATTTTTTCTTCCTTATGATTTTTCTTAATAGCGTTTTTGTTCCTTAGCTTACTTTTTTTGTAAGAATATAGCATGTAAAACATATAACATACAAAATGTATGATAATTGACTCCATGTTATCATGAAGGCTTCTGGTCAACAATAGGCTATTAGTATTAAGTTTCTGGAGAGTCAAAAGTTGTAGGTGGATGTTCGACTACACAGGACGTAGGCTCCCTTGACTCCTACGTTGTTCAAGGATTAATTACATATGGATATACTGACACATGCATACTAGTGTGCATAATATATATTTTTATAATTATCTATATAATTCTTTGGATAATGAAATCTAGAATACTAGCTAGTACAACTGCAAGAAAGAAAACTTCCCCTTAAGCAAAACAGCATTTTAACACCTGACTGAGAAGTATAGAGACAAATGGGCTGGAGCTGGTTCCTCATATAATATCAATTCCTGAGTCATTATATCTTGGTATAACTTTGATGATCAAGCAAGATGTGTCCACATGGTGCCAAAATGGTCACCAAGAACCCAAAGCTTTGGTCGATCTACCCAGCAGGCCCAAATTCCAGTAGACCTATGATGATCCAGTAGCTCCACAAATAATCCCAACACGACTAGCCTTGATTAACTTAATGGAAATAATAGTGAACATGTATTAATCACTTACAACCTGCTTGATGCTGTTCTAAATCTTAGGGAAGAGAAATAACTAGGACAGGTTTTAACTGTGAATGAATGTTAGAGCTGGGATATGAACTGAAGCAATTTCACTCCAAATCTGAGGATTTTAATCAATATTCCACATACTCATGTCTGAACTGATTGCTGTAATCTGTTGACCAGGCTTGGGTCTCATGTCTACCTGTACAGTGAAGTCAGTACCACTGAACTGTATGGAATGAAAATAAGACAGGATAGTTCCTCCAAACTTGCCAGACAGATTAAAAAGTACTTCAAACCACCTAAAAAGAGAGAGAGAGAGAGAGAGAGAGAGAGAGAGAGAGAAGAAAACAGATGAACCTAAAAGAAGAAACCAATAAATGAGGGAGAGGGAAAAGGACAGAGACGGAAAGGTAGAGAATTCGGGAGAAGGAGAGGAGTATATACAGGTTGGTTTCCAAATGGCTTTCCAGTTTCTTATTCCAAGCCCTGATTAGAAACTAATTCTATTCTGACATTGGTTCAGTGATAAAGTAGACCCTCTTGTCTTTCAGCATTATTGCTATTTTATTTAAGCTAGTTGAATAAGTTTTGGGTTTTTTTTTGCACCCAGTGTTGGTTATATTATTAGAATATGTTCTTGGCTCTTATAAGTTTGTAAAGGATATGCCCTTTGGGGTAGAATATGAAAGCCAATGAAATATTTTTATATCTGTTTCAGGACTTCTTGAGTAAAATCTTTTAAAAAATTAAACATTAAAGAAAACAAAAATGCTAATTCTGTGTGGTGAGGTAAAAGTCACTCTAAATTGTTTATGTACTGTATCATTTATATATTCTGTGTTTTTACATTAAGCAAAAGTGATATTAGAATATTCTATCATAATTTTAAATATTTGCAAGTTAAAGAGAAATGAGCTATGAAGCCATGAAAAGACAAGGGAAGAAAATAAATGCATATTTCTAAGTAAAAAAAAGTCAATCTAAAAGGCTACGTTGTGTCTGAATCCAACTACATGACATTCTGGAAAAGATAAAACTATGGAAATGTAAAAAAGCAGTGACTGCAAGAGGTTGAAATTGGGAGAGAGATGAATAGGCAGAGTACAAACGATTTTTAGGGAAGTGAAAATACTCCTTATAATACCATATTGAAATTGCATGCCATTATATGTTTGTCCAAACCCATGCAATGCACATCACCAAGATAAATTCTAATGTAACCTATGGACTCTGGGTGATAATGATGGGTCAGTATAGGCTCATCAGTTATAACAAATGGAATACTCCGGTGAGAGATGTTGATAAAGGGGAGGCAATCATGTATGGGGGCAAGAGGTATTAAAGAAATCTCTGTAGTTTCTTTTCAATTTTGCAAACCTTAAGCTACTCTGAAAAATTGTCTTTTTAATTTTTTTAAATGTTTATTTTTAAAAGAGAGAGGCAGAGCATAAGCAGGGGAGGGGTAGGGGGAGAGAGAGAGAGAGAGAGGGAGACACAGAATCTGAAACAGGTTCCATGCTCTGAGCTGTCAGCACAGAGCCCGACATGGGGCTCGGATTCGAGAACAGCGAGATCATAACCTAGGTGGAAGTCGAATGTTTAACCGACTGAGCCACTCAGGCACCCCTGAAAAATTGTCTTAATTAGTAAATAAGTAAAAGGGAGAAGGCAAGTGAGTGCAAGTGACTTTTACACGTCATCACCCATATAAGGGAAACCTGGACACACTGCATCCATCTATAATTTTGACATATCAAAGAACAATGCATGGCAACATGTTGTCTGGTGCTTTCCAGCAACTGAATTGGAGAGTTATGTATATCTACTCTGAATTCCAAGTCTTTCGCTCATTTGCTAGGGAATCATGTAAGTCACTTAATTTTTTCTTATATTTTACTTTTCTTTTCCATCTCAAAAATAGACATGTAAGATTGTCATGAAGGTTAAGATATGACATATAGCATATACAATCTTAATTCAAAATAAAGTCTTAAAATGTTTGTTCTAATTTTTATGAAGTGGAGTAAAGTATAAATTCACAATTTATTCCTAAGCAATCAGATCCTTAAATAGAAAAATAAATTCAAAACTAACATATATCAGGGCATATTACCACACATGTGTTATAAACCAAACAAAAGGCATATTAATATTTTGTGTTATTTGTCTTTGTATTTGTGCATTTTTTAAAGATTGTGATTGAGTTGATTTGATGCAGTCTGGAATCAGCGTTTTATTTTTTTAATTTATTTTTTAATTTTTTAATAATTTTTAAAGTTTATTTATTTGGAGAAGGAGAGAGCACAAGTTGGAGAGAGGCAGAGAGAGAGCATTCCGAGCAGGTTCCACACTGTCACCATGGAGCCTGATGCAGGGCTTGAACTCACAAACTGTGAGATCATAACCTGAGCCAAAGTCAGATGATTAACTGCCTGAGCCACCCAAGCACCCCTATTTTATTTTTTTAAATGTTTATTTATTTATTTATTCTTGAGAAGAAGGGGTAGAGAACAAGCAGGGGAGGGGTAAAGGGAGAGGGAGACTGAATCCCAAACAGACTCCATGCTGTCGGCATGGAGCCCAATGTGGGGCTCAAACCCACAAACTGTGAGATCATGACCTGAGCTGAACCAAGAGTCAGATGCTTAACCAACTGAGCCACCCAGGTGCCTTGTATTTGTGACTACAAGTTTTGAAGTACAGCAAGATGTAGATAGAGTCAGGATATGTGATGATGGCAGAGGATGGAGATGTGAGGATGGAGGAGGATGGAGATGTGAGGATGGAAGTCCAATGACCCTTATTTCTACTTTCTTATTTATCACTCTGTGACATTGAGATCTATCAGACAAACTAGCAAACAAAAGAGAGAGATCCTGGACATCCTGAATAAGTCTTTGTGAAGGCTCCATCCTACTGAGGAGTAATAACTTTACTCTTAGTTACACTGCAAATTTAACCTTTACTTTTCCCAGTGCAAAAGGAACACTAAACATTTCTATACTATATTTATTTCATTCTCTCTCTCTCTCTCTCTCTCTCTCTCTCTCTCTCTCTCTCTTTTTGATTCTGTGAAATCTACCATAGTTTATCACTTGGATTGTTTCATTATCTCCTTAGCATGCCTCCCCATCCCCGTTCTTGATTCTTCTAAGCCCTTCTTTATAGCTACATTAATCCCAAAATGGAAATGTAATCACCATCTCCCCTGCCTAAAAACCATTGCTTTAAGAATACAGAACATTATCATTAAAATATAAATCTCTGCATTATCTAATCTCTGCTCTTTCTTGTTTCCTCCTTTCATTTTTTATGTTCAAAAAAATAAAGTGCATTAAAATTTTCTACTAATCATTTTAAATATTTAGAACAGTCTGGTACTAACGACACTGTCAATTTATTACAATGTTAGCCAGGGTACTGAACTCCAAGACAGTTATCTGAGAAAATGTTACAAATTTGTTCTTTCACTTTGAGCATATGCACCATATTCCTTCCAGCTTCAAGGATTTTACACTTCAAATGGACATGCTTATTTCTGAGCCCATGTTTAGATAGAAGAGCTTCATTGCATATAATAAGCCAGATAGATCATTGGATCATCTTCCCCAAGAAGTCACACAGTCTCCAATGACCCTCATTTCTACTTTCATATTTACCTCTCTGTGACATTGAGATCTATCAGACAAACTAGCAAAGAAAACAGCTAGTAAGAAGTAAGATTCAGTCAACTTGATCAAGGGTTCAGTCTGATCCACACAGGAATTCAATGTTGAGATATAAAATGAAAAAGTGAAAACTTCAAGAAAAAACAATCCTTAATTTTGTTACAATAGATTCTATTTTAAGTTTCTAATCGCATTCCAACCAGTGACTAAAAAAACCAAAATTTTAATACTGGTAACATGAAGAAAAGTGCAAAGCATAATAGAATGTCCATAAGTAAGATGAGTTAAAGTGGGTAGATGTCTGACTATACATCTGGTAAAGGTGGAAGTTTTAAAAGAAGTGGATTGCATGGGATTATTATATATCTCAGGGTGTAATGTCTTGAATGCAAATTTTGAATAACTCGAATATGTGGCCAAAACTGAAATAAGCATTTTTCTCTTTTGAAAGGCACAGCTGTGGAATTTAAAGATGAGTTATAGGACTTGCGGTCCAAAGTATTTGGGAATTACAGCCAACATAACTTCAAAACATAAACCGATATAAATATAAAGAAGGAATCAAGCATTTATACTGCTTTTCCTGTATGAACTATAGAATTGGGTAACAAAAGAGTTGATGAAGGAAAGTGTCTCATCATGAGAATATTTCAAAAAACACAGGAAGAAGAAGGACAGAATTTCAATTTCAACATCTTTCAAATTCTAATTAATTAAAGGACTCAAAGATTAAGGGCTTTTAATTTTACAAAAAGAGACAATTGGTCATTAAATACCTCCCGGTGATTCCTCATGGGGAATACAACACCAGCTATAAAGTAGATTTGGGGAAAAAAAAAAAAAAAGCTAGCCTGAGTGTGATTAAGCCTCTAGATTCAATTAATTATCAATTACAAATTTGTAGAAAAAGTAGTAGAACATGTTAAACTTCAGAGGAATTCAATCAATTAGATCCAGCCTGGACACCTAACCTGGGTTCCTTAGCAAATAGATTTCAGGAAAGAGAAGGGATGGAGGGGATTCTACAGATTAAAACAGGGGTGTCTTAGGTGGCTCAGTTGAGCATTCAATTCATGGTTTTGGTTTAGGTCATGATCTCACCTTTCCTGAGGTGGAGCTTGAGTAAGACTCTGTGCTGACAGCAGAAGTCTACTTGGGATTCTCCCTCTCTCTTTTTCAAAATAAATAAATAAACTTTAAAAAATAGTTAAAACAAAAATGCTTAAAGAAAAAAAAAGCAGGCAAAACTAAACGTTGATATTTATCAAAACGCAGTCGGATGCTAAACTAAGGAGGGGTCACTATTAACGTCTAGAGAAATAACTCAGCGAAGAGAGAAGGGGCTGTGATGGGGGGCCCTTGGGATGGCTATGGAGGTTTAATTTCTTGACATGAATGGTGTTGAAAAGAATATTCACCTTTTGATAATTAAGTAAACTACACATTTGCTTTATGAGGCTTTCTTTGTTTCTTACTTGAGAATAAGAACTAAAAAAAATAGATATACTATGATCAGACAGAGGAAATAAGTTATTTTGACATATTCTTGAATTTGGAATCAAATTATAGAATAAATTAATCCCTTTAGCAAAATACTGAGTATCCTATCCCTAATAATCTATTTTGTTCCAAGGGTCTAGATTGATGTTTACAAGATATGGCATAGCCCTAACTCTTGTTTTAATGTGAAATTACTTTGTATTTTCTATTTCCTTTGTTTCTTTTATTAAAATGACTATTCATTAGTTGACTTTTTAGAATTTAGAAAGTTAATTGGGATAGCTGCTGATAATAAGAGTTAGACTGGAATAGATACATTGGCTGGCGGGCTATTGCGATTTTTAATATGTTCCTCCCATCTCCACTGAAAATTATAAAAGGTATCTCCAGATTTAATAAAGCACCTTAAACCCTTCACAGAAAAGCAGCATATAAATGCACAGTGAGCCATCACAATAACCATCATAGTATATCCTGTTGTCCAAATAATACCACGGTCAGTTGACCAAGACAGATGAATTTGTTTACAATAGGAAGATTGAGGTAAACAGAAGCCTAAAGGAGACAGCAGAGCGAATAAAAGGGAGGGAATTCACCACTTTAAATATCACAGGAGTTCAGGAAAGCTGAGAATGATTAGGTATGTTAAATATTACTAATATTTACCCAAATGCCATGTGCCTCACACCTGCATCACTTAGGATGCAAATGATGCCAGACATGGCTGGATTTAGAGACATATTTATGTAACAGTTTAAAACTTGATATTTTATACTAAAATTAAAAATAAAATATGAATGTCTTTAAGCAGTTTTAATTAATAAAATCTTACTGAGGAAAATATTTCATATTTAAAAATCATTCAAAGGAACCTAATATATCCTTATTTTTCTGGTAGCCTTTCTTCTAAAAATTGTTTCAACTGAGGAACTTATTAGAATATGTATATGGCTATACACGAGTAAAATTCTCCTAGACACATTTTATTTGATAAACACAGGCCATTGAACACCTCTTACGCCAGAATACTGTATTTGGTCAGAACAAGCACACAAGAAGAGAGACAGAAGTCGATTTAGAACACCCCCGAGTCACAGGCCCAGGCATTGGACCCGGCAGAAGACTGCCCGTGCCCCCACCTCAGATGGCAGCAGCATCAGCCTGACTGTGCCCAGCAGGCAGACTTCAATATCTGAACACAGGGCCTCGGTGACCCTTGGTCTTACTGAGACCTTCAGAAAATGGCCCAGTTTTTCTTTTTCAACCTGGTCTTGGAAGCAGGATCTGCCTTAGGCAACGTTTCAAAAGAACTGTTTATGACTCCTCTGGCATCTTTCTGTTTTTTTCCAGACCCTCCATCTATGAAAAATCCCTTCTCTCAGTTCTGTTTGTAAGAAACTCATGCCAACAGGATTTGGGATAAGAAACCTTGGAGACACACAGGTGAACCACAGCAAATAAATCATCTCATATCTTAAAGAAAGGGCCCTTGGGGAGGTTGGGTGGCTTAGCTGGTTAGGCATCTGACTTTGGCTCAGGTCATGAGCTCACAGTTCACAAGTTTGAGCCCTGCATCGGGCTGTGTGCTGGCAGCTCAGAGCCTGGAGCCTGCTTTGGATTCTGTCTTTCTCTCTGCCTCTGCCACTCCCCTGCTCACAATCTGTCTCCCTCTCTAAAAAATAAATAAACATAGAAAGAAAGAAAGGAAGAAAGGAAGAAAGAAAGAAAAAGAAAGAAAGAAAAGAAAGAAAAGACCTTTAAAACCAGGGTATTATAGACTAGATCATAGCTAACAAATCTTAAGGGAGAAGAAATGTTAAAGAGAAAAAAATCAAGATA
>NC_043706.1:79046228-79077658 GCF_006229205.1 Suricata suricatta
CTCCTTCCATGTTTTGGCTATTGTTGACATTGCTGCTATGAACATGGGGGTACATGTGCTCCTATGCCTCAGCATTTCTGTCTCTCTTGGGTAATCCCCAGCAATGCTATTGCTGGGTCATAAGGGAGTTCTATGGATAGTTTTTTGAGGAACCTCCACACTGTTTTCTAGAGCGGCTGCACCAGTTTACATTGCCACCAACAGTGTAGGAGGGTGCCCATCTCTCCACACCCTCTCCAACAACTGTAGTCTTTTGCTTTGTTCATTTTAGCCACTCTGACTGGCGTGAGGTGGTATCTCAGTGTGGTTTTGATTTGTGTTTCCCTGATGATGAGTGATGTCGAGCATCGTTTTATGTGTCTGTAGGCCATTTGGATGTCTTCTTTGGAGAAGTGTCTGTTCATATCTTCTGCCCATTTCTTCACTGGACATAGATAGTTTCTTATTGTTGCACTGCCTTTCCGCCTGCAGAGGAAGCTGGATCTCCTCCATGGCCCAGATCCCACCTGGGCAGCTTAGGCACATGGTGCGGCTTCCATGTTCCGGCTACCCCACTTTTCCTTTAACCATTGGGATTTTCCACCTTCCTACTTTTGTTAGTCTGGGTTGCCACTTGCTTTAAATTGTCCAACTGGATTCTCAGTTCTTTCTTCATTTTACCGATCTAATTTATTCAAATGTTGCCTGAATTAAACTCTATACTTTGAAAAATCTATCATGTTTTCTGTTCTCCTGATACAGAAAGTATTAAAACACCACACACACACACACACACCGTCTGCATTCAATGAAAAGAGGCCCAAGCATGCACAGCTATCAAGACAAGACATTTGAAACCATTCAGCTTATTTTGTGTTCCCATCTTCCCAGTCCTGCTGCAAATCAGCATGAACACAGCACCTTGCTGGGGAAGAGGAAACACAATGGAGAGTGCACATCCCTTGTGCAGTGCTTCTCCCTAAGGGCTCTGCATTGTATGCATTCACACAATGACCACGGCAGAAAACAGCATCCAGGCAATAGTAAAGATTTGGTGGAGGAATCTCTAGGCATTCCACGCTGTGTAAATATTCCTTTAAGAAAGAAAGAAAGAAAGAAAAGAGAGAGAGAGAAAGAAAGAAAGAAGGAAAGAAAGAGAGAGAGAAAGAAGGAAAGGCAAAGAGAAAGAAAGAGAAAGAGAAGGAGGAAAGGCAGAAAAAAAAAAGAAAGGACAAAGAATCATGTATTTACTTTACAAAGTATCCTATTTCTGATGAACAAAAATGGCTGACGGTAACATATTACCAAAAGGAGAGAAACTCCACGGAATGCCAGAAAGATGGACTAATATAGGCTCAGAAAGCTTGAATTCAAGCCCTAGTGTTAATCTTTACTTTCTGTGCGGGCACAGGAGGCCAGAAAATAGCACCTAAGTTCACGCTCCTCAGCTGTGAGAGAGGAATAGTAACGGTAATGTCTATCTTCCAGAGGTGTCCTAATATTTAAAAGTTACACCATCCTTGTCAGCTCTGTGGGAGTTTCTTCTACCTGAAAAAGGAGCCATTTTGCCAGTGGGCAGGCAATCACTTTTAGTACCTCTGCCAGCCTCTCTGTGAGAACAGAGCAGGGAAATGAGAGTTTGAATCCGAGGCTAGTCAACGGAGGTATCAAGTTAAGAGAAGTGACAGGAGGACTGGGAAGGACCCCGGGAGAAAAGCAACAGGGGGAGAAGGGAGGTGGCTGGGAGAATACCGGAAATGGGAGAGCAGGAGACTCTGAAACAGCGATTGGAGTCTCACTCAAGGCTCTTTGCTTTGGCCCAACATCTAGACACAAACTCCTAATTTTGAAGAAAGGTTCAGAAAGGGGAACTGGAACTTAGGGCAAGAAGTTACCAGAAAATTTAAGGTCTCCCCTTCTCCCTGGAAATTTGTAGGAATCTGAGTGAGGATGACAGTTTGCCTCGAATGAGGGTTGATTCAAATTTATTTAAGTCTCAAAGAAGAAGGAATCTCGCCAGATAGGTCTTTCTATAGAGATAAACCAATTTTCGATGAGAGAGTGCATGACAAACACTGTAACACTAGACAAGACTCATTGTTCTTAATGAACATTTTTCTCAATTAATTTGTAATGGCGATTTCAAAGGCTTGCCTTTGTTTAAAACTTGCATTAGATAAATGTTTCAGTTTTTAATTAGTAATCATCAGGCTTCTATTCTGTGTAACCGTTTTACACATAGTAGATTACAGCACTAAAGCCTCCCTCCGTACTTGGTTCTTAAAGCACTTGTCAAATAAAAGCACATGTAGGACGTTGACGGTGCCATAATCTAGGCATCAGGCAGCTCTCTACCATTATAGCTAATTGCGTCTTGGTTTGACTAAGAGCCACTCAGATAAGTACCATTCAGATGTCCTTCTCAGAGCAGATCCTGTTTTCATTCCCTGGCGGCCTATTGGTTAGGGAGGCTGCTCTGTGAGCACTGCGCTTGACTCCACATCCCAGTGAAAGTCTGTCCCAGTAAGTGCTTCATTAATGGAAGATCACTTGATATTGGATAGCTTCATGTAGCTTTAAAAGTCTCCTAAAAGCAATAAGTTCCTCAGTGATATCAAATTTTACGATCATTGCACCTGTAATAGAAAACACATGTAAAAAACCAGTGCCAGTCCTATCTCTATATTGGAAATGCTTGTCTTAATTAATATGCATTATTTTGAAAAAATGCACCAGTTAATGTATAGTTTGTTAAAATAAATGTGCACCGCATTTAGGTAAGTCGTAATCCTATCAAAGTGATGCTTTGAATGCAATGAGCACCAGTAGAATTTAAATGAATGGATTTTTTTTTCTTATCGATTTTTTTCCCCTTAAACACAGGCAAATATACAATGTAATATCACATTTTCCCCCAAGTAACTGTCTCTCTGATAATGTTTTTTGAGGAAGATCAAGAAGCAAAACACAGAGAGTCATTCCCACATTTTCTGTATTTCATATGTTCTTTTTTGAATCACAACTAAGGTAAACACGTGGTGATTTTCCCTGCCTAGTTAAAAGATACATCTTCTAAGTATAGTGATAGGTGGCGTTTTAATATTTCTTATCAGCAATGCCATACAACCGAGTCAGCCTGGTCACCTTTAAAACTATTTCATGTTTGGAGTCAGCTGATCACGGGTATTACTTATTCTTCCGTTCATTTTGTAGTGATGTCAGATGACAGTGTCCTCTGTTTGATCGAGTAGCGGTTTTCCAGCAAGGTTAACTGACTGGGACATATTCTATAATGTGAATTTGGCCTTCACACTTCCTTTTAAAAACATAGAAATAATTTCTATGACAGTAAATCTCCTTTAAGAGTTTGAAATACATTTATATTTCATTTTGGAAGGGATTAAGCCAGAGGTATGCTTAGGGCTACAGCATTCTAGAAACAATGTATGTAATGTGCTTAATTAGAATGACATTTCCTAACTTCTTAGCAATTTTCTATCTCTCTTCTCTCCCATCATCATCCTCTTCTCATTCTACATGCCAGGATTTATTTTTCATCCCTTGATGAGGTTATCTCATTTGAAATGAGTAAATATTTGCACTTCCTTTATGATTGGCAAGGTATACAACACATGTTTGTGAAGCAGTAATTAGCAAGGTATGCAACTGTCTGTTAAGAAATATTGACATATTTTGAAAAATACATCCAAGCAGTATAGTACATCTCACATCTGTGTAATGAGAATTACCTTCTAATAGAACAGCTTCCTAGACTAAGAATGTCATGGCAAAATACAGAATTGAAGTGCAAACCATTTTGTACCGTGGCTCCATTTCTAGTATCTATTTAACTCTGAGCTTTTCTTTGCTAAATACACATTCTTTGCACATAGTTGAAATTAGTAACTTAAATATATAATCAGTAAAAGGATTTTCATCAGAAAGAAAATTATAAATGATAATATATCTTAACTTTCTCTTAGTACAAGAATTCAAATATTGTTCAGGAAGCCTGCGTGTTTGTTCAGGAAGCTGATTCCCAAGCTACGTGTCTGCTTTCTAGTGATCGGAATGACTTACCCTACAGGTATACAAGCATGTGTGCCTTGGAATGTATTATAAAACATATCAACGTAAAGGGTCAAAAACATCTCAATTTATTCTGACATATTTAAAACCTCAGTTTCTTTTAAGTATGTACTTCACTTCAGTAACTTTATAGTGGAAGAATTTCAACTCATGTCTTCAATATAACAGGATTCATTGACTTTCACATTTCTGTTGGTCATGTATCTGTTTTAGCTATCTCTGTGAGCTGATATGATCAATGGCACATTCAGAGTTTTTGTTTTCTTGTTTACTCCTTAAAATTGATTTATTTTATTACAAACACAGGGTCTTCAAAGTTCTTGCAGACAAAGTGATAGAGCTACACAGTGAAAAACAGAAATAACAGAAGGGGAAGTAATCTAAGAAGCACAAGGGATGAAAAGTAGAATGCATTTGGTTGACATGTGAAACGGGTCAAAGAGTCAATGAGGCAGAGAGACTCAGAAAGTTACTCCCAGAAGAAGTAGAGAAAGTTTTCACTTTGACACTAGTAAGATTATCTCAAGGAACCTAGAGAAAGCTAGTATCACGCCTCAAAGGGGAACTGGTTGCGTGGTCCACGGAATGAAGCTTCTATACATGTTCAGGTAAGTGTCTGGAATACTTTTTTTTTAATAATTGACATACAACATCCCATTAGCTTTAGGTATCTGTCATAGTGATTGGGTATTTTTATACATTGTGAAATAAACCCCATGATAACTCTGGCTGTTGTCTGTCACCAAACAAAATCATTAAGATGTGCTGATTGCATCGCCTATGCCGTACATTATAGCCGTGTTACCTGTTCTGACGCTGGAAGTTTACCTCTTAATCTCCTGCACCTGTTTTGCCTGCCTCCCGGTCATAGAGCCTCACACCATCCACAGCCGTATGGAAAAGAGGATCGTTTACTTGAAAACTTTATACTACTTGAGATAGATGTGAGGGCATTAAAAAAAAGAGAGAGAGAAGGCTTTCTTTTGGGACCTGCAATATTTTTGGAGAACAAAATGAATCAAATCAGTTTGTATTGTTTACTCACTACATCTCTGTAGCTGAGCTGGATACAGTTTCCTTGGCACGGAGTTTCCCTCTCAGAGGAAGCTCATTGGAGGGCCATGCGTCTTTATTCCACAAGCCACTCCTGCCAAAGTGAAGAATGGAGTCTGTTATTTTCAGAAGCAGCTCCTCGAGCATGATTAAGGTCTCATGCATGTATCACAGATAGGTGGACTTCCTCACAGGAAGAAACAGATGCTCTAAATTAGCCTTGAAACTGAACTGGAATTTATGTTCATTATAAAGAAGAAGCACAGATAACTAATTTATTGAAAACTGATAGAACTATACGGCAGAATTTAGGTATCCTTTAAGGTAGGTAACCAATTCTCCTTGTTTTCATCTATGTTCCTATTTTAATATTCCCAGATATAATTTCAAAGGTAATCTCTCCTGGGTTGAATTCCTTCAATGTAACATGTTTTGAAATATTTTAGAACATTTTGTTTTAAAGGTTACAGATATACGTGACAATTTCATCTACTAAATAAGCAGCATAGACAAAACAGAGCCTCTCAGTTTTCACATGCATCTTAAAATCCCTAACTTCCTTCCTGTTTTAAAGTTAAAAAAATTATATATATATATATATATATATATATATATACATACACACACACACATATATATATACACATATATACACCTTTAAAGTGTCAAAAGCGTATATTCCCTTTTCCACCGTTATCCTCTAAATCACCTCTCTCTAGCTCTCTGTTTTTTTCTTGTCATCGTGTGTTCTCCACGTATGGCAATATCAATGGAATCTCTTTTATCATTTTCTCTCCCTTCACTGCTCACTATCACCGTGGAGATCAAATACATCTTCATCTGTGTAAATTGTTCATCCTTAAATTTTTTTTATTTCCTTTGCAAGTGTAGCCTGCTTTTGATCAGTGAGGGGAATGAGTCTCTATCACCTTCTCTAACATAGTTTTAACATTACAGGAAAAAAAGTAGTTGAATTTTATATCACTATCTCTTCACGGAAATATTTTTTCTATCATAATCATTTGTTGTTTGGACTTTTAAAAAAGCCAGAAAGAAAAAAAAAGGTAGCTTTTTCATATTATCTTTATGATCATTCATTAATTTTATAGTAGTAAAGACTATGTGGTAAGTTGTAATATATTGTTAAGTAGGAAGCACTACATAATGTCAACTTTTACCCTTTCTTCTTTATAGGATTTAAAAAACTCAGATTTGATTTTATTTTTATGAAGCTTTTTATTTACTTTTTAAAGTTATTTATTTATTTTGAGAGACAGAAAACATGAATGAGGGAGAGGCAGAGTGAGAGAGGGAAAGAGAGAGAATCCAGGCTGTCAGCACAGAGTCCAACATGGGGCTCAGTCTCACAAAGTGTGAGATCATGACCTGAGCTGAAATCAAGAGTTGAATGCTCAACCAACTGAGCACCTCAGGTGCTCCAATCCAGATTTTTGTTTATTTTTAAAATTTTTCCAAGTTTTTATTTAAGTTCTGGTTGGTTAACATCTAGTGTAATATTAGTTTCAGGTGTAGAATTCAGTGATTCATCACTTCCATACATCACCCTGTGCTCATCACAAGTGTCCTCCTTAATCCCAGCACTGATTTCATCCATCTCCAACCCACCTTCCCTCCAATAACCAGCAGTCTAGTCTCTATAGTTATGAGTCGGCTTCTTGGTTTGCCTCTCTTCCCCCTGCTCCATGTTCATTTGTTTTGTTTCTTAAATTCTACATATGAGTGAAATCATATGGTATTTGTCTTTCTCTGGCTTATTTTGCTTAGCATGAATCTCTCTAGCTCCAACCATGTTGTTACAAATGGCAAGATGTCATTCACTTTTATGGCTGAGTATTATTTCTCTCTCTCTCTACATATATATAAATATATATATGTATATATATATATACATCCATTCATCAGTTGATGTACATGTATCTCTTCAAATTAATATCTTCTGGTTAAGTATCATATTTTAAAAACAATTCCACTAAAACTCTAAATTATCAAATAGTCTCTTGTATCTGGCTTCTTTTATATGGGATTATATCTTTGAGGTTTATTAAATTTATAACATATATTCATATTTTATTCTTTTGAATTGCTGAATAGTATTCTATACCATGGGTAGACTACATTTGGATTATTTATTCACCACTTAATGGACATTTGGATTTTTTCCAGTCCTTGTTTGCTATTAATAATGTGGTGAGTGTTCACAAACACATCTTAGTATGGACTTATTTTCATTTCCTTTGGGTAGATTCCTAACAGTGGAATTGCTGGATTGAATTCTAAGTTTATGTTTAACTTAAAAAAAAACCAACTGTCAACTATGTTACCAAATAGCTGTACAATCTTGTATTTCCACCAGAAATATATAAAGGTTTCAGTTTCTCTGTAGCTTCTCCAATACTTGAGAGCTGAAGTGTAGGAGTCTTACTGCCTCAAGATGTTTGACCACCATCTATGATCTATTGGGTGAAAATTTAGCTATGCAGACAGAGGTTACCTTTAGGAATCTTGGCTTAGAATCTGGGCTTAAAACTAAAATCAAGAGGGAAACAAACTCAGAGTAAAAACATCAATGATCACACACGGTAGAGGAGGTAAGACTTCACAGATTTTATCCAGGAAAATAAATAGATAAGCAAACAAAACTATAAGCAAACAGACCAAAAACAATAGATTAAGAAGTGCATTCAAAGTTCAGGGTGTTTTTTAGAATCTCTCTCACTTTTGCTCACTGCTGGACCCACTGCATGTATATTTTCAGGTACCTTCAGCCAAGGATGTGTGGGTAACTTTGGCCTACTCTGATCTCTGCAGTATATTAGACAGAATCAACCTGAATTAGGAAATTAATCAAGTCCCTATGGTTGTCGCATCTTCTGGAACTCCTAGTTAAATCACTCACACAGACCTGCAACGTATAGTTAGCTAAGCTTCTGGCTCTCATTGTTGGCGCTTCATTTACAAGAAGACTCCAAGTCAACTGAGTGCTCTCTTACAGTGGGGTTGAAGGTGTTTGTTTCAAGACCTGCTTTGATTGTTCCTCACCAACAGAAGGGGATGGGAAAATGGTATCAGTCTCAGGGAAGGATGCCATAGACGCCTGCTGCTCCTAGGCCATGGCTAATATTTTCATTTATACGCTGTCCTCAACTTGTCATATGGCTTTGATTTTCAGAGTGCTGAAATGAGTGTGTGTGTATGTGTGTGTGTGTGTGTTTATTACAGTTATGTCCACTTTTATAGTTGCTTTTTGAGAAGAGAATTTGTTGATGTCCTCACTCCATTGTGCCTTCCAGAAGTTAGCCTTCTGGGTTACGTTTTATCTTTCCTACAGCACATTTTCTGAAATCATCTATGAAGACTAGACTGGGTCCAAGAAAATTATGATTAAATTTGGTGGGAAAAATATGTGTTTACCTCTGCATCTTCTCAGAAATGATATTAAAATGATTAAAATTATCTAAAAGCCTAAATAGAAAGAAAATGAAAGGGGACATAATAGGAGATAAGTGATGTCCAGGGAGCATTGGAAGATGGCAGGTGTATGAATTCAGAGGGTGATAAAAAACTGACACATCAGATCCCAAGGCAGAAGTTAACACATAGCAGGTGATTTCTTCTATAGAACCCAGAAGACGCTAAAGAATTTGAAGGCCAAGTACCAGGACCCCAACTACTCATCGACAGAGGAATAGATGAGTGGGCTCTGATGTGATCTCATAAATGAAATTGGCATTAAGCAAAATGAAGTAACTATAATAGATAAATGTGGATATGTTTTAGGAATATATACGTTAAAGGAAGCATAAGAAGATTATACAGAGCTTAACAATCCTTATAAATTTAAAATAAACATTTAATATACATATTACATATGTATGCATATATCACAGGTAGCAAACTACGGCCTGAAGACCAAATCTACCTGTTTCTGCATAGTTACTCCTTGAGCAAATAATGGTTTTTACACACATAATGATTGAAAAACACATTTTGGTATCCATAATACAGATTTACTGGAACATAGTCAAGTTTATTAGTTTATGTTATATCTATGGCTGCTTTTGCAGCATAATAGCAGAGTGAATAGTTGGGACAAAAATCATATGGCCCACATTATATTCAGCCTTTTACAGAAGTTTGCCAAACTCTGACGTTGATAGATAGCTACATAGGTACATAAACACACACATACATACTCCTATATATGCACTTTGCATGTATGTTTAAACTTAAACATTTAGATATACATATATTTATAATTACATATACATATATTTAAATGTATAAATTTAAAAGTTTTTATTTATAAACGTATAGACATTTGCAATCTTATATATAAGATAATTATAATTATGGGACTCAAGAAAGTAGTTGCCTCAGATGAGGGAATATCAGGAAATTGGTTGGGGAAGGGTCATATAGCTGGATGTAAGTTATTGTCAAAGGTTTGATTGTTATGTTTGTGTGCTTACTAAAAGTAGACAGATAAATACATTTAAAAAGATGAAAGCACCAACTAAGGACCAAGCAGGGACCAAAAATGGCAGTGTTTCATAATAAAGGTATATGATTAGCCCAATTATGTGCACATGATGACCATTTAAAAAATTTTTCTTCATAATTAGCAATCAACCCTCTCAATACCCTTCTCCATCTCATACAACTTGTAAATTACTCCACCCTCCAAGGAAAAGACTGAAGTTTTATCTTTGGATAAACAGAATTAGAAGTACTAGGTATAGCTACTGTTAGGGAAGAGAAACCAAATACAAAGTGGGAGAAATAAAAGAACTGGTCTATTTTTTCTACTCAGGTATCAAACTTTTTGTTCTCTAAACATTGAATGACTAATTACTCTCTGGCAAAAATTCGCTAGCATCCCCCCGACCCAACAACAAGAAATCCTGTAGGTATGAACGCTTGGTGGAAAGGATAATGTATTAATTTTTTGTTCTGCATAAAAAATTACTGGAAACCTAGAGGCTTAAAACAACACAAATTTAGTGAAATGATGCAGCCACTGTGGAATGACTCTAATGTCTAACGCAAGCAAGGACTCAAGCAGGTATTTGCACACCCATGGTCATAGCATGAAAAGATTTTTGACATGATGATAGAAAGTGGAATTCTTAAAACTTCTGAGAGTAATATTATTTAATATAGACACAAATTAAATTAACAAATGAATATATCTACTTGTCATTCCATTTTTAGCCAAAAAGCCTACATTTGTTTTGTGTTTTATGTTTCCTGAGAAAATTCTTCTCATCTATTCTTACTGACCATGGACCATGTTCTTCTTTGATACTTGAGTATTGAGGTGGTTGATAGATCATCATTAATGAAAAGTAAGATATCACAGGTGCAGATAAAACTTCAATTAGCAATTTATCTTACTAGCTTTAAGCAAATTAAATCCTTAAAAATCTCTAAGAAAAAATCCTATTCAATATACTTTTAATTAGTACAAATACTTAATTTAAATTATTTAATCAAAATTTTCAGTGTTATTTAGCATAATGTTTACTGGACTGAGCATTATTTTTTGTGAACTCTGCATCTTTTTGGATATTTTAGTAATGATTCTTATTTTAACTTTTAGAAATAGTTACACATGCACGCATGCGCATAAAAACATTTGTACCTACCCGCATACCCCTTAATAACATATGTCTATTCAATTTCAAGGGCCAGGAGTTGGCACTTGGGAAACTCAGGTTGAATGTCCAGTTGACAATCTGGAAATATCATCAGGTACTCTCGAAGAATGTTTTCCGAACAGTCCTAATTTGTTTTCCACTTCTTTCCAAGTTGCTGGCACTCGTCATCCTCCTCCAGTAAAATTAAATCCTTTTTCCATTCACCTGGCTCAGTATTGCCTCACAGCATTTTCTGTCCAGCTGCAAGAAATGTTGCCTCTCCCCATTGCCAATTATTTCCTCAGCCAACACATTTTCTTCCTCCATTGCTTCTTTATAATACCTTACACTTATGTAATGCTTTCTTAAGTAGGCTCTCAAAGTCCTTCCAAATATGCTACCTCATTAGTCTTCTTGATAATTTTATAATGAGCACAAGCATAGACAAACCCAGATTTGTCAATGAGTTGGATTCTCAAAAGTCATTTGGATGTTGGCTGTTTGGAACCCAGCAACAAAATGCTGATTTTGGATCTCAGCACAGTCTAAATATGCCTTCATGCACGTGTAACTAAACTACAGTTCTAGATGTGTGATGCTACACAGATCACCTGGTATATTTCATGATGTTTCTGCAGGATTGTGAATCAATCAGATGATGAACCCAACTACGGATTCAGGAAAAACATTTTCCTACGCTGACTTCCTGGCAACAGAGTTTGGGAATTCCTTATTGCATACTACCTAGTCCTCATCTTTAATCTGCATAAGAGGAGAATTTGGAGAAGGGCTGATCCAGGGTGCTGGCAGAATATAAGAAATGAATGTGGAAGCAAAAAGGGAGCAATGAGCTGCAGAAGTTCGGGGCTAGGTTTTACACCTTACATGTTCACCCTTTTTATTTATTTATTTATTTATTTATTTATTTATTTATTTATTTTTAACTTCTAGTTCCCCAGGATTTGGCCCTTAGTTACTACTTTCACCACCAAGTACTTGCCACTTTCCATCAAGGTTTCTCACTTCCTTCGTGCACTGTGAACTAGAAAAGAGTTATGCGCTTTGCTTCTATCTTCCTATGCATTCCCACACACACAAAAAGATTTTTGAAGATAGTGTAAATTTTTCTAGTATATTTGAAACACTAAAGAGATAATAACAAATTTCATGAAGGGGAATGCACAGCTGTCTATTGGTGGTGACGGTGGCTATGACATACATGATATACTGGTATAATGCTATTCTGTTTTCTAAAGAAATGCTCAGCCTAAATATTTCTCTAAATGT
Organism: Suricata suricatta; assembly: GCF_006229205.1. Classification (NCBI taxonomy): domain Eukaryota; kingdom Metazoa; phylum Chordata; class Mammalia; order Carnivora; family Herpestidae; genus Suricata; species Suricata suricatta. The sequence continues at coordinate 79,058,294 of NC_043706.1, forward strand.
TTTAGAGAAAAGCCTCAGCCTCTTTGGCATAGTAGCACAAGAGAAGTGCAGATTCTGAACCCATGAGAAAAGAAGAAATGAGTATGGTGAGGGCATGATGAGGTCATCCATTCATGAATGTGAGTTAAGAAGAGTTAGATACCACAAATGAATCACTCCTAAGTAGTTTTGAAGAGAGAGGCTGAAAGGAGAGAGAGAGAGAGAAGAAAGAATGAGAGGACAGGGCAAAGAGGAAGAGGGAGATAAGAAGAATTTAGTATATGCAAATAACTAAGTAAATGTGTATGGAGAAGGACCTCAACATTGAGGATGGGGTACTTAAAAATATTTAGGAAGGCATACAGTCATATGGAAAATGGGTAGTTACTAGATATGATACTCACAGATTGCTTATATTTCCATCTTGTTGATAATTCTCTGATTTTTTCCCTCCACCATCAAAAAAAAAACCTAGAACTTATGTTCTGTGCTAGAATGACTTTTTCCCTACACAGTTTTATAGCTGATTTCAGATACTAACAAGTTTCAAGTTCCAGAAGTTATAATTATTTTTGTTTTAATTTTCTTTTTTAAAAATTTTTTATGTTTTTTATTTATTTTTGAGAGACAGAGCAAGCAGGGGAGGGTCAAAGAGAGAGGGAGACACAGAATCCGAAGCAGGCTCCAGGCTCTGAGCTAGCTGTGAGTATAGAGCCCGATGTGGGGCTCGAACACAAGAACCATGAGATTATGACCTGAGCCAAAGCCGTACACTTAAGAAACTGAGCCACCCAGGCGCCCCAGTGTCAAATATTTTAAATGAGGAAGGTCTTGGATGTTACCTACTTTGCTCTCTCATTGAAGGGATGAATGCAGATCACTGTGTAACACATGGGAACAGTGGTTCCTGGAAATAAATTCTAAAAGAAATGTTTTCTCCAATGGCTGAAAGGTTTCGCCCAAAATACTAAGCAAATTTGAAATGCAAAGTCCTCTACAGAGAAACTTTTTCTCTAAATTTCATGACTTTACCATTAAAGGTAACTGGAATCTTCTGTAGATACCAGGGCTTAAGCAGTAGTAATCAGAGGTATCATTAATAATTATATACTAATGCTCTAGTTGGTACATAAACACATGATTCCTGGTCAGTAGGTATAAATGAGGCATAAAAAAGCACATCTGGAAGGTTCTGGATATATAGTAGGTTGACTGATTGATAATAAGTAATGGATCACACTTGGACATTTGAATTAATTTGGAAGAGAAGTCAGCTGTAAATAGATTAAAGGTAGAATGCTTAAATCTTAAGAGTAATTAATGAGTTAAGTTTCAACGTAGTTTTCATAGTGGAGCTGAAGACATTGTAGGCACTCAGGAAAACTGATTCTGCAAGCAGATGTGGATGTTCTAATGAATTAATGTATTATGTATATGCAGCTAAATTCTTTTTAGAAGTACCATATAAAGTGTAAAAATAAAATTAATGTTACATACATCTGTTTTTAGAGGATATTCATTTTGCAATATAGCTTCAATTTTTTTAGTCTAATCACATTTCTTAAAAAGACAAACAATGAAAACTCTGTCTTTTAATGATTTTTATGCTTTCTTTAAGAGAAAAATTTTGTAGATGAATTTTGATAAATTAAAAAGATGCTCCAGTTACAAAAAAAAAGGAAACTATAAATGCATGTCATCACCCACTCTCTTTTTAATATGAATCATTTGGTTAAAGAATATTAGTATGTGTGTCTCTTGTCTAGTTTTTTTTTTAGGCTCTTTAGACAACACTACAATCCATAAGCATAACATACACTGTAAAACTGATGATGTGTTAGCTGTCATAGAGTTGCTATGGATTTGGTTTTTTGTGACCAGGTCACTGTCTATATTTCAGCATTGAATTTCAATGCACATCTACTTCACTTAAAAGTCTTTAGAGCACGGTGATAAAGTGCTGGGAGCATAGACTGTCTAAACATTATAAAAATAGAGAGGCAAAAAACGTGATACTTCACCCAGTCCATTTACCTGCCAGTTCAATAGTGTATCTTGCAATTTGTTTTTATTTAAAATATGTAATAGTTTGAGGTTTCTGTAGGATGGATGAGACATACATTTTTTTTCTGAATGGTGCAATGGTGTCTTCAATGAACCATGAGATGGTCACTCCATAGTTTAGAATACCAACCTGGAACGGACTGCAGTACAGTATTTGTGATGCTCGTTGCCCAGTTCTCTCCTTTGATATGCCAGAGAGGTTGCCTTTAGCCTGTTTAACTTCCTGATCTTTGCCAGTATAACGTACAGCCTTATTAATATAGACCTCTATTGTTTTTACATAAGTTAACATTTTCTCTTCACAGCAACCACATAAAGCATATAATATTAGTCCAATTTGACAGATACAGAAACCACAGCTCAGCAAGATCCCACAGCCTGCTTTAATCAATTTTTTGAATCTGGATCTTCTGACTCTACAGAACATCTTATTTTCAAAATGCCGTATGTATTCATATGATATTTTGATTTGAGTGCGAGGATTATTAATTGGGTTTTGAGTCATTTCTAGAGTCATTTCTTTTTCTTTGTTACTTCCCTGCCAAGATGGAGTGAAAATTTTAAATGCTTTGAAAAAAGGAATTAGCAGGACACCCTAAGTTTCCAGCAAGAAAATTCTTATGCAAAATCAAAGATGTTTCTATGATGCATGATTTATGTGGATGCTTCTATGATGCATGGTTTTTTATTAAAAAATCCTTGCCCCTGACTTTACCATGATTATAAAGCATATGTTTTATAGAATGTTAGTACATATTAACTAAGTGATAGGCTGAGTCTTAAGCTAACACAGTACTGTTGGATGCAAATATTATCTTGTAAGGAATACTAAGCATGATTTCTAGATGGGAATGGTGTATTTGGATTTTTCTGCATCTTCTATTCTCCCACTGTCAAATGGATCATTACATTTTCAACATTTAATTATCTTTTCACCTAAATTGTGTCTTATTTAACTTGATCGTTTAAACTGCTAATGTGACTTTTTTATGTTCATCTTGTCTCTATATAAATGAACTGCTATTCTCTAACTTGACTCTGGCTGATCAAATGAAATCTGAAATTTATAAAGCAAAAAAGGGAGAAGCAGAAACTTCTTTTTCATTTGCAAACAAGAGCGGTTCTCAGTAACTTAGCTGCTAGACCTTGGCGTATTCCTTGGACTAGGCATTGGGTCACTCCCATTTTTCATAGCTTGTCACACAATTAACTAAATCATTAAAATGGAACTAGTCCATTGTGACAAACCGAAAAGACTAAGAGCCTGCCTAAGGCGCTACACCGTGCGGCTGTTTAAGAAAATTCCATCTTTTCTAAGTTAGTGATGGATAACATGACAAAAATATTCTGATTAAATTCTAACTTTGGAATACTTAATAAATTAGTAACAGCATTAGAAGTGCCACTTACATTCACCTGTCAGGGAGGCGCACTGGGGTGCTGATCTTTTTGCCCTCTTTGTCTGCCTTCCCGGGAGCCACTGGCAGCTGAGGGGGTCACATCTTAGGAAGGTGCCAGATGACAGCGAGGTAAGAGAGAGGTTCCTCTGTAATGCCTCTGTACTTGTTCATTTCTTCCCTTCAAACTCAGAGTAATTGAAAAACACAATGCTTTCCTTTGACAGATTGAAGCCTAACGTCTTTCTTCTTCAGCATCTCCTCACCTTCTTCTTTTTTTTAATTTTGTATCATGGAAAAATTCTTTACTTTTGTTATTTTGGGGCATTTCTCAGGGAGGCATTTCACCATAGAAAACAGATACATAGTTTGAAGCAATGTTTAGGATGGATTTAAGCAAAATTATAATTTCTCGAAATGTCACTGAATGAAAGCTTACATTTTTGCATGTGTATTTCCCACTAGGGTTTTGTGGCACATGCAAGTATAAATGACACATTTTTAAAAACGTAGATTAATTAAGATTAATTTTAATCATTGCTGTAGTTACTTTTTAGCACAGTTATTTATATATTGCTGCAGGTAGCATATTTGTGTTCACAAACAGAACACTCCTATGTAAAGTGATAAATATATTAGAAAAAACATTCCATACTAGAAGTTACACTATTGAGGTTTTAATCCTGTTTTTTTTAAGTTTATTTATTTATTTTGAGAGGAACAGAGAGAGCATGAGCAGATGAGGGGCAGAGAGGGAGGGAGAGAGAGAATCCCAAGCCAACTCCACATTATCAGCACTGAGCCCAGTGTGGGGCTAGAACCCATGCACTGTGAGATCATGACCTGAGCCAAAACCAAAAGTTAGAGGCTTACCTGAGCAACCCAGTTTCTCAGTCTTGGTCTTAACACTAGCTACATGTGTGAGCCCCACCTGGAACTTTACCTCTCTGGATCTAAGTTACAACTTTAGTAAAATAAGGGAATAGGTTGATCTTTAATTTTGCTCCCCAATGTAACCACTCACAAATATCAACAGTAATGATGAATAATCAAAATACTGAATTACTAACTTAAAGACAAATATCCAGATCTGCTAGATTTTGTCATATATAACTTTTATTGTTTATATATCTAAAAATTGGAAATTTCTATAGATATATCAAACTACTTTATGAAGTAATGTGATGAGCAAAAGTATCTGATTTGGTTTCAGGAGAAGATCTGTTGAGAGCTAATGGGAAGGCAAATGGCTTTTCTTCCACAGTGAGGAGCTTCTATTTTAAAGTTAGGGAACAAACACTGAGACGTTTCCTCTATTTTGATGAACAGTTATACTTTTCTTTAGAATCTATTATTCTGATCTTGAGTGATTTCCTTGCCTTTCTCAATACTGGTCGTGAGTTTCCTGATCTTGGGTCATACAACCTATGTCTATTCTCATATGGGTCCAAGGTTGGCTTCATATCCAGACCCACTTACAATGGTTTCTGTTTTTCCTTTTTAGCTTGCTTTCTTAATTTGCTTTCCATAACCTAATATGACTTTTGCATTTCTGACCATAGTGATAGCTTGACAATTATTTCCCTGATTTATATAGTAGCTTAGGAAAAAAAATTAAATTCTATCCTTGGGTAATTCAAATTCTGGATAATAATAATGATATTGCTACTACTAATAGAATAGCCACTAATGGTAGTAAAGGTCTTAGAAAAAGTTTGCAACTGTAAAGTTAGTAGCCATTTTCTCACTTACCATACCACTTATAGGGACCAGGTGAGGACCTTTCCTGCAATTGACTCACCAGGTAAGGTAAGAGAGTTTTCCAACAACACTATATACCTATACAAAGTTACTAGGTTAAAAATAGAATACTCAGTTAGTTGTGAAGAGAAGAGTATTGTTATTGCATTCCAGAGAGGGAAAAATCTTCTGAATAATATGCAAGACCTTAGGAGAAAAACACTTTTTACCCTGAAGTGTTTTTAGACCCTCACTCTCCAGGGAATTTATGACTCTTTATTTGCATTGTCCATTTTATTACAGTATAGTTAGCATCCAAGTTTCTTTATTTTTTATTGTTTTGCATCTCTGTACCATAGTGTAAGTAAAAATTGTGTTGTATTCATCTTTGTATTCTAGTCCCAGTACAGGATTGGTCACATAATTGTTATTGTTATGGTTGTCGAATGAATGGAATCCACATTGTTGGAAAGGCAGTCCAATCATCCTTTTACAATAAGGTCTCAAACAATTGCTGGAAATTAATTATGTTGGGGAATTGTTGTAATTTATGTTGAGACATGACTTCCCCAGCATAATGCAATCTACAATGTAGGTGCATAATACATACATATTGAATGAATGTATAAGTTAATGAATAAATCCATAAGCCATCCATAAAAAAAGTAACAACTGAAAAGATTCTAGCACCACCAAGATTAAACAGAGAAGAAAAAGAGAGGAAAAAAAGAAACTGGAGGGAAAGAAGGCAGGAGGGAGGAAGGAAGGGATGGAGACAGAGAGAGAGAGATTAAGTATGTGAAAGTGTAGGCTTAGTGAGCAATGAAACTCTTGAAATAGAATTTTATTAATGATTATTTGGGTATATCCAAAACAGAATGCAGAACACTAATAGCTTCTGAAATAAGATGCATACAATTTTAATACCTTATAAAAATAGAAAAGAAAAGAAGTTTGTCAAAGATGACCCCAGACTGCTAGCTGTCTTGCTACACTAGACTCAATTGTTTATTCATTGAAATGGGATCTTTAAGGTAAAAATCAGTTAATGCAGAAGGATCAGGAGTTTGACATAAGATGAAATGTGAAGTACCTTTGAGATAGGCAAGTGAGAGTTAAATAGCCAAGGGAGAGGTGGAGAATGGAGGTTTGAGAGGTGTTGGATTAAATGGTAATTAAAGGTATAGTTAGGGATGAATTGGAGTAAAATAAAGGCATGTGTTGAGAAGTCCTTATCTAATCATTTAATTGTATACCATTTTATACTATGTATAAATAAATAATTTATACATAGTATAAATAAATAAATTTTATTCCAGTTAAAAAGTTTCTGAATAGTCAATGAGATTTTAAAGAGCTCGTTTCCCCCTCTGCTTTTCACTCCCTATTATTAATATTTGATATTATTAAAACTTAGATAAAGATCTGTACTCCCTCAAATCTTTGCATACCCTCCCAAAAGTAAGGGTTTGTTTTTTCTTAAATGCTAAACCGATTTCTTTCTGCATTCATGTAATTTGTTTCTTATGTAAATTCATGTTTTACATACATTAGCACCAGCTATTGTAGGGGAATTATGGCATCAGGACCAACTTGTTATTCTAAAAAATGCTACTTTTTAAGGATATTAAAATTCATTGCTCCTAAGCTAATAATTCCATTTGTTGTAAAACAAACTAACTTGAAGGAACATTAAGGCATCTGGAAAAACATTACTTAATGTAACAAAATAACATTCTTTAAAAAGATTGAATCTCACGTCTAAAAATCCAATGGGACAATAATACCTTTATGTTAAACCAAGATGGAGCTTGTTCACTCTGTTACACTGAGAGCTCACCTTTCTGCACACGTTCTATTTTGGTTCTTGCATTCACTCTTTTAAATAGTCCCCTTGGAAGTCTAATTCTTCTGATACAGAATAACAACGAAGAGGGGTAAAGTGTGTAGAAACAATTTTAAAAGTTGATGCTCTCTACAACCATCACTGATAATAAACAATGGGATTTTTCCTTCCCTGAGAAGATTTTTTTCTTCCTCTTTCAGAATTTTAGATTTAAGGAAAGTTTCTCAAACCAGTTGTAATGTGTGAGAGCTAGGCTACCCACAGTTATCTTTGGAGAAACAAAGAATGGAAAATACCTAAGAAGTTCACTGAAATGTGTCTGGTATTTCAGAATTTTCATGGCAAATTATCAGTGTAAGTTTTATTCGATCCCCAAATTCTCTCATGCTTCTTCAGAAGATAGTAATTCTTCTACAAAAATAATCTAGTTATTTGTATCTGTTCACAGTTTACTGAAAGTAGCAAAATTAGTGAATAAAATTAACTATTTACCCTCTGTATCTTCACTATACTGTCAAATTTCCGATTGCTTCATTTTGTTTCATTTAGTCCAACTTTTTATTTTATTTATATTTTTCAGTTCTCTGTAGCAGGAGTCTGGCCTGAATTCCCCAGGTTTCTGTAAGGTTTAATAGATAGAGGCAGAGATGGGAGGACAAAGAGACCACGTTATGGAGCCAAGAAGGCCTTTATTGGGATCTGCAATTCCCGGGTGAGGTTCCGTGACTCTGGAGCGGGGAGTCAGGGAAGTCGTGCCTGATATGGGAGAGCAAGGTGTTTTATGGGTGCAGAAGTTCCGGGTTTGAGCTCAGGTGGGCTGATAGCCACGTAGGGTCTTCTTTGGACGGTGGCAGGATTCAATTGACTGTTCACTTCGGTGGGGAGGGGGATGCTGGAATTCCATGGTGAGGCATTCCAGTTTGAGACAGTCCAGATTGAGAGTGGGGGTCGTCAGTCCTGGTGGTGCCTGGATCTGTTATCTGACCTGCAATAAAATGGCCGCTGGTGATTTCCAAATGGCTCGGGTCATCCCAGGTTTGCAAGTGGGGGTTGTCGGTGTTCGCAGCTCTCCACATCAAAGTGGCTGCTCAGTTGCTTTCCCGTGGCAACTCTTAACAGTTTCAATTCCTGGAAATGAAAGTGTATAGTCCTTTTTTGGTCTTTAACATTGCTGGATATCTCAGCTGCAATGGATAGTGCTGATTTTCTTCTAAAAACTATCTATTCATTTGACTTCCATGGTAATATTCTCTCCAGGTTTTCCACGTGTCTATGTAATATTTTCCTCTTGTTCTCTCCACTCTTGTTGCAAATGTTGATACTCTACAATCTAATTGCTCTTTAAATATTGTTAATACTTCTGGTTCCTACCTTGGCTTTTAGCATTGCTTCTATCTGTTCCCTACAGACGATTTCATTTCCCTCATCACTTTAATTATTGTCTATCTGCATATAGATAAAACTTGAAATATTCCTTGAGCTCTGATTTTTTACTTATCTATATGAATAGCTGTCATTATGTGATATGATGTGGTGTGTGTGTGTGTGTGTGTGTGTGGTGTGCAAAACCAGTATTTTACATTTTTCACATTAATGAGGAAAAATACCATTATGTTAAGCCATGTTAGACCAAGGGTTAAAGCAAGAATTTTGTGTTCTGGCACATATTTGTTTATATCACATAAGGACACAGCACTAATATGCTTTGAAGTGATTATTGCTGTGATAAAACACTAAAAAAAATTTATACTCCAATGTGACATGGGAGAGTGAAAATGTAAATGAAAGCAGAACATGCAGATTGTTTTTACATTGTACCTGCCAGTCAAGCTAAAATTTTATGAAGAACTGAGAAGCAATTTTCACTCATGTACATTATATCATGTAGGTCATATTCTTTTATGTAAATCCCTTTCACTGGGGTGTTTAAATTTCAATATAAACATAGTTCTAAAAAGTATGGCTTTTATTTCTTTCTCTCTAATTTATTCTGAGTTTTGGAAAGCTAGTGTGTTATCGAGCATGACACCTACAAGGTGAGTAGGTGTGAAAGCCCGGGCTGCATCTGCTTTGTGTAAATGTGGTTTTGCAGGGCACTTTCCCTATCATACGTGGTCACACACACAGGGTACAGGAAGATGAGACTCAGAAGGTGTGTATGAATTCACGGGTGAAATTTTGAAAAGAAGATAAAAAGTTGTACTTTATTCCTTGGGAGAGTCTCTATGTCCATCATTAAGCAGATTTGGTTTCTCATCATTGGAAAGTTAATTGATAAATTCCACATTTTTGCATCCATTTTTCCCCAAAGCTTCATGTTACGAAATTCTCTCTTTGTCAGAGTTCATTATAATTTTGGGCACAGTCTTGTATACATTAGCCTCTTCTCTTTTTAGGGGAATGGGATCAATAGCATTCCTAGATGCTGCCAGGATGTGCCATTGTTGACTTTCAGCCCAGGAAAGAAACAAAACAAAGTAAAGCAACCATCCCAAATACATAGCATTTGTCCTTAATCATTCTTATGGTAGTAGATCATGGCATGTGAATTAAACATGGAAACTTCAAGTCATTTACTATCTATGAAAGTTCCATTAAAGTAGCATATATTATTTTCATTATTTGAAATTTGGTGAAGATAAATGCATGTAGCATACTGCTCATTAAATCTAGTGTCTTCTTTTTTGTTCTGAAAATTCATTTATGCCAAAATACATACTTTAAAAGATTCTGGCATTCAAGACCCCAGCAGGTGGAAAGGGTTTGTATTATATTATTCAATTTTTCATTTCATAATTATATCATTCCTAGTTGTAACAGAAAACAGAAATAGACAAGGTAACTAAAACCTGAAAGGTAACTAACCCTGAAAAGAATGCCTGGGTGGCTTAGTTGGTTGAGTGTCTGACTTTGCCTCAGGTTATGATCCCATGGTTCATGAGTTCTAGCCCCACATCGGGCTCTGTGCTGACAGCGCAGAGTCTGGACCCTGCTTCTGATTCTGTGTCTCCCTCTCTCTCTGCCCCTCTCCAGCTCACCCTCTGTCTCTGTCTCTTTCTCAAAACAAATTAACTTAAAAAAAAAGGAAAAGAGTTTCACGAAATAGGGGTTCATAAAGGTGAGATCAGGGTTAAGTGATAGAAAAAGCTGATGAAGCATCTTATTTCTATCAACCTCATTCTATATGTAAGCTTTATTTTATCAAACATAACATGTTTAAAACCAAACTAGTACTCTCTCCCTAAATGAGAGTCACTTACAGCCTCTTCATCACAGTTGAGGCCAATTTTATATTTTAAGCTTCTCAATCCCCAAATCATTGAATCCTTCTTGATTCTTCTCTTTTTGCCACACTCTGAATCTAATCAATCAGGAAATCCTGTTGACTCCATCTTCAAAATGGCCCCAGAATCAGAATGCCACCTCCTATATCAAACTACAAGCCTGGATTACTCCAACAGCCTCTTAGCTGGTCTCTCTAATTGTACTCTTTTTTTTTTTTTAAGTGTATTTATTTTGAAAGAGAGAGAGAGAGCACAAGAAGGGGGATACACCACACATACACAGAGAGAGAGAGAGAGAGAATCCCAAGCCGGCTCTGAGCTGTCAGCTCAGAGTCCCATGTGTAGTTTCCATCTTATGAACTGTGAGATCATGACCTGAACTAAAACCAAGAGTGGGGCGCTTAACCAACCTACCCTTTGCTTTCTAACAGACTACTTTCAAAACTCTCACTGTAGTCAATTTAAAAGGTGAATCAAATCATGTCACTTCTCTGCTCAGAACTTTGCAATGACTCACACTTCACTAAAAGGGAAGAGAAAATTCCTACGTAGCCTATAGGGCTCCACACAGCTTGACCCTGTTTCTTCTTGGATTTCACCTGCTTCTTCTGTTCTCTGTATACTCTGGCTACCCTGGTCCTTTCCTTGAGCAAACAAGCTCTATCCTTGTCTTATAGAGTTTGTAGCCCCATTACCTTGGCCAACAATGTTCTCCCAGCCCTTCCCTCTGAAATGCATATGGCTAACTCACACACCTGCTTTAAGTCTTAGTATATATGTCATTTGAACTCATTGTTCTATTGTCTCTGGCTTTAATGGTTCTAGTAAAAGATTTACTACACATCTAGTTGTCTTCTCCTATAGATAATCCCTATTTTTTTTCCATGTTGAATTTACAAACTTTTTTGTTTTGTTTTTAATGTCTTCCAGTGTCATTATTGTGTGTCCAAGTATCTCTACCTTGATTGGGGCTCAATCATCCTGAAGTAAGGTATCTCATCAATTCTGAAATAAAAGTCTCTAAATATTACCTCTTCCCTATTTTCTATTTGCTTCTCTTAGAGTTTCTGGTAGAATTTTATTTGAATTTGTCATTTTGTTTTCCATGACTTATAATCTTTTTTTTATGGATTCCCATTTTTATCTCTCTGTGTTTTCTGGATGAATTCTTCAGTGTTTACTAAATCTTCGACTGTGTCTAATCTGCTCTTTGATTTACTTGCTGAGTGTTTAATTTCAAAGACTGTATTTTTAAATTTTAAAATACTCATTGGACTTTTGTCAAAGCTGACTGGTCTTATTTTAAAGTCTCTAAATGAATGTTCTGTTAAACTAAAGTTACATCATAACATGGTGACTGTTTCTGTTGACTTGCTCAAGGTAGATTGTTCATGCATTTTCTTATTTCATAAACCTGAACCTGAAAAAAATGTAATAATAGCAGTTGAGAGTTGATGAATAAATAAATCTGGACATGGGGCAGAAACAAATTCAGAGCTTCTCCAAAGTTTTCTCTCTTGCCACGTTTAATCTAACCACAGAGGTATTTCACCAATAAAGCCCTGAATGAGAGCAGGTCTGAGTGGAGGTCTGAATAATAGCAAATCCAAGAGAGACAAACTTCCTTCTGCTGCAGGCCATCATTTTTTCCCTTCACTACTCTACAAGTTTCTGCAGAAGTAACTCTCAGTTACCCTTAGCATTTTCATGGATCTTAGATCTAATTTATGCTGCTTGCCCAGGGTCTCACCCCTTTGTCTGCTTCTGTGATAACAACTCTAATTCTAGGTTACTGATGTTAACAATCCTTTTTCCACCTCCTCAGAGTCTTATTTTAGTTCTTGGCCCCTGTTGGTTTCCCTAACATATTTTTCAAATTTACATGTGCATTAATTATTTTTTTAGTTTTATTTATTTGAGAAAGAGGGGAGGAGGAGATAGAGAGGATCCAAAGTGAGCTCTGTGCTGACAGCAGTAAGCCCATGTGGGGCTGAAATTCACAAACCTTGAGATAATGACCTGAGCTAAAGTTGGATGCTCAATCAACTGAGCCACCCAGCTGCCCCCCAACTGTGCATTTAAAAAATAGTTGTTACATATTCCAGTATTTGTAGCCATATAGTTTTCCATATTACGGTATTACAATGTGCCAGAAAGTTTGTATTCAATGTTCTGTGATTACAAAACTGAATAACAATTCATACCCCAATTTATCTCCAGATATTTTACATTTTTATCCACTAGTATTATTAGCTTTGTTCTAAGATTAGGTGGTGTTCATTCAATGAAATCTGGTTTAAAATAGCAGACTCTTATTTGTGTGCCTTCATAGTTAAGTTCAAATATATGTGAACCTTGGTTTTTCTTCATTAAAATTGGTATAATACTGTGAGGTTCTAATTTTATAATTAGCTTATCCACATGATTAATATATTTATAACAATGGTCTGTTTCAAAATGTAGTATATAAATATTCCACATAAAGAATTAAAATTTCTCATTGACTTTTTATTGAAGTCATGCCTCCATGTCAGCAAACAATATTGGTGCCAACCGTGAATATTTCAGACTAGACAAGAAGACACATCCAGTGTGTCTGTCCCTGCATGTAAAGGTGTACAATTCAGGGCAAGATGTCACCATAACACCAAGTTTTCAACCAAACTAAGGGTCTACAAAGAGTGTTAGCAGCTAACCTTTTTTTATTCTTTAGGGCACTGAGAAATAGGGCAACCCTTGTATGGGCTTTTTGGCCACCTGCAGAGTGTCATTAAGAATATCACCTTTTGGGGCACCTGAGTGGCTCAGTTGGTTAAGCTTCTGACTCCGACTCAGACCACGATCCCACGGTCCTTGTATTCGAGCTCCACGTCAGGCTCTGTGCTGACAACTCGGAGCCTGGAACCGGCTTCAGATTCTATGTCTCCCTCTCTCTCTGCCCCTCCCTGCACGTGCTCTAGATCTCACTCTCAAAAATAAGTGAACATTAAAAAAATAAAGAGAATGTCACCTCTTGACCTTTTCTCCAAATACTGGATCCCAAACAAGTTCAAGACCATACCTGCTTCAGAAGTTTTCAATGTCCTCCTCTACATGTGAAGCAGATATATTCTAATAGATTATTCAAGGAGTTTTTAAATTGTAGTGAGAAGCCCAAAACCTTAAAATTAGACCTAGACAGACCAAGACTTAGCTGGTCTGTGCTATTTCTGAGAAAATTAAAACTAAACCCGCCCTGCTTGTTCTGCTTCTGTACTGATGCTTGGGGGGCAACAGCCTGGGTGGGAACAACCAGATGGCTGGGTAGAAACGGCCAGATGGTCAGGGAAGGTCAGCTGGAAAGCCCGATAACAGGGCAGGGAATATTAGTGTTCAAATTATGGCTGGACCCAATCAAAAGATGCTGAGTGTTTAAACCTTAACTTTGACCAATGCTTGTACTGTGGCTGCGGAACGCCCCAAACTTGTTTGTATCTGCCTATAAAAAAGAGTGTAAATCGCCTGCTTGGGGCTCTCTCTTTCTCTCCGCTCTATCGGCGTGGAGAGTGCAGAGATCCCGGGTTCGAACCTGCAATAAACGACCCTTGCCGCTTGGCTTTGACTCTGGACTCTGGTGGTTCATTTTTAGACATTTCAGTAGGGCATGGGCCACAGCTAAGCATTATAAACAAAGACAAACCACATCCAAACAACTTGACTAGTGGGAAAATAATGTGGGTTTCCCACAGGATGACATCCCTAAAATGACCCTCTTGTCACAGTAGGTTCTCCAGACAGTGTCAGCAAAACTACACTGTCCCTGAGGGACGGGATCGTGAAGGACAGCCCCAGGCCTCACAGGAGAGAGGTTTCCAAGCCAAACGACCTGATTAAACCACCCCTCTGTGCCTTTAGATTATTGAGTGTTTTGTTCTAACCAGCTAAACTGACACTGTAATGGTGCCTGAAGTAATGCTACATAGCTGAGCATTGCCAAGGAATGGTCCTCGCCTGTATATAAAAGGTGGCAGCCAGCAGGTAAAATGTGGGTTGAATTAGGTAGCAGACAAGGCAAAGCTGAGCCAGAAACACAAAGAGCATTTATTCACAGACTGAGGCTATTCTTCTAGAAAAGCATTGTGGACAAGACTGCTGTTCTCATGCTGATTTTCTCTGTTATCCCTTTGCATTCTGACAACAACATTGTCAGCAGAAGCGCCATCCAACATGGGCACTTCTGTGTGTCTGCCCCTTGCCTTGTTTTTGTAACCTTCAACTCTAACTGCTTCCCGTTTCTTTCTCCTAAACAAATACATGCAGAAGGAAATCACCAGACAAATGCCTGGGTGTGTAGAAGGGCTAATATTCCATAATGGAGCTTTGATATTTTTCTAAGGCTTTACTGTCTTTTGTTCTTTGTTTTTGTTTATTTTGCATTATATTGGGTATCTACTATAAAGATCCAAAATTCAGTAAGGTAACTTTCTTCAGTGTTTTACATTTACCGAATTAACAATGACGTGGCTTATTCTTATCCATATTCTTTGGAACATTACCATATGTGTATATTGTTCTCATTTTTGGTTACGTGGAGAAATGAACCACTATTTCATAATGACAGCCTCCAGGTAATTCTGGAGAACAGAAGAAATGATTTTACATGTCTTAGTGCTACGTTCCAAGTAAGATTCTAAGCTACTTCAGGACAGAGGACATAATCCTTCTATTATCTTTTCCACACAGCACTGGTTATTTGTGTGCTAGTATCTCTGCCTGTATACACTCTCCCCTTCATAGCCAATCCCTCCTGCACTCCACTGAGAATTCATCCTTCTGAAACACCACTTTTATCATTAACTCACCTGCTTTAAAACCTCCAAAAGATTCTTGTAACCTGTGGGATAAAGTGTGCACTTTGTGATCACATTTATCATTTCAGTCTTACTACCTCACTGCTCCACACCCAAACATTAACAAGATTGTGCATGCCTTTGGTGGCCTCCAGTACTGATCGTGGGTGGCAGGGGGGTACTGAAGTTGAGGATAGGAGGAATAAAGCTCAAAACTGTGTCCAGCAGGGGTCCATGCTGGCCTGTGGGGGGTGTTGGAGCAGAAGCTGGGGGCGTGGCTCCGAACCGGAAATTTAGACATGTAATTAAGGGCATCCTTGAAACTAAATACTCTGAAGGTAGGTGGCGTCCACTTCCCAAAGCAGAAGTGGGACGTGAAAAGAAGGACAAAGCAGTCCAAGGAACAGTGTTTGAATTATCTAAAATAGTGTAGAGAAAACAATTGTCATCCTATTTTATAAATGTCATAGTAGCCCTGAAGCTTGCTTGGCTTCGTATTGTTCTTTTAGAAGATTCTACTATTCGCTTTTAGTGAGCTCCTGCATATACGCGTGTTCTCCTGAATAACAGCAAAACTAATTATTTACTTTGAATGTTAAAATCAAGTAATGCATTTTTTTCTAAATTTTAGGGATAGCATGGATATGAAAATAAAAATGTTAACCAAGGGGCACCTGGGTGGCTCAGTCGGTTAAGCGTCCGACTTCTGCTCAGGTCGTGATCTCAAGGTTCATGGGTTTCAGCCTGCACTGGGCTCTGTGCCGCCTGCTTAGGATTCTGTGTCTCTGTCTCTGTCTGCCCCTCCTTCATTCACGCTCTGTCTCTCTCTTTCTTTCTCCAAAGTAAATAAATATTAAAAAAAGTTAACCAAAATGATACTTAGAGAAATGATTGGATATTATTAATCTGAAATCAAAAATAATTTAGAAAATTCTTATGTGCTATTTAAAGAAATACATGTTATTTTTGAATTATAAAATAATAGTCATCAATATCATGATGGAAATTGAGATTAAAATACACATAAAAATCATGGAAAGATACTGAATCATAAGGCAAGATATACATATAACCTTTAGAGACTAACGAATGTTTTCTTCATTTGGAATCTAAAAATTAAATGTCACACTTGACTATTAAAAAGAAACATAGGTTTATTCTGATATAATTTGTTAACAAATGCACAAATCACGTACACCATTTCTGTTATTGGATTCCTCCTTTCAACTCTTTGGATTGTGTTGCATACGTAGTACTAGCATGATTCTGTTAATTGGCTCGAATCAGCCCTGGCTTCTGCGCTTTAATTGTCTGTGCCTCCATGATTAGTGTTCCCTCTCTATTAGTTTATCATTCAGGAACTCGAGATTTGTGTATCATGAAGTGATGATAACGTAAAGACAGTTTCTAATACAAGAAGATTCTACAGATATTAAAATGCTAAGTTTAGGTCCTCTTTTCTTCATTCTCCCGAGGAAGAGTACTTTACAAGAAAGGTTTTTGCGTTAGCTGCTTTGTCCGATACAGATGAAAACAGTCGGCATAAGCTATTTACTCCTGAGTGTGTGATTAATGAATTATCCCCTTATCCCCTAATTGCCATAGAGGGAATGGAGTTGCTTGTGGCAGATTAATTAAAAAATCCTTGAGTGAACAATTATAGTTTTGTCTGTCTAATACTTTGTGGGAGTTAGCTTCCAAACATGCAATTACCAGCCATGGAACACTACCACACCGAACTAAGAAAAGGAGAATGTACTCAGGAGGCCTTTTCCTTATCTGGCATGCAAGTGGTTGTTTTTGTGTGGGTAATCACAATGTGATGCTGACTGAAGGTGCTCCTTCTTTATCCTGATTGAAGGTGCTCCTCTCCTTTTCTTTTTCATGAGCCTCAAATCAGAACACAATTATGCAAAGGAATATATAATCGGCAAACAGGTAAATGAATATCTTCTCCATATTCTAAAAAAAAATCACAACTACTGATGACAGAAAGAGAACATAATGGAAAGAGGGTAGGACCAAGATTCATAATATATGGGCTCCTTAACTGATCTTCCACTAAGCCCTTTAAACATTGAACCTTCCAAGTTGGAATGTCACTTAGAAGTCATGTACTCCAATTTTCATTCAATAGAGGAATTCTTTAAAATATCTCCAAAGGAGACTTTTCAATCTGGCTCACCTCTTGGGAGTTCATACCCCCAGAAGGCAGCCCACTTCACTGAAACAAGCAAAACTATTCCCCTTTTATTTTTCTAATGACTCTTGGTTCAGCCTCTTTAGATTCACATAGAACAAATCAGAAGTCTTTAGCAATTGCTGAGCATTCAAGTATTTTTAAATAGCATTCACAGTAACTTGAATTCTCTTTTAAAATATGAAACCAGTAGCTTTAGAATCACATATGAGTCTCCAGATGTGATCTTTCCTGTAACTGTTACTTTCTCTTTTGGTACTTCATTTAATTACTTTAGAAAGCACTCATTAATTTTCCATTACTGACTAACTCTGTAGATTTTTTTTCAAATGAATTCCATTGAATCTAGGTCTGCTACATTGTTGTTGAAAAGGTGTGCTCCAGTGCACCAGGGTGGCTGAGTCAGTTAAGCATTCAAATCTTGATTTTAGCTCAGGTCATGATCTCAGGGTCCATGGTTTCCAGCCCCAAGTGGGGCTCCATAAGGAAAGTGCAGAGCTTGCTTGGGATTTTCTCTGTCTTTACCTCCTCTCTCTCTCTCAAAAATAAAGAAGTAAACAAAAAAAAAAAAGATTTTTCTATTTAATGAAGAAAAGAAATGAAATGAAAAAAGAAAAAAAAAAAAGAAAAGAAGAAAAGAAAAGGAGTGCACCAAGATGGACATGTTTGCTAAGAAAGGTGACCCAAATTACATTATATCAACCAGTGAGGCTTTTCAGAGCAGTCACCACAGTTTGAAATCTTTAGTGTTCAACTTGATTTATTGAGAAAAACAATATTTTCAATGCCAAAGAATAAGTTGCACTCACATATGTATTAAGTTACAAAGATTGACATAACCTACAAAGCCATTTTCTGCATGTCTAGTGACTCATACAATTTTTCTGAAGAAATTTTAAAGGCTAGATTATATCCACCCTCTAGTGAAGTCACCCACTTTACTGATGTTTTGATATCAGGAGCAGTAGAGTAGATGTCAGATAACCAGTTCAGGAGCTTAAGGTTAGAGGACAGGTTCGAGGAAGGTTCTGACAGCTATTTCATCCAAGTCTATGAGAAGTCTAATGATCTATATCTGCTCAAAAATAGGGTTTATCTTCCAAGTTAATAAGATTATTCTGTGTCCTGGATGCAGGGGGTCTCCTGTGTGAAGTAGTGAATACACACCACCAACTTTTGCCTCCCTAAACCCCACCACTGATGGGGGCACCTGGGTGGCTCAGTCAGTTGGGCATTGGACTTTGGTGGCTCAGGTCATGATCTCGTGGTTGGTGAGTTTGAGTCCCACATCAGGCTCCCTGCTGAGAGTTTGGAGCCTGCTTCGGATCCCAGGTCCCCCTCTCTCTCTGCCCTTCCCTGTTTGTGAGCTCTCTCAAAAATAAATAAATGTTAAAAAAAAAGAAACAGATAAACCTTGCTGATGATAGTGTTGCTGTTTTCAGACTTTAGTTTTCCTTATTAAATAAATTAGGTCTTTTTTTCTTTTGTTTTAAAAGCATTTTAGCTTTTCCTGTCGTATTGACTTTATTAGTCAAGCTCTCCGACTTCTTAGACTCATTCTGTTTCTTTCTGATCATATCCCTGCTAGTTATCTGTTTTAATCAGAACTAAAGACTTAATATGTGTCAATACTTATTTCCTTCTTCTTATTTCATCCAGAGCAGTGGTGGGCAGATTTGTGCCCTATTCACAATTTCAAGCATATTCTCTAAACCATAGTCAGTGTGGTCTATGAATGACACTAACTGCACCTTTTCTATTTTTTTTTTATGTTGTGATCATGGACCTACAACTTAATCTGAGGGATTCAATTCTCAAATATATTCAGGGAAACACAGTAATATGAATAATTTTAATTATATTTCTCTATTGTGGAGTCTTTTCTTGTTTGGGTAAATGTGCAGTTGCTTTTAGAACAATGAGAGAAGATGGAGCCTCCTGCTCATTAGCCTGATTCACTCTAATTCAAGAAGCAATACTAGAAAACACAAAAATACAACCTGGGCAGACTTTCTAAACATGTCAT
>NC_043706.1:79077758-79118594 GCF_006229205.1 Suricata suricatta
TTGGGGAGAGAGAGGGACGCAAAACCTGAGAGACTATTGAATACAGAAAATGAACTGAGAGTTGAAGGGGGAGGGGGGGAAGAGGTGGTGGTGATGGAGGAGGGCACTTGTGGGGAAGAGCACTGGGTGTTGTATGGAAACTAATTTGACAATGAACTACTTAAAAATAAATAAATACATTAATTAATTTAAAAAAAGGGGAGTGAAAGGTGTGAATCCAGGTGTCATTTTCTGAGCTGTCCTTTAAGGGATTCTTTAGCTACAGATGGCATATACCCTGATGACTTTCAGTGTTCATCTTAGACTTGACACTAAATCCTCTTTAAGGGGCCCTCACCTCTGAATGTTAATTTTTCCCTTCTATTTTTTAAAGTTTATTTATTTATTTTGAGAGAGAGAGAGAGAGAGAGTGCACGATCAGGGGAGGGGCAGAGAGAGAGGGTGGGGAGAGAGAGAGAGAATCCCAGGAGGCTCCCCTTTGCCAGAGCAGAGCCTGACCCGGGGCTCAGACTCACAGACTGTGAGATCATGACCTGGGCCGAAGTCAGATGCTTAACTGACTGAGCCACCAAGGGACCCTTCCCCACTAATTAAAAAAACTTTTTTAAATGTTTATTTATTTTTTGAGAAAGAGAGAGAGAGTATGAGCAGGGGAGGGGCAGAAAGAGAGACACATACACAGAATCCGAACAGGCTTCAGGCTCTGAGCTGACACTAAAGAGCCTGACATGGAGCCAAACCCATGAAACATGAGATCATAATCTGAGATGGAGTCAGACACGTACCCGACTGAGCCACCCAGGCACCCCTACCCATCTAATTTCTTTTAAGACAAGTATGCTGGACACATTCTCTGGTTGAAAGATGCTTGAAAGTTTAATCAGTGAGGCACACACCAGAGATGAAGGTAGTACTGCTTAACTCAACCACATAACTTACTATCTATTTTATTTTCTTAATCTTGAATTGGGCTTGCATTTTTTCAGTGACTTAGACATGGCAGAGAGCAGTGTATTATGGAGGAGAACTGAAGTCATAAGGTCATACAGCTAGTACATTCCACAATTCAGAAAAGTTGCTTTTCTCTGCCCTTCATTATGCATAGACAATTTCTATGAATGTGGAGCAGAGCCTGGAAATGTTTCCCATTTGCTTTCATTTGCTTTCCCTTGCCTGGGGTGTTGTTCAATCCCCTCTAGTAGCTGGCCCTTGGCAATCTGGAATGTGGCTTAAAGTTCTCCCAGAGTAACCAGTAGTTTCCTCAGGTATTGTCTTTCTGCTGAGTATCATTTTGAGAGAGAGGTAACATAGAGATAAATCAGTGAAAATAAATGTACTGAGTTTTAAAGTCTTCCTGGGGATGAGGTAGACCAGTTCCATCTACCTCATGGATAACATTACAGCAGCATCTTCAAATAACTGGTTAATACATTCCATGACTGCCCATTCATCTCAGGGTGAGTTTGTTGACAAGTATAAGCAAACTGACAGAGATTTGAAAAACAAAAACAAAGACAAAATTATATCCACCAACCCATTCTGAGAAACAGAAGAGCAACTCTGATGCAACATCATTATCATTTGAGATTTAAGGACATCAAAGCATTCAAACACAAAGAACGTGGTAGTGAGTGACTATTGTGAGAGGAGGTTGGAAAATAGCTGTTGCTAGTATATAATGCCCATGTCCATGTGAAGAAAATATGCTGGAGTTAGAAGTCTAAGTGGAGATAAAAGTCACAAGAGCTTTAGTAATACAACACCTCCTGTATGTGAACATTAGCAATACTACCTATTTTTTGGCCTTATGAAATGCTATATCAACAAAGACATTGCCTCTTCCATTCTATAGTCTGAATAGGTGAAGTAACAACTTGGCAACCTGTTAACACAGATAAAAACTCTCTGGTCTGATTATACAGTTGCCAGTTTCAATAACCGAACATGAATGAATTCTGGGCCTCAGGGTCCTTTCCCTCTGGGAGTTGTTCCTGACCACACCTTAGGCTGGATTATTTCTCTCAGTTGCAGTTGTGCCTTGGATTAGAAAATTTCCTAGGATTAGCTACTTATGGGGACTAAGAAATTGGGACACAATTAAGAGTTACGGGTAAGGTGAACACTGCCATCTGGGTCCTACCTATTATTAGTGATGGTGGAAGGATCTAGAAGTTGGTGGATCGTCACCACTCAGCAGAGAAAAGGAGGAACCAAGAATTGAATACAGATGAGACAGATTAGGGTGATTCTTGTTGCTAATGTGGCAGAAAATTACTTTTGAAATATTATCTGAATCTCTCCCTCCTTTTCTTCCCGTTTCTCCAATTCTAGTAGATAGTCAGCTCTGTGTTCATATATCAGAGAAGAAATGTGAAGGATAATAGAAAGAAGGTTAGATTTTTGCCCAATTTTGGTTTTATACCATAATGAGGCAAGACGGAAGAGAAAAAGGTGAATGAACATATCTAACAGTCCTTAGAGATAGGGCTAGAAGTGATGGGCCATGTAGACAACCGCATGGTAAATGATCTCTTTGAATGGTCTTGTTTCAGTTATCAAAGCCTTTGGGAAATTAAAACATCATTTGCTACTTACTCTTTACCTTGTTGCTAGACTTCGATTAGCTGCTCTCGTCATAGGTACCTATTGAAATCTTTCCTTGCTCAGCATCTAGCTCGCAGATATGTCCACCCAGCAGGAGTGGGCCTATCTATATCTCTTCATTAAAAGAAGTTGCTTCTTGCCTCCGTCTAGTGTATTTCTTGTGGAATTTTTCCCATAATCTTAATTTGAGAAGCCATCCATAAGCCCTTGTCACTTGTCAGAACTGTTGGAAGGAGAAGGTAACACATCTATATTTAGTGAGGGCTGAAAGCAGCCTGTGGTCAGACAATAGCTAGATCCAACTTTACTTTATAGTTTGAACATAAGTGATGGTGTCATTTACTTAGAGAGGAGAGGGAGTAAATTGAGGAGATGATGTTGTCTATTTTAAAGATTTGAGTTTGAGATGCATCAGAAGTTCTAAGTAGAGATCTGCAATAAGCAATTGAAATATTTAGGATTTAACATCTCTTTAAGCATCTGCAATAAGCAATTGTATATTTAGGATTTAACATCTCTTTAAGTTATTTCTGAAGAAAGTTGAATATGGTTATCTGTCTAGGATTTGCAGTGAATAGAAAATAGAATAGAGAAATAGAGAATAGTGAATAGAGAAAAGAATCAAAGTGCTGGGAACACAGACATAGGTAGAAGGAGATAATGTCCCACAAACAAAAAAGGATATGTGTTATGTGTCAAATACCAGGGCAGTGGGACAATGCCACCACGAGTTCAGTGAATTTTGAAACCAATCATTGACCTTAGTGTGTGATGCTTTTGGAACAATGTGGTATGGATGTTCGACTGTTCTAAGCTGAAGCATGCGCAAGGAAGCAGAGACCATCTTGATTTAAAAAGAAAGGGTAATCATAGGTATATAGTTAGTATACATAAAGGAAGTAAAATGAAAGTTTGTATTTTAATAAATAAAATTTTCTTTTCATGGGGTCCCTAGGTGGCTCAGTCAGTTAAGTGTCCAACTTTGGCTCAGGTCATGAGCTCACTGTTGTGGGTTCAAGCCCAGCATTGGGTTCTGTGCTGACAGCTCGGAGCCTGGAGTTTGCTTCAGATACTGTGTCTCCCTCCCTCCTGCCCCTTTGCTAGTTGTCTTCTGTCTCTGTCTCTGTCTCTATCTCTCTCAAAAATAAATAAAATGTAACATTTTCTTTTCTTTAATTTTACTTATTTTTGATTTTTTTAATGTTTATTTTGAGAGAGAGAGAGAGTGCAAGCAGGGGAGGGGCAGAGAGAGAGACGGAGACACAGATTCTGAGCTGTCAGCACAGAGCCTGATGTGGGGCTTGAGATCATGACCTGAGCCCGAAGTCAGACAATTAACCAACTGAGCCTCCCAGTCACCCCTTAATTAAAATTTTCAAGAAGAGCAGCTCTTGGCGGGGACAGGAAGTTGATATTTATTTGTTGAGATAGAAAAACCAGTAAAGAGAGAGAGTTTGAAAACGCTTGTGAGATAGTACAAACCATATTACCCAAGCCAGGTTACCCTGCAAAATAAATTGATGTGTGTATCTGTGGGCTTGTATTAAACTTCTCTCTCTGTCTCTCTCTGTGTCTCTCTGTGTCTCTCTGTCTTTGTCTCTCTCTCTCTCTCTGTCTTTGTCTTTCTCTCTCTATCTCTCTCAAGAAGCCTTTAGAGGGATTAAACCTGTGACTTCAGCATCTTTGGCGAATGAACTAATTGCTCAGGTGACTTGCCCTCTCAAAGGTGCATTAACCAGGGATGTCATGAGAATATCACTGGTCCGGCAGTGGGCTGTGTGGATCCACAGAGATTCCTCGATAGTTAACGTGTGTCCTCAGATGCCAAAACTTAGGAGAATCATATTTACCTGTCAAGTTATTCCCCATTATTCAGTCAGTGATCTTTCAAAACAGAGCTGAAAACAAGCTTTTCAATAACCACTCCATTCTAAAAATCATGTCCCCCAAAGGCCTCAAGTGCAGGGAGAGAAGTGTGTAACCACAGATATCCTGAGCTATTTTCTATTCTATTATGTCAGTTTACAGTTACCGGTAATGTTATATGCAAGGGAAAATATGATGCCCTATTTTCTTCGCTGCCAAATCTGAACTACAATTTAGCCTGACAAATGGGCAAAGGTTTCCAGGTACCACATGGCTGGTATCTGTGTATTGGAATATGATGAACCCATATTGTTTTTAAATCCATGGAGGTGCTCTTCAAAGATGCCTCTGTGAATTTTGCAACGAAAGCCTGGGAATCACAGGCAGTATTACTCAGTTCATTTATGAACAAATGTGGGATAGCAGACTGCAGATTCTAGGGAAGGTATTAATGAATCATCCCCAGATGATCTTCCAACGACCCATAGGACTTCAAAATGAATCATATGACCTATTTTTTTAATTAAAAAATGCATTTTAAATGAATTATTTATGAACAAGTACAGCTGTAACCTTGATAATATTAAACTGTTCTGGGCTGTTGAAAGGTATCTCATGGCAGTGACTATTCATAGTCAAACATGCAGAATGTATTAATGTAGTCGGTGAAAAATATGAAGTGGTCTCTGAAGAGGTGGAGATAAATGAGCCCATCAATTCATATTGCCTTCTTGCCATAGCCAGTCACTAAAGATTTGTGCAGAAATATTTTATTTTTGAGTTATTTGTAGTCTGCAAGTATCTATAATTCTGTCCTTCAAGTTTTACGGTGTGACTATTTAACACACTATAAGTAATCAATGAAAGGAATATTGGCTATGCATCACATTTTCCTTAGGGATAGAATTAATGAACATGACATTTTATTTAAGATAATTTTGGTTCTCTCTCACATCTGAGATAAATTGAAAATTATTCTGACATTGGGAAAACAGAGTGTTTTCCAAGTGCTGGCCAAAACTACGTTGTTTTTCAGATGTTAAGTGGTAACAATACAGGATGATGTTGCAGTCAGGTATTCAGGCCACTTGACCATCCAGATAAATTTTCCTACACTATTTTCCACTTTCTGACTTAAACATTTCACTTTAAAGGTATAAATGGAAGATATTAAATTGTGTAATATTTAGGATTCTTAATCAAAGTGCATATTATGTGCACAGGAAACCCAGTAAGATCTAGACTGGATAAAACTTAGCAATGAGAAAAATATGAAGAATGACCATAATTAGGCAAATTGAACTTGGTGGAGCCCAGAATACTCTTCTTGTTCTCTACTTTCAGTAAGAATTTAGAAATCTTAGGAGCTAGAAAGGAAATAAGACAAAGCATCATGTAGACAATTTAATTAGGATCTGAAATATATTGACAACTTCCTCTTCTTCCTCCTCCTTCTTCTTATTCTTTTTGTTATTGTTGCTGCTGCAGCTGTTGTTGTTGTTGTTGTTGTTGTTGTTCTTCTTCTTCTTCTTCTTCTTCTTCTGGTGTAAAAAACTGATTTTATTAAAGTATGAGAACAGGACCCTGGGCAGAAAGAGCTGCACTGCGATTGTGAAGAGTGACTGATTATATACTATGGAGTTGGCGGGAGGTGAAGGCAAAAGGGAAACCTCTAAAAGGACTGTCATAAGCTAAGGAGGACTCATAAGATACCAGAGGCCTAGCTATTGTCAAGCTAAGGTTGTTTTTTCTCTAGCGAAGCACTAATGGTAAGACAGTGGGGAGTTCGTGGAGGAATGTTTTACTCTGCCCATCTAAAGTATTTGTCAATGGGCTGCAGGTTGGTTATAAAAAAAATTTAATTTTACCTACCACCTCCTTCTTTCCTTTGTTTCCCACATCACTATAGAGGGTAGTGTGATATTAGGGATCCTGGAAGCTGAGTCTATGGGTTTCTGGAGGCTAGGCTATTGATAAGATTGACCTTTTTTTGGAATTTACTAAGACGTTTGTAAATTGATGGAAACTCATGAAGATGAGACCTTCCATCTTCAGGAACTTTAAAGATTTAAGGGTCACTATTTTTGAGGGGACATGTAATGAAGGAGCATAAGGCAAGCTGACACTCTGCAAACACTTCACCATCCAGATGGGATATGTGTGACATTCCTCAGGGACTTCTGGCTTCCCAAGTACCAAGGAAAGGAAAAAAAAAAAAAACAATGCTTAACTTATAATCACAGTCATTCAGGACATGAACTATATGAACTTCTAATGTAAAAATGTTTGCAAAAATAATAGAAACAAAATAAACTAATTGTATTAATTGAATAAATACTATAAGTTAACACAGTAAAAGTTGCTTTATACACATTATCTCTTTCATTCTTTATAAGCAACATGCAGGGCAGTAGTATTAACCCATTTTATAAAATGGTAAGCTAAGCCTCTAAGAACCTACTTAACAATAACAAGAATCTAGACTACTGCTAAGAGATAGCAGGGTAAAGATGAAGTCAGCTCTGTCGGAATGACCCCTGAAGCTATCTTTTTCCTACTGCACTGTTTCTTATTAAGATTTGGAGTCAAAGATGCTCTGAGGAGGAACTTGTATCTCTTCTAGAAAAATAACGTTTACACTCCTATAAGCAAATTTATCCTTTGTTAAAATGGCATATGTGCACACACAGTTGATGAATTACAGGCATATATACAGGCTTATGAATCCGTGATATTCAATTTATGAACTAAAAACATAGCAAAGTTTCCCACAGCTATTTTTTAGTTTTTAATTTTCTTGTCATATCTGTCTAACATTTCTTCTTTTTTTTTAAATCTTAATTTGCATGGGTCATGTTTACATATGGTTGGCATGATAAAGATTTCACAAAGGTGTTATTTTAGGATCTCCAAATATGAAGCAAGATTTTCAAGGCACTCTATTTATATTTGTCAAACATTATTTAAATTATACAGATTATCTTAATTTGAGATAACTAGTAATGTTAATTTGAACCATATATTATTGTAATTTGTATAGACTTAAATGATTAATTTATCAACAATTTTATATAACTAATTCATGTGATTTAAAAAATAATTCTAGTTGTTTTTAGGCTAACCTCTATATTGTTTACATTAATAATGATAATAATAATAATCAATTACCATAATTTTTCATACAATTCACACCAAAAATTCACATATTTGGAAACATTCAGGTTGACAAAAGATTAAGTCATTACTTCCAGGGGTCTCACATAATATAACTAAGTCATTAAATGTAAATTTAAAAAATCAAAACACTTGTATTTTGTTCTTGAAGTGTCTGAAATAGTAGTAAATAGTTGAAATAACTAAATTTTCTTTATTTTTTCTCTATTTTTTCTTCTTAAAACAAACCAAAACCAAAATAAATAATTTAAAAAAACAACTAAGATTAAGGAACTCCTTCAAAAGACAATGAATGGATGTAACGGACCAACTCCTCAGGAAAGTCTCTATTTATAATATGATCAGGCATATTGATCTTTCAGTAAGACACTCTGATTTTAATTTATTCTTTAGAAATAATTTATTGATGGAGAGAGACAAATATAATAATTAATATATCATTAATAAACTAGACAAACATCTCAGTTATTATCATGGACAGGCTTATTGGTCAATTATAGTTGGGATTTTTTACCAAGTTTTTAATTACTGTATATATATATATATATATATATATATTCAGTGAATATTTTAGTTACTGCATATATATATATATATATATATATATATATATTCAGGCTAATATCCTATTGGTGTAGATGACACTAGTGTTTTAAATATATAAAAATCCACAGCGGCTGGGTGGTTCAGTAGTTTAAGTGTCCAACTCTTGATGTCAGCTCAGGTCATGATATCATGGTCATGAGCTCAAGCCCGGTGATGGGCTCTGTGCTGAGCACAAAGCCTGCTTAAGATTTTCTCACCCTCTCCTTCTGTCCCTCCCTGGAACATGCTTGTACTCTATCTCTCTCTCTCAAAAAAAAAAAAAAAAAAAATATATATATATATATACCAATTTGAAAGACAGACATCTCTTAAAGTCTATGAAAATATCATACATAATCATATATGAGTTCATACAGTCTCATTAAGTGAAAGTGAAATATTAAAGACAACCTCTCTCCCAGGTTTGTTGCCCCACTGAATATTCTTTAAGCCTCATATCCCCTCCTAATCTGTTGCTTGAACTTCTGCTACTACTGCTGCTGCTGTGCTGTTGTTGGCTTCTTTTTTTATTTCTTCTCAAAAGTTTACATTATTATTTCAATGGAAGATTGCAAAAATAACTACAAACTCTTTTTCATCAAGAGTTGGAGTCCATTTTTTCATTGCTTAAAACTGAGTCATTCACATGAGTGTCTTTAAATAAAAAGACATTAACAAAGGTGAGTCAAATTAATCAAGGTTTCTTGACCTCAGCGGTGTCAATATTTTGGACTGGATACTTCTTTGTTGATGGACGGTTCTCCTGTCCTGTTCACTGTAGGATATTTAACAACATCTCTGCCCTCTCTTTACTAGATGCCAGTGGCAACTCTTTGACTATGCCAATCAAAAATGTCTCTACAGACATTGTGGAGAATCTCCTGTAGGTAGGGGGAAGTGCCCGTGGGTTGAGAACAACACTGATGTAGTCTTAATAAGAGCTTCTCATTGGCGTTCACTCTTTCATGCTGTGATCCTGGATTCATGCTGGAATCCTTAAACTACCATGTGAATAAGCCTGCGCTAATTTGTTGAAGGATGTGACCCATGTGAAAGGGAATGAAGACACTCTGGCCAAGATCCTGTCAGTTACCAGAATAATCTAGACATCTAGCCGAGGGTACTGCACAGAGATCAGCTGAATTGATCCAGACCAGGAGGAGCATTCAGCTGACTCAGAGTCATGAGATAAATAAGCAGTTGTTGTTCTAAGTCTTCTAAGTATTGAGGTGGTTTATTATACAAACTATACAAATTATATTAACAAAAGTAAAGTATATACATTTGGAGTTACTTTTATTTAGCTTTCAGTGGTATCTGTTTTTTCTTCTGATGGACACTATTTAATCATTAATTATCATAGAATCAGCCAGATGGTATACTGATTAAAAAATATGTAGTCTTGGGACACCTGTCTGGCTCAGTCAGTTGAGCATCCAACTTCAGCTAAGGTCATGATCTCATGGTTCACAAGTTCAAGCCCTGCATTGGGCTCTGTGCTGACAGCTCAGAGCCTGGAGTCTGCTTTAAATTCTGTATGTGTCTCTCTTTCTCTGTCCCTTCCCAGCTTGTACTCTGTCTCTGTTTCTCTCTCTTTCTCTCAAAAATAAATGAAACATTAAAAAAAATTTTTTAAATGTAGTCTTCAGGCACCTGGGTGACTCAATCAGTTAAGCTTCTGACTTTGGTTCAGGCCATGGTCTCAAGGTTCGTGAGTTTGAGCCTTGCATCATGCTCTGCGCTGATAGCTCAGAGCCTGGAAAATGCTTCAGATTCTATGTCTCCCTCTCTCTGTGCCCTTCCCCGTCTTGTGCACTGTCTCTCAAAAATAAACAGTATTTTTTAAAAATGTAGTCTTAGAGCCAAATTTACTGAGTTCAAATCTTATCTATACCACTTTCTATCAGTACAACCTAAAGAGATTTACTTCAACTTATTTTGCTCAGTCTCCACATCTGTAAAATGGAGTTAATAAAAGTTTACAAACAATAAGTCTTTTGTTATACAAATTTGGTCTAAATCATCTTAATTGGAAGGAAGGCTGTGTGTTTCTTTATTTCCACAACTGATTTGGAGTTTAGAAGCTTAGATATACGTTTATCTTCTTCCCTATAGACCATTGCTTTATAGTGTTGTATTTGAGAATATATGTGACTTTTTGACTCTACACGGAATATATTGTTACAGTGGAAATCTCTTTCATAGATGGAAAGAATGTTTATAAACCCCAAACCATTAACAAACCTTTAGTGTGTCCAGTTCAAATTTAATAAGAAAATTACAGAGGAGTCTGGATTGGATCCCTATCTCTCCTCTAGTCCAAATATCAACCCCAGAGTGATAGTATTTATTCCAGATGTGATCATCCTGTGGATTCTACCAACTCTGGGCTCTGAAAAAGATCTGGTTCCTATGTAAGAAAAATTAAAGTTGCCTGTATTCATATAGTAGGGGCTTGGGATCAGATGAATCTTGTTTCTATTTTTCATATTCTGTCTAACCCTCATGCTTGAGTTGTGCTCTGGAAACTTCGTTTGCTGAGTCTGGGTGCCATTTTTTGCTGTATGAAACTTTTGGTCTAAATTTCTTCTCAGGCTCATTTTTCCCCTTTGCTAATGGACTCCCTAGACCTTTTTTTTACAAGGATATCCACCTGATATGAATAGCCTGAGTTTATTTTTTCCTCCTGTTTCTTTCTGCCCTGTTTATTTCCTAGATGTCCTCTCCTTGTATACCTTTGGGTCTCCTAGTCTCCTCCAACACATTTGTCTGAAATTCCTATTTTTATCCTGTCAGAACTTGTCACTTAACCAGATCCAGTTCTGTTTATTGCTAAAAATATAGGAGCATCTATCATATTATTTCTAATTGTCACAGCAACCCACCATAACTTTATTTTTAATGTTTATTTATTTTTGAGACAGAGAGCACAAGCACGCTTGAGCAGGGGGCGGCAGAGAGAGTGGCGGAAGGGCAGAGAGAAGGAGGGATAGAGGATCTGAAGCTGGTTTTGCACTGACAGCAGAGAGCCTGATGCAGAAACCTACCAACCATGTGATCATGACCTGAGCCAAAGTCAGAGGCTTAACTGACTGAACCATCCAGGTGCCCCAACTCTTCAAACGAACAAACAAAAAAGTCATACAAAAGTTATCATTGAACTATGATTTAAATCCAAAAAGTGCCAGGACTCTAAATTAACACTCTTTGTTCTGTTCCCCTCATATCTTAGCATTCCCATTCTGGATGACCTGCAAAACATAGAATCATATCGACAGTTTGAACCAAGCTGAAAAGCCGGAACTTATTTTTTAATGATTTGTGTTATTTTGTAGGCAATGGGGAATGACTAAATGTTGTTGAACAAGGAAGCAATAGGATCAAAATTATGTTATGGAAAGATTAATTCAGAGTAGATTGAGGAGGAAGAGAAGAATAGCAAGATATTACAACAGTTCAGATCAGAGGTAATAAGGTCTTGACACAAAGCAACAAACCGTTAGGGAGCCAAAAGAATCAAACAAATAACATTGAAGGCTGGTGGCCTCAGGCATGAGTGAGAAGATAAGGAATGCCAATAGTAATTATGAGTTATCCCCAAACGACTATATTGTTGAAACTCATTAAAATATGCTGAGTTTAAGTTTTTTGCTTAGAACGTAATATAATGAAATATCCATGCAAACTTATTTTAGGGACTGAGGATAAAGCTTTGGTAAAGGCATTAGGAGTTCAAAGTATTGCTGAATAATTAAAGACTCTAGGTAAGCATCTATCTAGTTTAAAAAAATACATATTTATTTATTTATTTATTTTTATGGACCTAGGGAATGCATGCTATCATTGTCTAATTAGCTGAGTACAAGGCTCTAAGGTTGGTGAATCATTGCCATAAATGTTCATTTCTTTATATTTTTACACAGATGTTTCCTGTAATTTTGAATGCCCTTGGTCCTCCTCTTTTTTCTATGGGCTACCTTTCCGTAGGCTGCAAGATGCAGCTCAAATACCAGCTCATCTATGAAACCTTCTCTAATGAAACCAACAAGGAAATCCTTCATTGGTGATTTTGTCGTGTATAGAACATTGACTTATTTGTAGAAGACAAAAAAAAAAAAATTTCCCTCTATCCTTCTGAATTCTTAGAAGAGATCCTGTAATAAAAGATTAACAAGAGAAAAATAAACAAAGAAAGGTATATTGACATGCATATGTATATGTAATGTATGTATGAGGGAAACCCAGGGAAAATAGTAACTCAAAAAGGTGGCTTAGAATTCAGAATTGAATAGACCCTTAATAGGAAAGGGGAAGAGGGATGTAGGCCTCTTAGGGGAAACTAAATGTTTTTTTAGAACACTTAATGGACCTTTAGAGAATAGATAAGAGGTATGTTTGTGACAAAGGTTGTCTGGGTGTGGGGTGGACTTCCACTCTCTTTTCCAGTGATAAGAGTCAGTCTTCCCTGGTTGATGAAACTCCTGGGAGAGAATATATGACAATTGAATTTCTTTTGGAGGATTTGTCTTTAGGCAGATAAGAATTCAGAGAAAGCTTGTCCCTGTGTCTGCTGTTTCCAAGTGCCTACAGCTCAAAACAATCAAAGTGGCATATTTTGAGATGGTATGTCTCGAACTCCAACAGTCCTGTTTTGGGTAGACATTCTGTAACCCTTCAATTTC
The DNA here is from genome assembly GCF_006229205.1 of Suricata suricatta. Classification (NCBI taxonomy): domain Eukaryota; kingdom Metazoa; phylum Chordata; class Mammalia; order Carnivora; family Herpestidae; genus Suricata; species Suricata suricatta. The sequence continues at coordinate 79,090,670 of NC_043706.1, forward strand.
CATTATTGCTCTTGCCTGGTTATATTTTACTTGCTATGTGGCTTCCCAGGAGGTTCAGTGATCTTTAAGAACAAAGAAAGTGCTTTAGCTATCTTTATTTTTCACTTTGATTACCACTTATAAGCCTGAGGTCCTCAATATGTCAGAGTAGATGGTAGAAGGAAAATGGAAGAGAAAAAGAGGACTAGCAGTTTTGAACCTCCTGCATACTAAATATTTTTACAAGGAGCAAGCAATTTGTGGCCTGATTTTCTACCTTAATATTTTATGTAGCTAAGACAAATTTTGTGTTTGGATACTTTTATCTATTGCAGGTATCTAAAAGTCCTACAAATCCACATGGATTTGTTAATTTACATGATTAACCTAGCTTTTAGACCTAAAACCTAGGTGTTTGAGTTAGTGACCTTGCTTTACATATATGCTATGATTTCACATGTGGTACTGAGAAACCTGCTTTTATTATACCAACTTTATAGATGATGAAACTGAGATCCTTAGATGCTAAATAATTTTCCCAATACCATTCTATTAATTTATCCAGTGAAGATTAACTTGTTTCAAATAAAATCATTAATTTCAGGCACTTTTAAATGAAAGTTGAAGATTAACTGAAGAAATACAAGCTATTACCATATACATTTCATTTCGGTTGGCTGATATGCACAGTTACATTTGAACTATCAGTTTCAATACTTAATATCTAGTTGTAAGGGAATCAGGACCAGTGTCAAGATATGGAGATATGGCTTAGTTACATGCTTAAGCTTTATAGAGAAAATGGACAAAAATGTTGCATAAAAATAGTCTATACCTCTATAGGCGGTATATCAGAAATCATTGCTTCAGAACATGTTACCTGTCATGTGAATCGTGTCAGTTGCAATAGTAATAGTTGGGGTTCATGGAAAACATAATATTATGAGAAAGAATAGTATAATTAAAACATGGAGAGGGATGAAGGATGAATCAGGTATTATTTAATGGCAGACGATCTGTATTGATTGTCTGCCTCTCAAGAAGCCAAGTTTGCTTCCAGAATTCACAGTTTTCCCCACAGCATTTATTTGAACATAAAAATATCTGACAGGACCAAGTCCTCCCGAAGGTAAAAGTCCAGTTGTGCTGTTATTCCCAGGGAGGATATTGATATTGATACTGATGTTGGTAGTTGTACTATCACTACAATAGGATGTGAGCTCAATGACAATGCAGGAAATGAAGGCTGTTTCTATCCTTCAGGCTGAAAGTCAAAGCACGATAAAAGAAGTATAAACTACTATTTTCTTTTAGGCTTATTGCTAACCTATATAGGAAATCTGTAGTGAAAGATAAACCTATTTATAACCACATTAATATAGGTAATCAGGGTCTCTGATCATATGTAGAGAAGAATGCTAAAAATCTCTTCATAGTTAACATGTATTTCCTTTTCAAGGATGAAAGTATTCTTATTTAAGAAACTATGCCATTGTTGTTGTTGTTGTGTTAAATGATAATGGTAATAAACCATTTGGGATAGAAGTTTAGGTGCCCATGCCAATGAGTAGGCTAGAACTAAATTAAAAAAATCCATGCATTTTTCTGTGTTAAAATATGAATAGCAGTTTGGAGACAGAACAGAGTCAAGAGGAAAATGGGAAAGATGAGTGAATTCATTTCAGAGAAACATAGTACTATGAATGCAGTAGTTTCAAAACATGATTATTAACACTGTGGTGCTATTAGAATATTTGCATTATATATCTCCCTACCTGATCAAAACCTTCTGGAAATGTAGCTATTTCACACAAAGTCATGTAAGAGTGAGGTATTTGTGGAAGAGGCATTAATACTACATTTCTGTAGATACCCTTAAAAACAGAACTACTCAGGCACCTAGGTCACTCAGTGGGTTAAGTGTCCCAGTCTTGATTTTGGCTCAGGTCGTGACCTCACGGTTCATGGATTTGAGCCCCACATGAGGCTCTGCATGGTGTGGAGCTTGCTTGGGAGTCTCTCTGTCTCCTCCTCTCTCTGTCCCTCCCTTATGTTCTTTCCTCAAAATAAATTAATAAACTTAAAAAATAATAGAACTACCATGTACTGGACTACAACAGGATCCATAAACTGAAACGATTAAACAGGAACAGCAAATCATAGACCAAAAGGACCACAAGGCACCATTCTTTCTTGCTTTGAGAATTTGCAAAAATTTTCAGAAGGTCATTGGAATTCTATAGTGTACAATAGCATTCCAACTGATACTATCTAGAACCATGGTGATACAGAGTAAATCTGAGTGAGAAAGAAAGAAGAAAAAAGAATCACAGCTCTTAATTTTTTTTTGAGAGAGACATTAGAGGACAGGCCATGCTCAAAGAGGAAGGCGATCCAGGTTTCCTACTTCCTTCCTTAGGAAAGGCTATCGAAATAGATTAATTTATTTTAGTAAATTTTCTGAGATTTTCATGTAGGATTCTTAAATTGGAATGTAAAATAGATGATGAAAAGTCAGTTGAAATCAAGCAGTTTCTTTCAAATTGGAAATAGTTAACTCTGATCAGTTAAAGAATATATCAACAGATTAATTGATAGTCTTATCAGAAGTGAGTTAAAACTTTCAAATAAGGGCAGAGGGCAAAATATGCATGAACAGACTAAACTACTGACCTCAAACTACATCAATGGATAAAAATAGAAAGTGTTTTATCTCCTTTGCTTCTTTTAATAACAAGGATCAGATCAAGCAAAAGGCTTCCTTTGCTCTTCGGCTCCTTAAATCAGAGACTTCAAAGAATTAAGTCTCTGCTCACATCATTAAGTGATACAGGAGAAATCTAAGTGGGCTTCAGCTTCAGAGGCTGAGTGTCCCTTCGTCCTTGATCAGCTGGTGAGTCCTAATACTATTTGTCTCTGTCAAGCCCGCACGTCTCAGCACCTGCATTCCAGAGTCCCTGCTTGGTCCATGCTTCTGGGCTGAAGGGATGCTCTTCAGAGTATTGACTACCGTGAGCTTGACAAGTTTGCCCTTTTGACAAGGTGAGAGAGGTCATTATATCCACCAGTGGGATCCCCAGAGCAATTCGTAAGGAGGCTTGGGCCAACATTTTTACAATTGTACATCAGGAATATTTTGAACACAGACAAACCTTGTAAACAGCACAGGAATTTTTAAAAAATCATTTATAAAATATAGCTATCAACAGTGTTTGTGTTTTTAATTGCCCACAGCACTATGTCAGTAACACTAAATATGTATTTTACTGATTTATATGAAAATGACAAAAATAATTACTGCATCTTAAGTGTAATTCTCAAGAGATATTCAGCTGAGAAATAGCATATATTAACAAAATGACTGTTCGTTGTCTAAGTTAACTCCTAAAACAGTTAAGAAATGTAAACAGAACAAGGTAGAGAAAATTTTTTCAGAACTATTCTCGGAATGAATTAATTTTTCTCAATGATTATTAGAACATGTTTAATCTTTGAAATAAAAAATTGAATCGCTGGCCTGGTCTTGACCCTGACTAAAAGATTCATAGTGTAATGAGAGAAAGCAAAAAGAGAGAGCAAAATTAAAATGATTTTATAATTCATTTTTAAATAATTAAAGATATTTTGTTCTCTCTGTTGTCCCTAAAGTCAAGAGAATGCTTTAATTATCTTTTGTGGAAATCAAAGAACTGTGTTGCTGAAATACATTTAACCAATTTGGTTTAAGAGGTTTTACCATGATTCCAAGTGAGTTGCATAATGCTAGCATTATTTTTCTAATACACATGTTTTAATACACAAATAGCAATGTTTTCTAATAAAGTGCCAGGGTCTTTATAAGTGTTTCCTAGGCCAGTCTTACTGGTATGTTGCACTGGGACTTTACAGTTTTCAAAGCACAGCTGTAGTTTCATTAGTATTCCACAAAACTTGTGAAAAGTAACCAAGTCCCCTCACCATTTTTTTCCACATTTGCCATGAAATATTGTGACAACAAGCACTCCTAAAGTAAACTGGAATCCAAGAGAAGTATTCTTTCCTGCAGTATTTTGGGGAGACCTGGAGGGCTGTAGTTTATGGACTTATTTATTTAGAAGACAAAGGAAGAACTTCTAGAATATTTGCTGAATATATCTTCAATGGTGGAAAAGCCTTAGGAGACCCCTGGATAAGCAAATACGAAAACCCTGTCTGAAGCATTGTTAAAACTGTACTATTTCTTCTCCCCTTTTCTTTCCTGTTTTTTTCTTTCTCTTCTTCCTGAGCTTCTCTCTTTCTCTTCCTTTTCTTATCCTCTATCACCCTGGAAGCTTTTAATGAATTGATTACAAACATCGTGTTTTCACATGGAAATTGGTCCGACATTTAAAGGACAGCTCATAATGAATATTGAAGATCATAAAAGAAAAAATTAAACTCAACTCCATGATGTCATATCTTTTATGATTATCATAATTGAGGCCCTTACACAGATTCATGTGGGTAACATAATATATTTTATTTAAGAGAATGTGTAATTCTGGAGTAAATGCTTCTTTTAAAATGACTTTTTTTCTTTACAAAAATGTCAAGATCTTGAAAGACAAAGAAAGACATGGGAATGATTCCACGTTAAAGGTCATCAAAATGATATGATATTAAATGGATCATGTAACCCTGGGTTGGATCCTAGACCCCCAAATAAATACTCTAAAGGATATCATGGGGACAGTTGGTGAAATTAGAATATATATATTATAGATTAGATAATAATTTTGTGTCAATGTTAATTTCCTAAATTTTATATGTGTATTGATGTTATGTAAGAGATGTTCCAGAATACCCTTATTCTTTTAAAATGTACACTTAAGTATTTAGGGGTAATGGGGATCCATTTGTAATTTAATTACTCTCAAATGGTCCAGGAGAAGGGAGATAAACATAAATAGATAGGCAGATATATAGATAGATAGTTGGTAGATAGATAGAATGGTTTTATTCTTCCCAGTCTATTTATAAAGGGATATCCTATTAAAGAATCTATAAGGAAAATCTCTATGTCTGAACAACACATTTCCACATCCTGGGGGTGGGGTTCTAGTGTCACTAACAGAATCCTTAATCAGTGAATAGTATTTGTAGAAATTGGTTGTACATGGAGTCCAGAGTAACCTCAAACTTATACAAAGAGGGAACTAAGAAGTGCCACCTTCTAATTGCAGTGCTTCTGCTCATTTTACACCCTGGGATGTTTCTTTCAGGGGTGTGGCAGCAGCGCAGGTAGAAGCAGAAAGACAGCGAAGAGTATCCACCGAGGAAAGTAGAATCCCTTGAAGCTTCAACTGTACGTCAGAGAATAAGAATGGCCATGTGATGTACTGTTCAAACCATGCAAATATATGAGAGAGAATGTTGAAAATAATTAAAAATTTTATAATTTTGAAATATTCACTTAAAGAAAATCCTGTAAAATAAGTTATAAATCCAAAACTATTTTCAAAACTGAAGTTATTCCTGAAAACATACATCCATATACAATAAAGTCATTTTTAAACAGTATGTGAACTAGCTGAAATTAGTACTTAAAATAAACAAAATAATTTTACTAAATATCCCCCATAGTCTTAACTCTGTCTCTCATATCATGTCATTGATCCATTTGACTTTTTCTTTTAATTTTTTTTGTTAAGATTTATTTATTATTGAGAAACAGAGAGAGACAGAGCATGAGCATGGGAGGGTCAGAGAGAGAGGGAGACACAGAATCCGAAGCAGGCTCCAGGCTCTGAGCTGTCAGCACAGAGCCTGACACAGGGCTTGAACCCCTCAGCAGTGAGATCATGACCTGAGCCAACATCAGATACTCAACTGACTGAGCCAACCAGACACCCCTCATTGATCCATTTGAAGAAAAAAATCACACACACATATTTTTCCAATATTCTTTTCCATATAAAATCTTCAGTTCTTGAAAGTTCTTGATACCTTCCATTGGACTTTTCTCTGTGTGCTGGGAGCCGCACCGGCCTTGCTGGATGACACGGTCACAGTAAGGATATGGTAGACATAGCACGGCTCCTGCCACAGCGGCGGAAGCTGGCATCTCCTTCTGTTAACTCATTGCTCGTGTAAAATTAAGGCCTGTTGCTATTGATTAGACCTCACAATGTTCCAAATCAGCCCTATATTCCCCAGAAACCTCATGGGAGGAAACATGTTCCCACCTCTATGAAGAGGAAGTTAAACAAGACACTGCAGATGTTTGTCAAAAGACTCTTCTATTGAGTTTCACAAACTTAAGCCATGGAAATAAAGGGGGTTAAAGAACACAAAGGTAATGTTTACCCTGGCCCAGAGACAGAAAGCCTAACTTAGGAAATAGAAACAAACAAGAGCCAGGCACAAGTTACTGCGCATACATATGCTAATTTGGTGCCCACTGTGAGGATGGGTAAGAGTAGTTACAACTTAAACTCATATGCAAAGGCCGGCTGTCTAGGACGCCTATGGCGCTAACACCTTCAACATCAAAGAACAAGGTTGACAAAAGGTTTCCTTACTAACCATCTCGAATGTATTCTTCCTCTTGTGAGCCAAATAGAATGCCTCCTAGCCCTGTCTAGGACTGAATATTAGCATCACTGTTATAAAATGTGTTTGCTATCTGCTTCTCACTGAAAACATCCTGCTATCTTCTTAGTTGTAAGATTTACTACCGGTTCAAACAAATGTGTATGTTATCTGCTTTCCACTGAGAATATCCTGTTATCCTATGATGTGTAAGTTACCTCATTGTAATTAGAATAGTTTTAAAGAAATACCTCTGTAAAACCTGTTTCTGCACCCTTTTCAAAGCATCCTTATCACTGAGAATTATTTGTAAAAGTTCCACCTTTTGATGTGATAAGTCTTTAAATAAAGGCCCAAGACCTGGCTAGGGAGGAGTTAGATGGAGATATAAGAGGATACAGGACACAGGAGAAGGAAGAGATGGAATAAGAATGTCAGGCTGGGCCAATTAAGAAACTGCGCTGCGTGAGTATCTCTTCTTTGCTTCTTGTCCGCTGCTACCCTTTTTGGGAGCCCTGGCATCTGTGGATCTTAATATTTTTAAATAAAACTATCTATAGATATTTTGACTAGGAAATAGCTATAGATTTTTAGGTACTTTATAGCTCTGAGGAAACACTGCTAAATAGAGGACATCTTTGTTCTCTTTTTTTCTCTGCAGAAATGTGTGACTGCTCAACCAAATGTTTTCACTTGTACTGTCTTTTTTACTTCATTCAAAATACTTTCCTCTGACAAATATTTTTACATGACAAAATTCATCAAATGAATTGTCTCTATTTTGTGATTTGCTTGAATGCTTCACCAAATTCAGATGTTGTAAAATTGCATTCCCTGTCACTTCATTCTATTCCAACTTTGAGTATAAATCCATCCAATTAAACATAGGGCCCTCCTCACAATTGTTTTGAAAGTTGGGACCTCCAGAGTACAATTATAAAATTTGAAAATTAAAGCCCTCTTACCATATGTGTGTCTGTCTTTATTTTTTCCCAGCTTTATTGAAGTATAATTGACATATAACCTTGTGTAAGTTGTAAGATGTACAATGGTACTGATTTGATATACTCATATTTTGTAAAATGATTATTGCTATAGCTTTAGCTAACACTTCTATCATGTCCCACAATGACCATTTCATTTTCACAGTGAGAACACTTAAGATCTATTCTTTTAGCAATTTTCAGTATATGATACAGTATGATTAACTGTAACCACCATAGTGTACATTAGATCCCTAGAACTTAGTCATCATATAATTGCGAATTTGTTCTCTTGACCAGCATCTCCGCATTCTCCTATGCCTGAGTCTTCTGGTGAACATCATTCTAGTCTCTGGCTCTAGGAGTTCAGCCCTGTCAAATTCCACATAAAAGTGATATTATACAATTAGAAGTAGCCTAATATGTATGTAATTGGAATATCTCAAGGGGAGAGGGCTGACAAAAGTATTTGAAGAATTCATGGCCAAACACCTTTCAAATTTGATGAAACAATCATTTTTGTATGCATCATCATGTTGTACCCAAGATTTCTTTATCGCCCCCAGAAACCAGAGACCGCCAGGGAGGCCGAAGCACGCATGCAAAAGCAAAGGGCTTTATTACGAATTTAGGCCCAGCCAGCCTAAACTCGGACTCACAGACTTTACCGGAGTGGTGGATCCCTGCTGAGAGCCCCGAACAAAGGTGGGGCAGAGCTTTTATGAGTTTGGGAAGGGGGAGGTACAGGAGATTGTGACATAGGTACAGTGACCCAATCATAATGGTACAACAGTATTGGCAGCAGCTCTAACCATACACACTGTTCAGAGCGTTCGTTACTTTTGGCGGGACCCAATTACAACATTTAGGGTGTCTTTGAAATTAACCAATTACAGAGCGAGTTCAGGGTCTTGTTTGGTGACTATGGGGTTAACTTTAACACTAGGGGCTTATCTAAAGTTCCCATCTGCAGGCCTCACCCTTACGAATGTGGGGTGAGGTAGCTGGGCTTTCCTGATTGGATACGCCCGGGCAATGTATGACTGCCAAATGGCCAAATGGTTCCGAAGAGACTGACCTTAGACCTTTTAGCTTAGAGGGGGAAACAAAGCCTGTCATGGCGTCTGTCAGGTTCAGACTCGTTTTCTTACAATCATATTTCTCTGAAAATGGAGATTCAAAATCCCAGATGATTTATTATGAAGTGATTAAATTATAATCAATAATAGAATTTTAAAATGCATAGTTTACATACACACAACATGTAACAAGAAACTGTTTGTCACAAGAGTTAAAACAAGGGTTCCTGCAGTTGGATGTTGGCTCGGGTCATGGTCTCACAGTTCGTGAGTTCAAGCCCCACATGAGGCTCTGCACTGATGGGACTGGGCTGCTTGGGATTTTGTCTCTCTTTGGATTTGCCGCTCCCCTGCTTGAGTTCTCTCTCTCTTTCAAAATACGTAAGTAAACTATAAATAAATAAATAAATAAATAAATAATACCCACAAGAATTAAAACACAACATCTTAGCGTCTACCTTTTCCCATACATATCAGTTTTGCTTTCACCTATAATTTTCCACTTTCCCTCTGACCTGGCTCACTGGCAGCCGGACAGCTCTGTGCTCTCCCTGGCAGACATGCCTGGCAAAGCACAATTGGCGGATTCACCACATGGAAGCGAGGTCCGCGGCATCACAGATTCCTCCCACTTCCATCGGAGACCAGGAGTAAAGTGTCTCTAGCTACTCTTGAATGGATGCACTTTATTTGATAAGCGAGCACTTGGCATGACCACATTGCATCAGAAGAGAGTCAAGAAAGAATTACTAAAATGAAGCCTCTGTTCATGTATGTGTCTCACACATTAGAAGTGAGATTTAGAATAAGTGGAGATCTACTAAACCCATCCTGACCTAAATTCATGCAACAATTAACACAACAATGGTGGCCACAGCAGCAACAACAATACTTGACTGAAAACTGAAAAATCTAGAACAAATGTTAAGAAGCCTTATCTGATATTGCCACAGCCATTCTGATTACTCCGTATTCAGAAGTAAGTTTGAAGTTAGAAATCATTATATTTAAGATGTTGCTATGCCTTTATATTTTAAAAAGATTGATTAATTTTTTTTCTGTTTGTTATGTTAGTTTTCAAGAGGCCTAGGCAGATGTAACTTTGCTTCACATTACAAGATAGCCTAGATGAAGTTATCAATCTTTTCTCCCAGGGACTGATAGATTTTTAAGTAAAATTATTAATTTCCTGTGGCTTTGAAGTTTTGCTTATGTGAATTGATTCCTTTGTGACCCAATTCTATATGCATTTTTTTGATAGAAGGAAATCTAGATAGACATAAATTCTTATAAAAGAAATATTTAACCTCAATTTTAAACTTAAACACATAATTGTTAATAAAATACTGTAATATGGAATGACAAAAATAATTTTACAAAACTAAATGTAGACACTATCCTGTTTTTGCTAAAACTACATATTTATACTTCTATCCATATCTTTATAGCTACAAATAAACGTGATATACTCAGAGTATTTCAGAGAGATAATCTATATAGGTTGGAAAATTTTGTGTGATATGTTCTTCTTTAGACTCATTTTATTTTGACAATTAGAAGAAAATAATGTTATGATAATTTACAGAATTGAATGTATCTAAGAATCACAAGCAAGATTATCTTTCCATTTTTATTTAGCATACACTCAGAAAATTAATGTAGTTAAGGTACTTAGAAAGATCTGAGAAAAGATATAGAATATGAGGCAGAAATCTTATCCCTAGTGAGCTGACAGTCTAAATGAGGAGATAGACACACATATATAGACACCACACACACACACACACACACACACATATGGAGACCACATTTTCAGAGCAACATATTAAACAATGACATTTACAATATTAAAGATGAGTAAATATGGGTGGAAGCTGCCAAGTAAGAGATGGCAGATGAAGTTCATCATCAAAGACTTCCTTGATAAGGTGAAATTTAATTGCATTTGAATAAAATAATTCTTATACGTAGAAAGTAAATCCATGAATGTTTTTACAGCAGTTCCTGATGTCCTTACTCAGTCTTCAGGCACCAGACTGGAGAGAATTATATTGATGGTCCCTATTCCTTACATTCAGCAATGTTAATACGGGGTGAGCATATTCTTATCCAAGTGACTGACAGTAAGTGGGCCACAGGCCATGGCTCATACTTAGTTAGCTAACACTAGCTGACAGCCATACTTTGGAGGTCAGCCAAAGAAATTAAGGAAAGGGGGCATTACATGGACTTTCTTTTCCCTAAAATAATCAAATAGAACAGAGACATTGAGGAGAAGCTGTTTTAACAACTTGGAGTTGAGTACCTCTCACATCAAGTTGGGAAGCGTTTCTAGGATTACAAAGTGATGACAGAAAAACAACTCTTTTATAGTAACAGAAGATGCATTCATTTGTAAGGACTGCTTAACCTACCTTCTTATAATGAAGTGTCCTAAGATAGGTTCTGTGCTTTTTTCCTTATATTTTAAAGTCTGTAAGCTGGGTCTGAGACAAAAGTAACACAAGCATAATATAAAATAATGTGCTCCATTTGTTTTAAATGTTCACATTATTCATCTCATTGGTTGGAGTATAATATTTGACACATCACCTTTAAGAAATATTGCACACTAACAACTTTCACTGAAGAAATGTGCTGTAAAAGATCTTTTTTTAAAATGTTTTTTAATTTATTTTTGAGAGACGGAGAGAGACAGCATGAGCAGGGGAGGGTCAGAGAGAGAGAGGGAGACACAGAATCTGAAGCAGGCTCCAGGCTCTGAGCTGTCAGCACAGAGCCTGACGCGGGGCTTGAACCCACGAACCATGAGATCATGACATGAGCTCAAGCCAGACGCTCAACTGACTGAGCCACCTAGCGCACCTGTCAAAGATCTTTAAAAGATTCAATGCTTAATGTTTACTGAGACCCTCTTTTACAAAGCTGAAGGTGTATACTGGAGAACATATTGAAAGGGATTATTTGGATAGGAATTAATCAGTAATAAATATTTTTTCATATCTTTAGATATCTTTGTAATTGTGAGCATCTTGGTGTCTACAGCTGAGCCGGTGCCTCTCTTTTCTCCCTGTGTCTTTAGCTCAACCATTATTCTTTCCTGTTATCTGCTCTTCTCCCCTTCCTCTCTGTGACAGTGTGTACTTCTTTCAAAACACTAATCTAACTTCGTGTTTCAATCTGGCCAGTCCCATAATCAGTGTCATTTCAGTATCTTTGCAAAAGTTGCACTTATTCAGATATCAATGGGTAATTTCTATAGCACATTCATTCCTTCCTTCATTACACAAATACTTGTTGAATTTAATTCTATGCCAGACACTCTACAAAGTGCTGTAGTTACAAAGAAACACAGCATAGAAGTCCTGTTCTTCAGCTTTCAGGACAAAGGCAAAATCATAAATTGAGATGATGCCAATGTCCAGGGATGAGTGGTAGAAAAAAAAAGAGGCTCTGTGCACAGCAGAGCAGCACTCCTGGTTAAGGAGAGAAGGGGTCAGAGAAGCCCTCAGGGAACATACAACAAAGGGGTCCTGCTGAGTTTTAAAGTTCAAATAAACTCGGCCCTTGAAGGTGGTAGGTAAGGAACAGGCATTACTGGGTAAAAAAGCAACCCAAACTTTAAGGGAAGATCTGTTAAGTGAGCATGGATAATTTGTAGAGCTACAAGTCATTCTGGGTGACATGACAGGGTAATAGAAAATGTGTTAATGAGTGGGAAAAATCCCAATTAAGGAGGGAGACAAGAATGAGATCATTTTGAAGTTAAACAGGACAACAACAATAACAATAACAGCATTCAAAAAGGTTAGGAATTTATTTTAAACAGTATGTGAACCATTTCGCTTATTCAAAATTGTCGTCATGTCTAATTTGTGTTTTAGAACATTATCCTGGCCACTAAGAGAAGAATGGATTGATGAGAGCAAGCCTGGGCCAGGAAGGAGAGCTGCCTGAAGAGCTTTTTAGGCCAAAAAGATGGGGCTTGAACTAAGGTTATAAAAGAAATCAGAAAGAAATAGTTGGATTTAAGAGTTGTAAGGATATAGAATAAATGGAATATTTTTTGTTGATCTGGATGTAGATTCTGAAGAACAGATTCAAAATTCTCCGTGAGTCTTCTGTTTGATCCACAGGATTGACAAACAGGTGTTCACTGAGATTAGAATACTAAGAAAAAAGCTATCTTGGCATTAAAGGAAGGAAGAGAGAAAAAGCACTTCTTTTGGATTTAAACTTATTGAGTTGGAAGTGTCTGTGGAATAATGAAGAATAAGTAATCAGTAGTGGTCAAATATGTCTCTGGAAGGGAGAAGATTACTCTGAGGCAGAGTATTAAAGAATTCAGAATATAAATGGTGAAACACTTGAGATAGATGATATCACCTAAGGAAAACTTGTAGTAATCCCCCCCCCAAAAAAAAACCAAGAAAGAAGAAAGAAAAAGAAAAAAGAAAGTTCAAGTACAGAACTCTAGCATTGTAAGGACAAACTGACAAGAGTCTGTGAAAGAGGCTAAAACACAACAAACAAGAGTATTAGAGAAAGAAAGCAGAATACGATATTCAGGGAGCAAAAGAAAGGGTTCAGATAGGAAGAATGATAGAGAGAGTCAAATGTCAAAAGCATAAAAGAAACTTAAGAAGTGAAAAGCATCCCACGGTTTTAGAATCAATGAGATTCCCTTTACAATAGCAATTTTAGTGAAGATGAAGGAATAGAAGAGTTTTCATGTTGAGTTACAAATGAGAGAGTTGGGAGTAAAGAAACTGCTTGTAGAGAACTCAGCTTTCTTGTAGAGAAGGAAAAGAGTGTGAACAAATGGCAGTGGTCTCCCTCAACCTTGGGTACCTTGCCCTTCTGGAAGTGCCTTGTTGGGTGGGTGGGGCCAGAGAGGGTGTTTGTGACCTGAGTGGATTCACAGACTACTTGTCTCTGACACAAAAGTTGGGAAAATGGCTGTTCTTCAATCCTTAGTTAGTAATAGTACCTATTTGAAAGAGTTGTGGTAAATAATGCATTTAAATACTAAATATTAATTTATAACCTTATCACATTCATTGTTATTTAATACCTGTAAAAACTGGCATGATTATAGAGATAGTAGGTACCAACTTGATTGACTTTATTCTTGCCTCTCTAAAGGAATGAATAGAAGAGTCCTTAATAATTTATTCAATAGATTTTTTTCATGGCTTCTCCCATTTGCTAAGGTTGATAGTGGGTGATTTTTCCTTCATGTTATTGATGAGGCTTAGAAAGCTTAATTTCTTCTAGAATCCCACAGATAGTAAATGACAGACCTGAGGATTACGCTTGGGTCTTTTTGACAGCAAAGCTTCGTACAATATTGGGAATAGAGTAATGTCCTTTCTTTTAGAAATGACACATTATGTCACTAAAAGGAGTTTCACTATGTGTCACTTCTAAAAGAAGAGACAACTATTATTCTACACCCAATATTGTATGAATAATTCAGTGTGTAATAATGATGGAATAATATTAACATACTGTATTAGTTGGGCAGGGGCTCTGACATCAAGAAAGCCTGCATAATCTTGGCTCCAAAACCACAGCTGGTTTCAGTCTCTTATGTTTAAAGGGAAGGAAATAGGGGTGCCTGTGTGGCTCAGTCAGTTAAGCATCCAACTTAGGCTCAGGTCATGATCTCACGGTCTGTGAGTTTGAGCCCCGCGTCAGGCTCTTTTTCTGCCCCTCCCCGGCTCCTGCTCTGTCCCTCTCTATCTTTCAAAAATAAATAGAAGTAAAAAAAATATTTTTAAATAAAGAGAGGGTAATTGTAGTAACTTTTAAATGTATTTAGCATAAATATTTAAAAACCTAATCTAGATAAAATCCTTTACAAGATCTGTCACAAGGTAAAAATGCTAAACCTGTTAGTGACAGTGGAACAGAAGCAATAATATTACTAGTAGTTCTATTTTGTGACGTTCTTGATTTACTGAAGAAATAACTATCCATACAAGGAAACTATACTGTTTTGCCAAATTTGGGTAATAGAGTTAGTCAACTAGTAAATTCAGCCACAGACAGAATTTGCCATGTAAATTTTTCTGTTAATTGAGTGAAATTGCTCAAGATAGTTGATATTTTTTCTCACAAATATTCAGATCATCATTCACCTAATTTAGTTCCTTTACCTGAACCTTTTTTTTTCTTTAATTCTTATTTCAAATTTACTGCTTATATCTGAGGTTGAATTGTAAAGAACATCTATAAAATACCACTCTTTTTTTTCTGCCACTTTTAATGTATTGACTCTGTATTTGTGGTTTCAAGTGACAAAGCTATTTTTTTCCTAAGTGTTTAATATTCATTTCATTTCTCACATGTTTAATCCTCTTCAGTCAGTTCTATTAAAAAGGGATTAAACTTTACTAAACACAAGAACAAATAGTTTAAAAGTTGTTTTCATTTTCACTAAAAGTATAGGCTTTCTAGAATAACTTACAGTTTAAGAAACAAAAATGTGAAGGGAATAGGGGGAATTACCTAAATTATGACATTGAAATCATATTTAAAATGATTGTCAGTCACAGTCACAGACACAGATGACATGGGTAGGAAAGAAAGCTCAGATGGTTTATTAAAGGTAGGGAGTAAGGAATATATTTAAGTGTTTTCCACACAACTGCTTTAGCTGGAATTATTTTTCAATATTTGCTGTAAGTTGAAAAGGTGGGACATCTAACCCAAAGATGAACACATTGTCACCTTCTTCCATCTGAGAGCTAACCTAGCACTAGTACTAGTCTTCTTTATTTGTTTACTAAGCAAACTAAGATCCCTGGCTATGTGAATGAGAAATAAGTTTAACTTTCCTGGTTCTGTTTCTTCATCTTTCAAATTGCTATGTTATCTACCTAGCTAAAGTAGCTGTGTTGATTAAATACATTAAGATATTTGACAGTGCCTGGTATAGGAAGCCTCCTCCTCATAACAATTTAATCTTTTGAAATTATTTGCCAAAAAAAATCTGAAAAAAATTATAATGATATTGAATCCCCTGAGAGGTTGATGTCTATGTAGAGATACTTATTAGTCAGTCCTGATATTTTTAAATGCCATCAATGAAACTTGAATGTGAAGCAAAGAGAGCAGTTATGATAGGGTTTGGGTCTACTTGAGGTGTTTCAGACTTCTCATTTGATTTCATTAGGCTCTACATTGAAATACTGAAAATGTACGCTAGATTTGTCACGAGCCCAATTTCTTTGTGGTGAACATTTGTACAGTCCATCACTCTCCCCAGGCACAGAGGCTAGAAGTGGATTTTCTACAAACAAAGCATTCAGACAGTCATGGAGCTCGACAATCCCACTCAACGTGCTTAGTTTCCAAGAAATGGAAAAACGAAACATTTTCAGTTTTACGTTTTTATGTCTCTTGTGGGTCAGAGGAACTTAAAACTGAATGAAAGTGAAAAATAAACTGTGGCCCTTTCCCTGGAGAGTCCACATGTCAGCTATTCCCTGGCTTCAAATTTTGGCCATCATCCCTCAGGGCCTACTGCCTTCTCTGGGTCTATTTCCACAGCTTTACAGATTTCATGGTGTCTCACAGAAAATTCTCTCACTGCTTCTTTTGAAGGCTGACTAAAATTGAAATGTTATTTTCTTTCAAATACTCCTTTTATTTTCATTGGCTGTTATACTTATTTATTTAGAAATCATATGTTCTAAGTTTATTTATTATTGGATAAAAAGACACCTTCATCCATAGCTAATATAAAAACTCCACAATTTGTTAATTACAGAAAAACACCTGGAGGTCCTGCTGCTTCTAAGTGTTCTGTCCCATAGTAGGTGATAGTCATATACAAAAATAGAAAGTGGCCGTCACTTTGAATGAGAATAACCAAGGAGTCCTAAAGTAAAGACAATCATTAGCCATCTGTTCAAGGTGAGTTATGGCCAAATCCTTTCTGGTATGAATAAAGTTCATATGGTTACTTCAACTATTATTCTTCAAAACTAGCTCCCACTAAAGACATGAAAATATGAACTGGGTGGATCTCATCTCAGAAATGTCTAATTTTATTAAAAATTTTAATTATTTATCAATTTTAAAATTCAAAAGAAATCGAAACTTACATATTGAAAGAAATAAAGAAAATCAACCTTTTAGGTAGAAGTATTTATTTATTTTTCTTCTTTTCATTGAAAAGATGGCTGTGACATCAGACTTAAAAACATACCTGTTTAAATCCAAAATACGAAATAAAATAGTTGGTCAAATATATTCATTAAAGAATTTCAGACTGATATTAAAGTATAATCTCCCTACCACAAAAAGAAAAAAAGAGGCAAATTAGCCCAGGTGACAACACTTTATGCTATAAGGTAATTCTTCTCTTAAAATCTCAAATAGCCAGCTTATTTACGGTCTTAAATGAACTTCAAGGTTAGAGAAAGTCCCCAATCTATTGTCTGCTATTATAAACATTAATTGAACTACTAAAATGGCTCTTTCCTATGTGAAGAAGTACTTTTTTTAATGTCATAAAAAATGGAAATCACAATTTTACAGTAATCATGAATGGAACATTTTCAAATAGATATTTATTATAGAGATAATAGATTTTTAAAAGTGCATGTTAGGTAAAACCAAAATGTGTATTTCAAAAATAAATTCTAAAAAATGGAATATTCCCATACTATTAACTGTTAGGAGCAAGATTTTATGCTAAAGAAATCAGAAACTGCCACTTCTCATTTAATGTAAGACATCATTGAAGGTAAGATGTATTATTATTTTATCCACCTCTAAGAAATCTTAAAATATACTTCCAATTGAATTTTATGCAATGCTTTCTTGTCATCTATTTTTTATACTTATTGAAGATATTTTTACATTTAATAGACTTTTAAAATCATATTGTTTATAAATATATAAAAAATAATTTAAGCATGAAATATATTGGCCTACATTTTAGTAGTACAAATATATCCCAATTTCAGAAATTTTAAAATGTGAGAAAAATGCTTCTTAAAACAATGAAAAAGTACATAATATATTATTTATTATTACACAGGGTAGCTCAGAGTAGAGAATTATTAACTACACATAAAAATAAATATATGAAATGAATTTTTATTTAAATACAGAAGATATTCCATGTATGAAATTTATCAATCTAAAGAATTAATCCACGACTGACAAGAAGGTGTGCTCTTGGTCATTTAGATACACGTTATCTAGATACATGAATATAAAACTTGGTCTACCACATTCCTGCAAGACGTACTTAGCATTAAATAAATGCTATTTAAATGGAAACTGCTTTGACTTGTTAGAAACTAGATTTTATGTCATAGCTTTTCTCTTTCATTTGTTGAAAACATCTTGTAAACTATGTTTGCTAGTAATGGTTAGAACTGTTCATGTCAGTGTGCAGAGTATCTCTATGATTTTGGACAAAAAGTATTTAATAGAGAAGTTAAATAAAAAATGCAAAAGACAGTTAAAGAGCTATAAGTAGTTTGTAGACCTTAAGTTTTTTGTAATCACTATATCTCCCATTATATTAATTTACTTCACTTTATGCAATAATATGTCTTCTCTCTGTAAGGATGAACAAAGAAATATATATTTATATATGTGTTTATATATACATATGTGTGTGTATATAAATATATACATATATGTATTTGAAAACTATGGTCAGTTATGTTGCTTGGCAACAGACACGATGCTTTTGGGTGGACTTGAGCCTTTTGCTTCTACAAACGGTTAAAATTAAATGTTTCTTGAAAGTGAGGTGTTACATTTGTTCTCTGTTTTCTTTTTGGCTAACATTATTCATGTGAAATAAGCCCCCTCTTTAGTTCCAAATTTTAGTTTGCTGAGAATTAGTTATCATTCCCTTACCTCGAAGAAAAAGCCATGTCTAATATTTGAGCCTCTGCAAAATCTTCATACATTATGCCTTCATAAATTAGAGCACAGGGATTGAGAGACCGGGATCCTAGGTACAGAATGTGTGTGGCACAGACACTGTTAATAAGACTTTGAAATTGCCAAAATTTTAGCATCGGGGGAAGTCTGCAGAATGGAGGGACAAGATGGGGTGTCTGTGATTGGAAACTCTTGTGTGGAGTTGTGAGAAAAGATGAATGAAACAGGCTTCTGAAAGAAAGATCTCTAATGGAAAAGAGAAACTAGCAAACAAACTGGATACACATGAAAACCGTGAGGAGGGCAAGACCTCAACAAAAGATCAAAGACAAAAAGAAAATACATAAACATGATCTGGGAAACCCTGAAAGGAAACAGACATTACCAGAAAATGAGGGCGGTTTTCTTTCCCCCACCTCTTTCATGGGAGAGGTGACAGCTAATGTTATTTCTCAAGGACAGTGATAAAAAAAAACCAAAATTGCAGAGGAACTGCATCCTGCAGAGAGCAGAAGAGTTTTACTAACAGTCCTCTGTGTGTAAGCACTACATAAACAGGGGGAAAAAATAGCATCGCTAGTCCTCATGGCTTTAGACAAAGGGCAAAACTTGAAGGCCACACAGAGAAAACAGGTGAAAGCATACAAGAGATTAACAAGGCATCTAGATCCACAGTGGCATCTCAAAATGTAGGCATATGAGAAGACATTGCATTTAGTGGCTCTGGCTGTGAGGTTAAGTCTTTGTCAGACCTCTAAAAAGAAATCATCAGATATCAGTAGAGATGTGATCAGCTGCACCAAGGAGCTTCAGCAAATGCCCATATATATTTCTAGAGGAAGCACTTAGCTCCCTCCTGTACTCTAAAGAAAATGGTGCTGTCAAATATCTTTCCTGATGTCCTGATGTAAGTTGACTCAAGGTAGCATAGGGAGATGAGCCTCAGAACTTCAGTTCAGCATACAGAACAGAAAGGACTAGGCACATGACATTAGTCAAAGGTGATAAATGGGTATTTTATGGTACCATGAGAATTGCTTTTTAGTACAAAAATATAAAAATGATGTAAGGCAGAATAATTTCTTTCCTTCCCCACATTTTATCTTTCTCTTTATCTAGTTTCTTTTTCTTTCTTCCACTTCTTTTGAGTCTGTACTCTGCGTCTTAGTTCCCCAGGATATAATCATTGATAATCATTGATAATCAAACTTTTTTTTCTAGTTCTGTAATGACTTTTAAAGTGTTCTTTTCCTTCAAATGAATTTAAGTAAAATGTAACTCTATTGTTGTAGTAAACAACATCAGAAAATTTTTAGGCCTGTAGTAAATCTCGTCTAGGACATTGTATGTGTGTGTGTGTGATGTTACTTGCAAATGTTTTAAAGTATAACAAAATTTTTATTAGAAATGATTGGATTGAAAGTATAGAAATCAAATGAATTTCATATTTATAACACTATTTTGAGGCATTCTAGTGGTATGAACCTGTAAAGTATGGTCACATATATGAATTTAATGAGCTTCAATTTCAAGAGAAAATTTCATCACATGTGGGGGAATAATCAGGCACACTTCTGGCATAAGTGTAAGGTTGGGTGTTGATTCCAAGAGAACTCTTCTGAGTGTAGATTTTGGAAAGACAAGCTTAGTGGGACCCAATTAATATTTGTTTTGCGATGGCCAGCTTATTGTTTAGCTTTTCCTTATCTCTTGAAGAAGCTTTGCACTGATAGAAAACCATAGGCCATTGACTAAACAAGTGCTTCAGTCAGGAAGCCTGAGAAAAAGATAGATTACTTATTCCAATTCAAACTTTAGGTATGAAGTCTTAGTTCAACATTTTTTTTCTGAAACATTTCAGCCTATTACTCAAAATTTGATTAATTTGACGGGTATTTTGACAGTGCCATTAAAAAGTAAACATGTCTACAGATTAGAGGGGTTGTTTCAATTGATATGGAGAAGTAGTTTTAAAACGTTCACTGTCTTGGAGTGTCTGGGTGGCCCAGTCAGTTAAGCGTCTGACTCTTGGTTTCGGCTCAGATCGTGATCTCACCTTTCATGAGTTTGAGCCCTGCATCAGGCTCCAAGCTGACAGTGTGGAGGGCTGCTTGGGATTCTCTCTATCCCCCTCTCTCTCTGCCTCTCCACTGTTAACTCTTACTCTCTCTCAAAATGAATAAATAACCTTAAAAAAGTTTAAGTGTAAAATGTCTCCACAAATTCTTCCCTAACCTTTCCTTATAGAAAGTAGGCAGTGCAGTTAAGATTTACCATATTTTTTTGCAATGCTATGAAAACCACAACTGATGTTCATTTGGGTCAGAAAAGTCTCTGGAATATATATGAAAGTATCACATACATACAAACAAGCATATACGATCTCACATACACTCACTGATTTAATTAAATTACAATTTGTATCATTCATTAACCCTGCCAAGTAAAATGAATGCAAAGGAACAGGGTTTGGAAAAAAATAAACTAAAATTGTAGAAAAGGAATAAAGGTAGAAATTGCAATTCTAAAGATTACATTTATTTGGACATATCACTGTTATAATCCTATAAAGTTAAAAAAAAAAGCAGGTGAAGCTTTCAGATTACTAAGAAATTTAGAGTTTTTTGTTGTGTTTTAGATAGGTTAATACAGATTTTCAAAGATCTCATTTCCCCCAAGAACCTCCAAGAGGAAGGTCAACATAATTATCTCAATTTTCGTCTCCAGACACTGGGTTGAAGCTGTCAAAAGCCAACTTTTTCTGTGGTTCACCCACATATTGCTCTTCTGTGCTATACAAGAAATTAATATGGGCTGTCAATATACTTGGACCCAAACAGTAAAGGGCTGTCAAAAAGACTCCCGTGTTGTCAAATTTGTTAGGAAACTCTGGGGCCTGCCTGGGTGCAAAAGGACAAGGCTTTGTTGATTTTTTAAAAACTTACCGTCAGTAACTTCGTGGGGAATCACCAGTCTCCAGGCAGTGATTGCGGTTCCCTGTGGAACCTTGGTCTCACCTGCTCAGTTAATACTCTCTTCGTTTCTACGGAATGCATGCGCTGTGTTACTAAGGAAATGTTCCTTATGTTTTCTTGCATTCCTGTTTGGCTTTTGCCTGCTGCTTTTATCTGTGTGTAGAATGTTTGCTCTTCATACATATCTGCGTTCAAGAGATACCGTTGGTTTTCTTTGAACTGGCATGAACAGGAAAATTTAGTTAGTATTAAGCATTTTAACCTCACCCTTCTTTCAGAGCTCTTTAATTCACTGAGATCAGTTTACATTCTGTATCAAGTGTAAACCGCTGTAGTACCTTGTATGACTTTATATATATAACGGGAACTCAAGGAAAGGTTGGATTTGTTCTTCAGCTCTTTTAATAGTGCTCTCAACAAACCATAGCTCAGTGGAAGAAAGATAGGAGAAGAGATGCAAATATTACTATGATGGAAATACTATTTTCACTGAGAGATTAAGACATTTAGGTTTAATATCTCACAAAGATCACTTACCACAAAGCATGGTAGCACCAAGATTGAAACTCATGTCTTTAAGCTCAATGTTGTTTATACGGCATTAGCCCATTTACTAGTTTTCCTAGGGCTGTACTTCATTCCTAGGGCTGCTGTAACAAAGTAACACAAACTAGCTGATTCAAACAACAGAAATGTATTTGCTCATGGTGAATATCCTTTTCCGTTTCTTACAGCTTCTGGTGGATCTCTTGGTTTCTGGCCGCATTGCTCCAGTCTCTGCCTCCATCTTCATCTGGAAGTTTTCCTTCATGTCTTCATATCATCTTCTTATAAGGACACCAATCATGTTGGATTAAGGGCTCTCTTTACCAGATATGACCTCATCTCAACTAACCACATGTGCAGTGATTCTAAAGAAATAGAGTTCTAGGGTTAGGGCTTCCCACATATATTTTTGAGCACACAATTCAGCTCATCACACCTTTTAAAATATTAAAACCTGCAATTATATTTGTAACATTAAGCAAATATGTGTGAAAGAGAATGAAAAGCTAGTGGCCCAGAGAAGCATCTGTATACACTGTAGCAAGCAAATTGTCTATAATAAACTTTGTTGCAATGTATCTGGCATCTACTGGATTGAATTCTTTATTGCCTTTAAACAAATGACCAAAAGAGGTAATGGGATTTCTGGTAGAATATCCTTAAGGGCCAGGCTAGCTTGATTTCTGTTTTGTTTTGTTTTTGCTAATATATTCTGCCAATATTAATGTAAGCATCATAATTCAGAATTAGGGAAACAAAATTAAATACTCCTTTGTTATTCTGTGTAGGACTACGCTTGTTTGTCCTTTCTTGGAATTCTGTAAAAGACAAAGAATCCTGTCTGGTTCCTGTCATTTTTTTGGTGGTTTCTTTCCTAAGACTTGATACCAGTCATAGGAATACTTAAATGTTTGGAAATGCAATGGATAATATTCTGTTTATATGGTAGATAGCTTGTAATATCTGCTGGCCAAAAAAAATTTTTACTACTACAGTATTTAATGTCTGTGTTGTCAAAGAATCCAATTATACCCACATGTTTTTCCCTTTTCACACAAAACAATAAAATCCAACTCATCATTAAAAAGGGAAGAGGGAGTTGATTTTTTTCTCTGAGAATAGCATATTCACACATGGACATATGAACATATGAATTCTGACAGAACTGTTTAAAATTACTTAAAATGATCCATTCATTCATTAAACAGATATTTAATAAAATTTACTATGTACCAGACACTATTCTAGATGTTTTGATAGATCAGTGAGCAAAACAGACAAGAATTCTCACCCTAGAGATTTATATTCTAGTGAATATAGGAAAAAAGCTTATATTAATCTATGGATATGTGTGTGTGTGTGTGTGTGTGTGTGTGTATGTATATATATATATACATATATGTGTGTGTATGTATATATACACATATATAGAGAGCAAAATCAATTTAAACTAAAAAGTATTTTACATTGATCATCTACTAAATCATAAAGAATAGTCCAAAACTTAGATTAGGAAATTTCCTTCAATATTTGAAAACACTGAGTATAACCTGTATTTTTTATGGTTTCCAATAAAATATGAAATCAATATTTCATAAATATTTAACAATGAATAAAATTACTCCTATTAATCCAATGACTTGCATTTAGCTGATATTTCTCTCTTTATATATATATGTGTATATATATATATATATATGTGTATATATATATATATATTGCATGGTTGCAATTATAGTGGCTGTACAATTGTAGTTTTTAATTATTTTGTGTAAAATGTTTCATAAACTGTTGCTTTATGTTTTTTCATAGTCTCAAAATTCAGCATATTCACAGTTGCTCAATGTATTACATAACTATGACTTAATATGTCCTTTTTAAAAATTCATTTATTTATTTTGAGAAACAGGCACAAGAAGGGCAGAGAGAGAGAGAAAGAGAGAACCCTAGGCAGGTTCTGCATGGTCAGCAAGGAGCCTGACGTAGGGCTTGAACCCACGAACTGTGAGATCATGACCTAAGCTGAAATCATGAGTCCCATGCCAACTGAGACACCCAGATGCTCCTGATACATCATTTTTTTATATTTAGATCCTTAAAAACCATTTCTGTTATTACATAAGAATGTTAAATGAACCTTTTACATATAATATTTTAACTTTTTCTTTTGATTGTTCTCCTTAAAAGATAAGCAATTTCTCTGAATAAGGGGTGGAATAATTTATAGTTCTTACAATTTATTGATAAATTTCTGTTCAATAAAGTTACTTTATAATCTTCAACATTACGACTTTGTCTGTCACAGCACTTGTCAATCAGTCAGCACACACTTCTACCTGTGTGACGTGTCTGATAACCGCTTTTCTTGTTAGAGGAATTGGTTCAATAACATCGTAAACGGTTGAATTGCATTTCACCCAATGAGTTTGTGTTTTGTATCTCCTCTCGTTACTCATCATGCTGCAATTTTATTCTTTAAAAATATTGGTTATGATAATTGTGTTTAATAATAATGCGTAATTTCTTACTGAAAAGAATTCCTTCGCAAGTAGCTAAACATTAAGCTATGGTTTTGCCTATGTGTATTGTGGTAAATATAAACCCAGGCCACAACAAATGAGGGGTCAGGTTGATGGTTACGGGTAAAATGGACAAAATTTGAGCTGTGTAATTAGCTAGGAATTGAAGTTGCTCGTGTTTTCACATTTCTTTTCCAATTTGCTTTTTGTATTGCTTAGGATCATTCATTAACCAGTCACCAAAAGTAATTCCTAGATGCAGAATGTATAGTAAAACAGAGGGTTCTGAAAGAAATGCAGAGGAAAAGACTTCCACCTTTCACACATTGAAAAATAAAGCATGTTTCATCAATTTTAAGATAGAAATGTCTCTTATAAGACAAACATGGTCATGGTAGGCCCTATATTTTAATGTTTTATGAGTATATAAAAATGAATTAATGGGAACATAAAGAAATCTTTTGCTTTCAAAAATAAATTGATAACATTTATGCAGCAAATAAAATCTAGAATTCTATCTAGTCTGAAGAGCTAAATTTTTATTTGGAATTATATAGTGTAATGAACTTGATTCACATTGTAAGTAAAATTATATCTACTGCATTTTCAGGTGGAAGACTTATAAAAACAAGATGAATCTCTTCCTATTTGTTAAACAATGGATTTCTAAGAAAAATAGCAAAACATTTGCTGTAGGCATTACTAAATGCTAACATGACACAAGATTGACCCGCATATTAAATAAGAATCTTAAAATACAGATACCCATTTTGGGAAGACAAAACAATTACCTTTAAAATCATTACTTTTTTCATTGTTCTTTTTCTTCTTTATCAATGCTATTGTTTACAGCTCCAAAGCCTTAGGTCTCAGAGTTTCTATTTTCTTCCCATGCCAATGATTTGTGGTGTTAGTGCAGATCATTGATTCTGCACTGCTGAGCTATCCAGCTTATGGCAGACAAAGGGGCTGGGGGTGTGTCTTTAAAATGCCCTTTACTTTCAAAACTCACATTGGAGAAATGACACCTCTGGTTTTATAACTGTGCAGCTTGCACTGTGTTGCATAAAATGTTCTCCCAAATGGACAAGGTCACTTGCTTTTGGGAATAATTCTCATGCTTTGTGTTCACCACAGGTTGAAAATATTATTGCCTATCTTTGCAGTCTGGGTCTTGAAGCCACAGTAGGTAATAGACTATTTTGTATTTTCAAGTGAAAACTTATCTCACATATTTCCTGATGAAATAAATATGCCAGGCATTTAGCAGTAGATGCTTCATCATTGGAGCATTGTGATGCTAATGATGTTAATATCAGAAGTAACCAAACTTGCTACACAATAATTTATGCTGCTGCATAACCTACAATATTTTCAAGAAACGGTTATATAATATTAAAAATTTGCAGACTCAAACTTTATATCTGAAAGAAGGAGAAAGTGAAAGATAAGGTAATAAATGTGTTAATTCAGTCAACAGAGAGATCACTATCTTATTTATACAAGACTGACAAAGATAATCCTACAATATTCCCTATAAACTCATAGAATCATAGCATTTTGCAACTGCAGTTTTCTCTTTCTGGAAGGTTCTTTCACTCTCTCTACTTTTTCTGGCAGCCTTCTACCTATTTTCTCAGATCTCCTCTTTTTTTTCTTTAGGATTAAGTTTGTCCCCTACTGGGTGTCCTCACATCAGACACATCTTCATTGCAGTTAACTACAATTTCTCCTCCATTAGCTCTCTGAACCTGTAGGTCATGTCCGTCCTGTTCATCACAATATCTTCAGCACCTGCCACTGTGGTTTGACTTGGTTCTGAACACATGCTCTGGATTTAGACTGCTGGTTTTAAATCCTAGCTCAGCCATTTAGCAATACTCTGACCTTGGCTAGAGGCTTAACCAGTCTCTGCCTTAGTTTTCATCTTTAAATTGAGGTTAAAAATAATACCTACTTCACAGAGTTGTTGTGAAGAGTAAATTATTTAATACTTGCCTAATGCTTGGAATAGAACTTGTCCGGCACACTATAAAACTACATCAATGGTAACTATTAATATTACTTTTATCATTCTCTGAATACTCATTAACTGAATATTGAATTTATATGTAACAAGCATTTTATATACAGGTGACATTGTTCTATTTATATAAATAAAGTATTTTGATAAACAATTGGACAAAACTAGCCATTCTTTTGTTAAGTGCTTTACAGTTGAAATTACTTGGCAAGTTAAATCATTAATTAGGGTGATGGTCTGAGACTGTTTTCTTCAGGGCTTCACTACTGAATTGTAGTATTGAAAATCTGTTATATCTATTAAGATTTTTTTGTGTATTAATGTTCACTTTATTTTTTGTTTCTCATTTTAAATTTTATTTTATTTTCAATATAATTTAAAAATAAATTTAAGATATTCTGTTCATAGTTAATGGTATAAAGTTTTGGAGCCTCAATCACTCATCTCTCTCTGCTTTGGAGAAAACACTACATTTTTGTGGGGAAATCTTGGCTATTCTCATAAATATTTCTTGTATCTATTTTTTATAGAGTTCTGGATTCCAGGTTAGTCTTCACAATGTACACAGTATACTTTTGCAACTACTTCTTGCTCAATTGGTTTTCAAACTATTTGTAATTATTCTGGAATTTGTCAATGAATGTAATCTCAAACTCTCTGATGTCTAATATTTCTCAAAAGTGCAAGGGTAAGAACTAACAATCACAGAATACACTAGAAGGATGTGTAGTTCAAAATCAATTTTTGTACATGACCTAATTTTATTCTTGAAATAAATTAATGCATTGGGAATTCTCATACTATTTTAAATCACTTTTTCTGCCTGGACCTCTAGCATTTATGTAATTAGTATACATTGAAAAATGCATAATGACTTCACAGAACATGTTAGTATGTCTAAGTAGAGGAATGTTCCAGTTGACTGTTTCATATCACATATAGATATCAGAACATGAGAAAGAAATGTATTTCTTGTCTCATTATGAAGATTACCAATGATTCTTTTGAATAATTGATTTTTGCCTTATGGACACTGTGGATCATGTAAATAATTCACATATTCCTTTTGGGTTTGTTGCAAGAAAACTCAAAAGCAAATTCAAAGCCCACATCTTGCTGTTTCACAAGACTTTAAGGCACACATTTTGTGTGCTTTCATAATCCCACTTTATCCTACTTTTCTACTCCCATTTTTCCTTTCTCAAATACTCTCATTTTCCTATTATAAATAGTTTTGTGGTATCTCTGACTGGTGTGGCTAAAATGAACAAAGCAAAAGACTACAGTTGTTGGAGAGGGTGTGGAGAGATGGGCACCCTCATACACTGTTGGTGGCAATGTAAACTGGTGCAGC